>NC_063050.1:44506660-45106660 GCF_018812025.1 Megalobrama amblycephala
AGTTGAGCTTTATTTACATTCGGTATTTCACTGTGGATTCTTTGGTAAATCAAAGTTTTGCAAACAGACTCTTACGATATGGACTTGACAGTAATGCAACAACATGTAAGTAACTGAGTTACTCCTACTGTTCGAATGCCTGATCTAATACGTAATGATTGAACAAACCTTTTAATTCCATTTGCGTTAATATCGTGATATGATAAAAAAAATATTTTTTTGAACCGCAAAGGTGATATTTAAACTCTGGTCACGTGACATGTGAGAGTAAAGCAGTCTGCAGAGGAAGGATCAACTTGGCATGCTAAGCATATAGGCTTGACCTACAGGAAAGAACAGTTTAGCCTTTTTAAAGGCACAATCTATAAATTTTTTGCAGTAAAATATCCAAAAACCACTAGGCCATTGTTATATATTTTGTTCAGTCGAGTACTTACAATATCCCAAAAGTTTCCAACTATTTGTAAATCGTGAGAAAAATCGTGGGCTTCACTGCACAAGATGCGCTGTGAGAAACGCGCGCTGTTATGCTTTGCAGTGTACAGTCTCAACCGCCGCTATTTTCATCACAAATGCTCTACGAAGGCATCATTTATGACGTTTGGAATGCAGAGGGCTTATACATTAATGGGAAACTCACTGACAGAAGTTAATTCAAATGCTTGCGTGAGCTTTGTGAAGAGAGCTCGCGCATTCGGCTATGTGTGACTCTGTGAAAGCGGTTAAATATACTTGCATCTCAAAATGGTTTTATGACGCGAAATTAATGTAAACAGTCAGTTATGTCTTAAGGGATTAAACAGACAGTTTATATTTCAAAAGAGATCTGTGCATTAGTGTGAATGCAGCTTATTAGTACTCCTACTGTCTATGATGTGATCAGTAATAATCAAACAACAGTAAAGATTAGAAAGAGAAAAATTACTTACAGCTCTTGAATGGAAAACACTCATACTCTTTGATACTGAAAGAACTTTATTACTTGTAATGTTTTTATGTTCCTCTTTATTATTTACTAGCCTTTATGTTTTATATTAGTTTATATATTTAGAATTCTTAACATGCAATTGTTTTAATTTTTTTTTTTTTTATTTTTAAAATCTTTTTAAAAAGTACTTATTACATATGTATTAAATAAAAAAAGATTTGAAGTTTTATTATTAATATTAATTAAGAAAAAAGTAGATCAAGAATCGTTTTGGAATTGGACAGAGCATCCCTACAAATAGTTAATTCAGTTAATTTTTTTTGTTGGGCCAACATTATTTTAGAGCGTAATCTATTAACTAACATTAACTAACAATCAGCAATATCTACATTTGTTACAGTAGTTATTACTCTTTGTTAATGTTAGTAAATAAAAATACAACAGTTCATTGTAAGTTCAGATCCATTAAATATAATATTAAAAGGTGCTCTAAGTGATGTCACGTGTTTTTAGGCCAAAACATTTTGTAACATACAGCAAACATCTCCTCACTGTCCGCTAGCTGCCTGTCCCCTGAACACACTGTAAAAAAATGTGGTCTCTGTAGTCTCCACAAGCTCTGAAAACGGCAATAAAAACAAACTGGTGCAGCCTGGACCATGAATCATAATAAACATGCTCCAGCCAATAACCGACAAGAATGATTTTAAATGCGCGTTCATGACTGTTTCAGGAAGCACGGAGGGGAGGGGGAGAAGGAGGATTAGCGAGGGTCTAGCTAGCCTCTGTTTTGTTTGACAACACTTCGAACGTCAACAGGAAGTTACATCCACCCAGGATCACTTAGAGCACCTTTAACAGACACAACTTTTGATTTTAATATTAATATTTTTTTATTGTTAAAGTTAACTAATAACTAATTAACCAGTTAACTAATTAACTAATATTAACATCAGAACATTTTCAAACATTACCTAAAATAAATAGCCTATTAAGATTTTTAAAGGTGCAATAGGGAATTCTCTACAGAAACATTTTTTTGTTATACTGGTTGAAAGTCTCCTCATATCCTGATAGCAATCACTATGATAAACGGTCTAAACATATTTTTATAATCATCATCTGTGGAAGGCGTAGGACATAAAATGTAAATTCAAACATTATATTCGGTACGAATTAAATAATACAATGTCCTACCTGCCTGTCAACGTATGTTTTTACATACCCTCATGCACCTTGTTTGCACAGACATCATACGTCATCAGTGCATTTCATGCTATGCAGAGTTTATACAGACAGACCTCAATAACGGAGCACAGCAAACAAACAGCAGCCACCCTTTACAGTTCCTACCGAACCTTCCTTCACGCCATAACTACTGTAATTAAGAGATGGCAACCCGTGACGTTCTGCGTTGTTCTGGTTTCACACTCAACTTGATTCTACTGAACCCTGGTGCATTTTTGCATGCATCTTGTTTTATTAATTTGGTACTATTATGTGCAGCAGAGTAAATGACACTTGGGTTTAGGCCTATTGTATGTGCTGTATAATGCGGGCTCAGTATTGGCTGGCTCCTGCATCAGATTCACACGCATATGTCGTGCTGCTCACATGACCAGAGCTGGCCAATACTGAAACAGTGAAGCTCTGCAACGAAAGTAGCATAGCAGTATGACAGGTGACAGACGAATTTGTTGAATAAAGTAGTTATTTGTGTTTTGTTTTTGCACACAAAAAGTATCCTCGCTTCGTAATATTAAGTTTGAACCACTGTAGTCATGTCGACGGTTTTAACGATGTCTTTACTACCTTTCTGGACCTCAAAAGGTGCAATGTTGTTGCTGCCTATGTGTGGATCAGATATCCTTGGATTTCATCAAAAATATCTTAATTTGTGTTCCGAAGACAAAGGTCATACAGGTTTGGGACCAATGAGGGTGAGTATTTAATGAAAGGAATTTCATTTTTTGGGTGAACTAACCCTTTAATGTTATTTTTAAAATGAAAGAAATTACTGCTTATTCAGAATTTTTACAGAATGCAGTTTCATTTTTTTCTGTCTGCAGAACAAAATGAATAGCCTAAAACAATTAACTTGCAATCATAACTTATGAAATAATACAAAAGAATCATGTTTGACAGGGAACATCTCAGCATAATCACCATCATCAGTCGCAAATATTGTTTAATACAATCTTTGTGAGGACGACTGGCAACAGCTGGTCCTTAAATTCTAAGACTAGTATCTTTAGACACTGCACACTACATGATTTTAAACACCAACTGAACGCAACTGGCTCTGACTCGGTGCATTTGGGCATGATCAGTAGTAAGTATCAAATTACATTCATAATCGGCCTTACAATCGTTAAGTGTGACCCCCGCTTGAGTTGTTTACGTTCATTATTATTGTAATGTTATGTGTTTTGATTTGTTTTGTTTCGCCGAGAGCATCTTGTGTGTGTGCGCATTCAAGTGTTTTGGAGGAGGCATGGCTTTGGAGAGCGCTCTGAAGGAAGGGTGTGATCGTATGCTTTCAATGCTAGCAGGCTAACATTAACATTTCCCAGATCACCTACTGCACCTTGAGGTATTAAGTATTTAAGTATTTGGCATTGTGATGAACACAATAGCAAATATAAACATATGAATGGGTGTTTATTTAGCACATCTCCATCATGCGTCCCGCCATGCTTCTCATGCACGTTGCTGTTTACATCAGTGTTAAAATGTCTCTTTGATGCAGCATACAGGCAATGTTATAAATTTTAACTGGTTGATTGAAAACTATTCTTCAAGGTGGGATATGTATTTTTTCAACAACGCTGTTGGACATTGTTGATATTTGAAATCAACCCCAACAAATCCACCCCTCTCTTCTTTGCTCCGCCTCCAAAACTCACCCTCCAATTCTAACCACCTTGCTCAGAGTCGGTCTCAAACCCCGGCTCGATCGCTGCTGTCAGGCAAGGCGGGTGCACTGACAAGGATGCTAAATGTATTTTCTAGTTTAACAGCAAAACTCTCACTATCTGGCGACTGTTATACACGCAACGTGAGAGTGGATGTCTGTTTATCACAGCTGACGCGCAACAAAATGCTTTAAGAAAAATAAAGCACAGATAATGAACGAATGACAAGGAAGCGCAAAAAATTAAAGTATGGTACACAAGTAAATACAAACAAGTGTTCGTTGTTAGACGCCAACAGTACAGCAGCCCCAGACAATCGTGACACTAAAACGCAGTTTTACTCACATGTGACGTGGAATCAAAGCAGCCTCTGCATCTGATTTCAGGCCTTCCCGCTTAGCTCTCTCCAGCGCTGGAAAGCTTTTCTAATATTAATGCGGGTCCTAAAGTGCTTGCCCAGTCATAAACCTTCATTCCAGTGATATTCTTTTGAGCTATGTATTGTCTCACATCTCTCTTTCTGCGTTTTTTTTCTTTCAAATCTCCCTCTTGCTCATTCTGTCTCCTCGACCGTCATACTCCCCCTAATGCTGACTAGTTACGTTTGTTGGTGTCCACCCGACTAACTTCCAAACAGTGTTGAAAAATGCATTCTAAAAATCTAAATAATTCATAAGTAATTATTCACAGTATTCTGAAGTATATATCAACAATAGCGTGATGCATCGTATTACCATATATAGGCACATGTCTAATGTAGGCAACACAAACCAAACTCTTTCAGACCTCAGCTACAACTAGTGTTTGAGGGCGAGTCAAAGTAAACGTTCACAGGCAGCCAATGTAGACTGTAGGCATTATGCAAATTTGTTATAATCTGACATAGGTTCGTGCAGAAAGTAAGGCAGGAATTACTGACTTGTTTCAGGCAGTTCAGAATAGTTTTTCTTTTGGGACACCGTAACTTCAATGGTTGTGTACTTCGATCTTTGAAACTTTGCAGACCTTTTACATTCACAAATAGCTATCTTACTAACTACTTGAAAGGGAATATCCGAAAAAGCATAACAGGGGCACATTAAGACATGTACTTTTATTGAGCCATCATTAACGGCATTCAATTTAAGTGCAAACAAATTGATTACATTCATTTTGGCCTCTGTAAAAAGAGAAACTGATTATTTAAATCATATTAGCAATAAGTTGTTTCAGATAAAATCACTAGATTAAAAACAAGTTTAAAAGAAAAACAACAACAACAACAAAAAACCCATGCATTTCTAAATCTTTGTGGCTGCTTTCTGGTTAAAGGGTCAAAAAAAAGTCCAACATCAAATCAATTAGTCTGACAATAAACTGCACTGTGTTTTAGGGGTTGTAATAAAAACGCTCTCAAGCCGAAATACTTAGGGATCTTATTTGGTTAAACTTGCATAAAAATTAGTTGCTAACTTGCCCACCTCCACATCTCAAATAATATTCACTAGATACAGCTTGACTCCCTCTTTCAGTGCAACTCTATTGGATTTTTACAGTTTTATCATCTGTCAAGCAAGAAAGTCTCCAAGGTGCAAGTCTGATCAAAATAAGTTACGAAGCCTCTATGCTCAAAGCCCTAACTCATTGCATGGCCAATAGGAATATAATGGTTGCATTCATTGTACATTATTAGAGCACTATCGGAACACTTACACTCACCAAGGCACCCGTTTATGAATCAAAAGTGGATTTAACCAGTACTAAACTAGGCTCACAGCTGGTGTGTTAAAGGAAATCGTCTATGTCATCAGTACAGTACAGACATGGCAACCTAAGCTTATCAATTAATCTAATAACTTCTTCGGTAGGGGATATTAAAAGTTACATAGATAATACTTAACAGATCAATACTTGAAGTATGCGTATGCATTACTGCTTTCCAATAAAGCATCTAATTGGCTTTTAAATAAATGTAAAATGAACTCAAATTCAATATTTTCATTCCAGTGATTTGATTGCATTTGTCACCACCACCATTGGCTCTTACCTTAAGTCGTTTGACGACTTCATCGTTGCTGATCTTATCAGTGATCTCTTTGACACCCAGTGGGTAGATGATCTTTCCGTCCCCCGCTGGTCTTTGCTGCTGAGGCTGCTGCGGGAACTCCATCATCCTTCTCCAGACAGACAGACGGTCCTCTACTGGCCTCTATAGGCAACAACACTAAAGTTCAGCACACAAACCCACCACACCACCACAAAAACACTAAAATACACCTTATGTACTTCAGCCTCCTGCTGTCTGTGCGTGTAGTTAAGCCCCTTAAAACAGCGGAATGACACCGAAACCTTACAGGCGACAGTTTGAGTGAAAATCCTGAATAAACGCACGAAGCTAATGAAGCTAATAGCAACACTAGCCGAGAGCTAACGAGACCCGCTCCGCTACCGCGCTTTTACTCTAAAACGCGTTACTATCTAGGCATTTAAAGTTCTCCTGATAAGGGTCTCCACATATTATGCACGTTCAGACATAACCACACAACTTGGATAATAAGGTATCGTTTAAAAGCACCTCAGAGAGTAAAACAGCTCTTTGAGCGGCTAATGGCCTAGCCGTCAGCTCCAGGCCTCAAACTATTCAACAAACATCCAGCCAACACTCACATTTACCTTTTAAAATCACAACCCGCCGGTTCCTGTTACCCCAAAAGCATTTATCCCATATCTCTCACTCGACACTACTCCATTGCGGCCGTTATCCTAACTTTAGACGGTAGGAAATCTGAAATGTTTACTTGTTTTCTCTGTATAAGTTCACTCAGCGAGGCAAACAGCGACCACCAACTTCATCATGCCACACAAACTGTGTGAATTAAACTCCCTCGAGCGACCCCAGCCGCCTCACAACCGCTTACAAACAATTCCCCGGTCATTACCTCACAGACAAGTCGTTGTTTTAATTCATGAGTCAGGCTCGGGTTCGGGTTTGGGTGTTTTTTTTAGTTTCGGGCACAAAGCTCCGTCTTTTTCATTCAGGGCTGTGTGAACGTCCTCGCGTGGAAAGTGGAGGCGCAGCGACCCCGTTGGCTGAAAGTCGGTATAGCGGGGCACCGATGGAGGGAGAAACGTTACCGTAAATATTAGAAAACAAACGCCTTTGGTTCTTTGTTTAGTCAAAGAACTTGGCACTGAACTTAGTTTACCGTAAATATTAGAAAAGAAAAGCCCCTACATATAGCGCGTCAGCCTCTGAATGTGTAATGTAGCTACAACAACAGTACTTGTTTGCAATTACATTCAGCCTACAAATTAGTGTACACTGAAGTGTGAGAATGTCAAGAGTGAAAATGTATTTATTTATTTATTTTTAGTATTCTTGAGACATGGGACAAAACAGGTTACATTTGTTTATGGAACATATAAATATTTTTGTATAAATTTGTGAAACATATTTTGAGGTGACCTATATTTATTTGAGGTTTGGTATAATCCCTTGCCTCTTATATTTATTCAACATATCCTGCACCTTTCTTATTCACATTCCCTTGCATAATTGTATTGTTTTGTACATACATATTTTGCATATCTTGTTTATCTGGAAGCCTCACCAAGGCGTCGGAAAACACCCAATACTCTGCTTACTTGGCAGTATCTCAGATTCTTCCATGTAGTTTTGGTGTCATTCTGTTTCCATCCACTGGAGGCGCTGCAGTATTTTTGCTTCTCCTTTGAGAGTTGTTCGTCTGGTTTTCTTTTACTTTCCTTCCTCTAGAAAAACTTGTAAACAGAGGATTTGTCGTCGGTGTCTTGTAAAAGGGGCACAACAGAATGCCAAAGAAAAAGAAAAATGGATTGAGTCCCTCCCGAGCCCCGATGCAGGCGGCGGCTGAGTACGGGAGCGGTTCCGAGAGTCGAGCACACGGAGCAAATGGATCTTTTGTGACCCGGGCGGACTCATCGTATAATAACTTTGGGTCCATGCAGTCCAGGAGTGGTCAGTTGGAATCTCAAAGGCGAGACGAAATCATCCAGAGCATGCAGGAGATGTTTTCACACCTGGATCCAGAAGTCATTTACATGGTACTCTCAGAGGCAGATTTTAAAGGTAAGTGTAAATGCCTGCAATCTTAGCAGGTGTCTGATTAAAGTTACTTGGAACATTGTAGAAGACCGCACACAGTCCAATAACATAAAATCAACTATTGTATTTATAGTTACATCTTTTGTTACTCTTTCCATCTTAAGCTGGTAGATTTGTTTTGAAACTGGGTGGCTTGTTTCTGGCTGGTCTTCACTTGGTGCAAGCAGGTCATTCACATCTGGCTGACCAACTACTATGTACCAAAACAGCCTGACCACCTTAACCTGGTATGGCCAACTGGTAGCAGGTTTGTTGTTGGTCAAAGATTGCTAAAGACCAGCTTGGACCACCTAATGACCATGTTAGACCACCTAGAAACCAGCTACATGTAACAAAAGCTACCAACTTCATCTTGATTGACATAGTTACTTAATAGCACTATATTTTCTGTATATTATTATTTTATATTTTTATTATTCTATGCTTCAAGTTGATGTTGTCATAAAGCCTTGTATGATTCTTAATATACATGATGACATACACTACCGATTTTTTTTTAAATGTTTATGAAAGAAGACTGTGATACTTATTTCTTATCAACAAGGCTGTTACATTCAATTGATCAAAAATATAGTATAAAAATTAATATTGTGAAGTATTATTACAAGAATTTTAAAATGTAAAGTAGCTATTTTCAATTCACATGATCCCTCAGAAATCATTCTAATGTACTGATTTGGTGCTCAGTTATTAACAATGGCTCTTATTATTATCAATGTTGCAGGGAGTTTTTGCTTAATATTTTTGTGGAAACCATGATGCATTTTTTTTCAGGATACTTTGATTAATAGTTAGTTTCTAAGAATATTTTTAAAATAGAAATCATTTGTAACATTATAAACGTCTTTATTGTCACTTTTGATTAATTTAATGCGTCTTTGCCAAATAAAAAATATTCATTATACATTATTGTTAACTCTTAAGTTTGGGGTATCTCAGTTTCTTAAATGCAGAAAATCTTTTACTTTTTCATAAATGCAGTAATATACATATGTATATGGGATACTTTTGTTTTTTTAATATTAATTTTTTTTCTACTTAATCTCTGCATTAGTGGACAATGCAATGGATTCTCTTTTGGAGCTGTCAGATGCTGCTGAGGGCATAGTCCCACCCCCTCCTCCTGTCTCAGGGTTTGAGCAGGCTGCTGCTCTCCTGGGTACCAACACCACTCAGACAGACCTCCTCAGTGGAACGGCAGAGAGCTTTGCCTTTTCAAACCAGCCTGCATCTCAGCCGGAGCTCAGTCCTGGTGAAACACACCTGACAGAAGAGTTTGATGCTCTCATAGATCAGGAACTTGAGACTTTGACTTCACAGCAGACACAAGCTAGCTCCTATCCTCCAATGTCCTCCATACCTCTCTCTTCTCTTCCCCCTCCTTCTCAATCAATCCCTCGCTCCTTGCTGCCTCTTACATCCCAGACCCAGTTTCCATCTCCTCAGACCTTACCAGAGCATGTTGAGCAGGCCTCTAACTCTGACCCCAGGCTCAGTGAGGCCCGTGGCGGTACTTCACCTGTGAGTGAATTAAGTTTCGGTGGGGTCCATATCCCAGAGACAAAAACCATATCTCTTGACTTCAGTCACCTAACAGTGGAGGCCAGCTCTACTGAACCACGACCCTCTGCCTTTCAGGTTTACCGTAGACCTGACCAACTCTGTAACCACACAGCGGCAATGCGGCGTCAAGAAGGACTCAGCACACCTGCCATGTTCTGGAACACTCAGGCTGCTGAGTTTCATCCCCGCACTATGGGGCCATCCTTCATTACACCTGTCATTCCTAACCCCACCCCTTGGAGCACTAACCCCATTACTGCTGCTCAGTGGTTAGCTCGTGGACCTATCAGACAAGCACCTCTGAAGCCTTCTGCAACTGTACCGAAGTCATGGACTCTGCCCACTAGGAACAGACTCAAATTGGAAGGACAGGTGTTGGTGTTACTTAGAGGGGCTCCTGGATCAGGCAAAACCACCCTTGCCAAGTAAGCAAGAAGACTCATATCTGTTATTTTATTGAAAGCAGACGGAATAGCACAAAGGAAATCCCTTCTTTTTTGTTTTTTGTTTTAAGTTGGCATTTAATGGCTTATAATGTTCTTTTCATTTTTATTTAAACAATTTCGTCCATGAGAGCAGTTCATGATGTACAACACTCCATTATGGGAAAATTTATAATAACTTATCTTGAAAATTGAGTTAATTTAGATAGATTGTCCTTTGGTAATGCTTCATGGGTAGGAAATTTGCCATGTAGTGGTATCAAATGTTTTTGTTTGTTTGTTTTTTGTGCTAATTGTTAAAGCTTTTTTTCATGGTGTATATGATTTTTATCACCGTATTGTACTGCATTATAAAACAGGTTGCAAGACAAACTTTAATGTTTTGCTAGTTTAAGTAAAGTTTTTTTTTTTATTATTATTATTTAAACATCAAATTGGCCTTTTAATGAAAATATGACATGGGAAACAAACAAGCATTTAAAAAACTAAAAGAAGTTTTAAATT
Source organism: Megalobrama amblycephala (assembly GCF_018812025.1). Classification (NCBI taxonomy): domain Eukaryota; kingdom Metazoa; phylum Chordata; class Actinopteri; order Cypriniformes; family Xenocyprididae; genus Megalobrama; species Megalobrama amblycephala. The sequence goes on from NC_063050.1 coordinate 44,517,137, forward strand.
AATACAACAATTAAAATAAACTATAAAAAAAAATTTGAAACTCCTGTGGAGCAGAAGGTCAAAAGAATGAATTGAATTTTTAGTATGCATACAGACTGTGAAAGCAATCTCACATGCCGAAAACCAGCATATATATTGCCTGTAATAAGCTTTTGAGATTAACAGTACTGCTTACCAGAATTACGTTGAACACTTTGCTGTTTAGAGTATGTTTATGGAGAAAGTATATAGTTTTATATATTTTTTTCTCTCTCTTTCCTTGCTGTCCAGTGGTATGTTGACACAGAATCCTAGAGGGGTTGTATTGAGCACTGATGAGTATTTCACTCGAAATGGACAGTACCAATTTGAACCAAATTTACTAGGAGAGGCCCATGAGTGGAATCACCAGAGAGGTGAGTATTATAGGCCTGTTTAGCTTAAGCCAAAGCAAAATGTCAGGTGTGTACATTAAATTATTACCATTTCCAATTATTTACTACCCATTGACTAGACAGTCTGACCTTAAAAGTGATGTGTGCAGATTTGTTGATCTTTTTCAAAATTCATTACATATTTCAGCTTGATATGCTGAAACAACTATAAGTAAGCCATTTGTATGCCAATTTCCATGAAAATTATGAACTTTCCAACTCCATGGCAATGTCAAAACATTGCTTGATTATTTGAGATAGTCAATTAGACTGAAAAAGCAACATTGCATGAGTTTGGTGCAGGACAACAGGCCCCAATATACTTTAAGCAAAATTGGAGAAAAAAATGGTGTGACATAATTTCAAACAAAACCAGTCCAAAACGAAGTTTGTTTGAAATTCATTTCCAGAGTTCGATACAGCCTGCTAAAGCATACTTTCTGGAAAAGTTTGCTCCGGCTTGTAAACACTGTCAAACTACCATTGGTCCGTGGTGATTATTAATAGGTAGGTGTGCTCTGCGGCTCCGCCTTCTTTGATGTGAAAATCTTCTTCAGTTCTTCTGTTCAGTCTGTCAAGGTCAGACGCAATTAAAAACATTAACAAACTAAAGAGCTACTTTATAGTAGAAATTGAAGTTGTACTTCTAATCGAAAGCAATACTTATGCCATTTTTCACGTTCAATACAGTAAAGCTGATTTATTTAAAGCAATCTATTGTATAAAGTGCTATATAAATAAACATGACTTGAATAGAGTGCTGAATAGAGGAGCTTGTGCAAACATATCCACATTCTTAACTGCTTTCTTAGCTGATGTTTTCTTAACTGCACCACTGTCACTTTTGTTGTGTGTTTATTTTGTTATGGAGAAGAAAGAGTGCAGCACATATTTAGATATTCATTAAAACGTTGCTCCGGGTTAGCCTGGGTCAGGTCGGGGTGTTTGCTACCCGTATACTGCTGCAAAGGAATTTCAAACTTCTTTTTACCCTTGAGCAAAGAACAAAAATAACTTTGTACTAAGTATATTGGGGCCTTTCCTGTTTGGCTGACAAATGGCAGACAGCTGAAGTGTTTGGGAAACAGTTTTAAAAACAGTCATTATTTTTGCTATTCTGCTTGGTGCCACTGATGCCACATACAATTACACACTTCACCTTCAATCTTTATATAATCTTTCTGCAATGTCTTTGTGGTGATCAACATTTCAGCAAAAGATGCTTTTGAAAAAGGCCAGTCACCCATCATAATAGACAACACCAATATGCAATGTTGGGAGATGAAACCATACGTTGCCATGGTGAGCAATTTATTTTGAAACACGTAGTATGAAATAGCTTATTAATGTTCAGTATCAGACAATTACCACATTGTTTTTGTATTGTTAAAATTTGCTGTGGATATACCAGATTAAATTTCTCAAGTTGAACATTCATTGTATCATGCTACTGTAGATCTTATTTATTTATTGGTTTAACTTTAGAATGTTCCTCACTTTAAAGTGTACAAAAACCTAAAACACAGATTCACACAGGTATATTATGCTGATTGTAGACCTTCCTCTTCCTTCTCCTAGGCACTGAAACATGGGTATAAGGTGCTATTTCGTGAGCCAGATACCTGGTGGAAAACTAAACCTAGAGAGCTGGAGAAGTATGTTAAACAGAACCACAAACCAGAAATAACTACTTTTACTACACATGTAACAAAATCCATACAATTAATCTGTTAACAGTTCTCTTTACACTGGTTTTGTCGGGAGTCTTAAAGTACAATCACAAATGTGATCCATTGCTTTAATGACACAATCAAAAATAAAAAAAAACAAGTCTTTACAGTTTTTGCCAACTCTCTCTATTCACCCTCTCTTTGAAGGCGCACAAGGCACCATGTAACAAAGGAGAAGATCCGACGCATATTAGAACGGTATGACCGATTTGTCTCTGTCCAGAGCATCATGAATTCACAAAGACCAGAACCAGTGCCAAGTGTTGTGGATTTGACCCAAACCGAGACTGAGCAAACACAGTGAGTATGCATTATATGCATAATACTAAGTTACCGAGTATTTTCATTTGAAAATAAAGACACTGTTAACACAGCAGCAGATAATGGTTTGTCTCCAACTGTACAGGACAATTTGAGAGTTAGTAACTTGTTACCTGTTAGTAACTATGAAAACACTGACTCTGTGAAGCCATAAATAATTATGTATTTATATATCATGTATATCTATGTATTTAAACAACAATATGTATTTCTCTCATTTCCTTCAGACAATCTTTACCCCCTGGCCTCAGTCATCCTGATCTTGTTGGTGACTCTGGGTTGAGCAAACTGAACACACATCTTTCCTCATCTCTGCCCGATGTGTCCTCTGTTAGGCAGACTTGCAGTACCATTTCTGCGGGTGAGGAAGAAGGTGAAATAGTCTCCTACAGTTCCAAGGAGTCTATGGTTTTGCATGAGAACATTCTGGAAGGGTCTGGAACACCTCCGTCTGATCTGATTGATGCTGAAGGGTTAGACTTGGAACTAGATCTTCTGGACACAGAAAAAAACATGGGAAATTTGAGTAGCGGGAAAACTGAAGAATTAGTTGAGTCAGCACACGAGAAGTTTTCAGAGCTGCCTGTGGCATTTTCAGAGTCCATTGCTCAGCGTGTGAGGAGGGAGAGAGTGAATTGTAGAAATCCCCTTGGAACAAGTGAACCTGTGAACTCTGACCCCAGTGTTTACTCTCCAGGGCAAGGTAAGGAGGGGGGATGTGAAGGTGAGTCTCTTTCTGAGGACAAAGTAGTGAGGCCAGAGCTGTTGGATTTTGTGGGGGACTGGCCACTGGAGTCTCAAGGTCAACGTCAAGGAAGACGTCAGAATTTAAGGGATAAAACTGTTAAGAACACTGTTTTGGAATCCAGTGTTGTTGAACAAAAAGATAATACTTCTTCCGATGAAGAAAAGCATTCTGACACTGACAAGCAGAATGCAGTTGAATTTCAAAAACTTGTAGATCTACTGCAAGGTGGAAGAAACTCTCCAGGTTTTTACCAAGATCCAACTCCAACTAAACTGACTACTCTACGTTCCCCTTCCTTTGGTGAAAAACAGGGTAACTTGAACCTAGAGAATGTGATTTGCCCTGAACTCCCTGACTGTGTGCTGGGAAGGATGTTCTCTGAGTGCATTGACCCAAGAAAGGATTACTCTAATTCACCAAGTACATCAAAACAGAGAGTAGACCCGATTGAGCAGTGTAGTAAAGAGTCTGCTGAGAAGAGCACACAGGAGGAGGCTGAGCAAGAGGACAATGTAGCATCAGAGGAGAAATGCAGAATCAGCCCAAATGTCCAAGATACTCTGTGTTCAAAGGTTGCCATAGACTCAGAGAGCATTCTGGACAGACGGAGAGGTCTTAGCCGGAGAATGGGGAAATCTTGTAAATTGGCACTTACCTTCACCAATCAAAACCCTTCGTCACCCTGCTCACAGTCTCCAGTTATTTCGCATCTGCCCTCTGATCTTCCACCTACGGGGGAAACACCTTCATTGCCCATGGTGTCATGTCCCAGTGCCTCAGCCCAAACAAACCCTCAGGACTTTGCTTTGCTTTGGCGAATTGACCAGCTGAAATGCTCTGAATTAGCTTTGGACTTATCTAGTAGTAGTATGTTTGTTTTGGAGGGAAACTCTTTGCGTTTCACCCCAAAAACAAATGAAGAGGAGTCTGCCTGCCAGCAGAGAGTGCCGTACCGTGTGGTTCATGAGAAAGGTTCTCAAGTGGAAGAGAATGACTTTAAAGAAGCCCACTCTAAACAACAAAACCTTGAGATTCTGAGTCGCCATTTCAGACGCGTTTCCATGGATATTCTGGAGGACCTTTATGAGAAGTGCCATCAAGATATGGAGTGGACAACTAACTTGTTGCTAGATTCTGGAGAACAGCTGTATAAAGATGATGAGGATGACAAAGTTAGCTTGGGGTCTTTGGTTCTTGAGAAAGAGTCATGTGAACCATTTATAGAACCGGCAGAAACTGTGATGGGCCCAGAAAGTGACCAGGCTAGAGCTGTGTGCTCTGATAACTCCAGCAACAGTTCAGCAAGTAGCATCAGTCCCAAGTCCCAAGAAACTAACCTTAGTGACGTTAGCCAAGCTGATGATGATTGGAGCCCAGGTCAAAGTTCACAAAGTGAAGCTGAAGGATCTGAGGAAGCCAGCATGACAAAGGAGAAATGTGAGTCTGAACCTTCCTTTGAATCAATAAAGCAGCTGACAGAAGACACCAAAGTACAACTGGAGGTTCTGGCAGCTAATGAACAACAGCCAGACAAAATAGCTCTGCAAGGTCCAGGGCAGCAAGAGATATTAGTGACACAAAGTGAGCAAGTTGTTCAATGCCTGGAGGGAGCATTGAAGGAATGGCGTGAAGAGGTGGGAGGAGAGAAATTAAAGGAGGATGAAGAGACAAAAGCAGAGGTGAATGCTATAACACAGTTACTACTGCATCAGGTTGACGAAATGGAGCGCAAAGAGAAAGAGGAGAAGAAGGAACTAGAAAACGAGAAAAAAAGAACTGGACAGGGGAGAAGAGAGCCAAGTTCAATGGACATACAAACACTGGAGCTGAAACTTCCAACTGAACTTGCATTGCAGCTCACTGAACTTTTTGGACCTGTTGGGGTCAGTCCAGGTAATCAAACATCTAATCAATATGTCAAATAATTCCTTTTATTCGTGTATCACTCAATCTAGTGACCTCAAGGCATCCCAATACAATACCAAACCCCTAACTCATAGTTAATGTTGTGTGGGTCTGTTTAAAAAAAATAAAATAAATAAAAGGTTTTTGAAGACTGGGGCTTGACACATGACCTACCCATGTTCAAATTTGCCCAATTTGGCTAGCTTCTACCAATTAACATATGAATTTACTACAAAATACAGCAGCACACATGGCTATTAATGACAACAGCAAAGGATATTGAGCAGTGTTTTCTCTTTCAAAAGTTAATGCCTGTTTATTTTGCTTTCATAACATTGTTATTATCTGGTTAGTTTTATTTTATTATTTTCATTAAGCATTGTTTTTCCCTGCTGTCCATGAACCTATCAGAACAGAACTGTCACCATGACCAGTTTAGAATTTAGTTCTGTAAGGATTAAAGCTGTTTAAAATGTTGGTTAAATGGTTTAAAACAACTGTTATTCTAGTTATTACTATGAAAATCTATCACTTTCAAACAAGTAACCACATCAACCCTCAAACCTAAATAAAAGTGTATTAAAATCTCTTTGAACCCTCTTTGGCTGCAGGTGCATTTTCATCAGATGACTGTGCGGTGCAAATAGACCTGAACTTGGCCAAACTTCTGCACCAAAAATGGAAAGAGACTATTCAAGTGAGTTCACATATTTTGATCTTATGTTTACAGTTTTTGGATATTAACCTACATAACAAACAGCATACATTTTTTTTTAATGTGACTGATTCTGGATCTTAATGTAAAACTTACCTGGTGTCTGTTGTCTTTGGCAGGAGAAACACAGGCAGGCAGCTCTGTCCTATCAGCTAATGCACGAGAGTGAGACAGCTTATTCTCTCAGTACACACAAACACAAAGTGAATGTAAATGTACAGCATGTTATAACCAGTAGTAATACAATAAAGCATTAAGAGATAAATCACATCTCTTCCATTTTAATCTTCTAATCCAGCTGTGACCTTGCTGGACAGTCACACCCAGAGTGAAATCTAAATGGTCCTTAATTTTGCCCTCATGGCTGTTTCAAACATCAAATATAATTAGTATGTTATGATTTACCAATGATTTTGTTGCTTTGTGCAGTATTTCACTTTCACTGCTTGGTCACACACACACACACACACACACACACACACACACACACACACACACACACACACACACACACACACACACACACACACACACACACACACACACACACACACACACACACATTTGGTCAACCTCAGGAGGTCAAATTAAATGTTGTTTATTCTAAATACTTTTTAAAACTGTGATTTGTGTGATTTTTGTTTTCTACTAATAAACATTAAATAATCAAAATTACATAGACAAAATTTATAATATAAAAAATTATATGTGAAAGTGACAGAAGAGGCCCTTCCATGGTGCAGACACTACAGTGCACAAAATTAGGGAAATAACTAATTATGTTTTAGTTAATAGATAAAAATTAAATTTTACTACAACTGATTGTCAAACATTTTTACATTGTTTGATTTTGTTAGAAACCTCTAAGGTGGGAAAGTCCAAAATGGGAGACAAAAAGGGATTAATTTATGTCCCGAATGCTTTTAAAGTATTTAATGAGACACCAAATTGTATCCAATTTGTGGAAACTTCTCAATACTGGAAATAATCTGTTTTTCCCCTGTCTTCATGGCAACGAAGGTTCCGTCCAATGGGGTGAATCGCAGGGAAACAAAACCAGGCTGAGGGACCAATTAGGTTTGCATGAAGAAATTCCTTTTATGGATCACTGGACTGCATCTTCTGCTCCTGTCTCACTGAGGGACATCATGATTGAAGAGCAGGTCATGCAAGACAGCATGGAGAAGGTATGTCACACATAGGCACTCAAATTAAATCACTGACTAGAAATGTGAAACGAAATAGTGCAAATGAGCTATGTTTGGGTTTTAGTCCAGGTCAAGTCGGAGGGACCTGGATAAGAAAGATGGTGCAGCCAAGTTAAAGGAGAACCAGCTGTTTTCCACGTTCCCCACCATAGACCGACATTTCCTCAGGGATATCTTCAGAGATCACAAGTGAGAATATGATACATAGTGATAAACTAATAAATATTTGCCCATATTTACAACATTTTTAACTCCCACTTGTTGTGTCATTTAATTGTTTTGAGTATATACAAAGTCCCTTTATGGAAAGCCATTTCACTCAGTGGCCATCTTTGAAACACGTCTCTGGCAGCTATTTCAATAATGCAAGTGCAGCTCTTATCTCTTTGAATGGGGAAACATCAAACTCTCCAAAGCTGTTTACCAAGCTTACAATTAAATTTCATATTTGAAATGACCAATCAAATCTGACAACAACTGTCTCATAAATTTGGTTTCTAAACACTCAAATCTGGACAAAAAATGTTTTTTTTCCAGCTGGACCAGCCAATGTGCATGCGTAGTTCTAAGCACAAGTCCTGACGCAGTGACTTTACCAATTGGCGATTGGCTCTTTTACTTAGAAGACGGGACTTATTCTGCATATTGTGTGTTGCACTTTCTCCTATTCATAGTAATGCGAGTGCACTGTCTTTGTATATCTAAAGTCTTTGGTATATATCAGCAATATATCAGCCTTCGGCCATTGTGGTTTTATGAATTTTATTTTCCCCACCTTTGTGGCTTTGGATATTTGTTTTTTTGTTTTTAAAGATGGATTGTTTTTTCTTTATACCAAAATTCACTGAAAAATTGTGCACATGTATACTAGGAACAATTATTAAGATAGCAGACATAACCTCAAAGGAAATGTCTCTCGACCATTTGTTTGTGTTTGTGTAGTTACTGTCTGGAGCAGACCGAACAGTTTATGCATTCTCTGTTGGATGACGGGCCAGTCAAAAATGTAGTGGCTCCTGAACCTGCCCCTCAGCGCAGTGGTGCTCACAGAGGTTCAAGCAAAGAGCGGGTGAGCACTCTACATGTGACCATATGGCATACTGAAATTAAACAAAAACCTTGAGTTGATTGTGGACACTTTTTGCCTCACTCACTCAGAGATGGAAACCGAGAGATGGGGAGGTGGAAGCAGCTCAGTTTCAGGATTCAGAGGATCCGGAATATGAGGACTTCCGCACAGAGGCAACAGTGCAGAGACGTCAGCAAATAGAGTCTTTTAACAAGGCAGCTGAAGCCCATCGACAAGGACGCAAGGATGTGGCTAGTTTCTACGCACAACAGGTTAAAGAGATAAACATTATAATGTGTGCTGAAAAGCTGATGTAAAAACAGTAGTTTTGAGACAAACACAAGTTTCTTTTTAACCGTGTCCTTAGGTGTGAATGCCGTAGATCACTGACAAGCTACGCAATATCGCGTTCATTATCGCAGATGAATCGCCTTCGATAATGAACGCGATATTGCGTAGCTTGTCAGTGATCTACGGCTCTGTCTATTAAATGGCGCTCCATTTGAAGGCAGGTGATGGCGATTTAGTGGTAATCAGGGAACCGGCTTTACTGACGAAATGCGCGTGACAATCGCATGCGATATATCGCCCAGCCCTAGTGTGAAGCGTCATTTCTGGTGACAAGCTGTCCACATTAAACACTGAACTGCTGTGCACATTGGCACAGATAATAACGTTTTATATATTTAATACATAAGGAAGAAGGATTTTCGATGACATTTTTCCAGTGGAATGGTCCAAAAGTGCACATTTTTTGGCCCATTCATTTTTCCCATAGTGATTTTTTAAAAAGTCTACATTTAAGAGTTCTAAGCAATGAACCAAACCAACCAGCATACAAGGTCTGCATTACAGATTTTGATTTGAAGCAAAGTCAGACAAAGTACAAGACTGTAATTGATGGCTTTGATGAGAAACATAAGTTGGTGTAATACAAAACTGTTTGTATACATATACACACAAATATTTAAGTTTGAGATTGACTAAATTACGCCATTTACAGTTCTTCATGGGAGTGGGAGGGCACTAAAGATTGTTTTAGCTGGAATTGCTTGTTGCAGTTCTCTGATTGCTAGAGATTTCTTTGCAGAATCATGGTAATGTTGTTTTTCACCAGGGATTCTGCTGTTTAACATGATAATTTAAAAAGTTATTTGAAGAAATAATGCAAACTGACGGCTTCGGCAAATGCATATACCATTGATTAACAACCTTGCAGATCACAGTAGATCTGTTATCTTTAAAAATCAGTTCCTCTTTGGAAAAAATCAATGGAATTTTATGAAATTCGACTCCTGCACTTTATAGAAATCAAAGTAATAACTGTAGAATTACTGGTTTCTCCCGATTCCTAGTTTTCTCTGGACCATTCTGGGGAGTTTCTACTGAATAAACTACTCTTCCCATGAAGCAGTTAGAATAATGTAGTAAAATCAGCGGTTTTGTGTCTTTTGCGTCACATCTCATTTAAACTAAAGTGAATTTATAACTTAAAATGTGGACTCTACTAACTTTAAACAATGCATGCAGAGTGCAGTGCTTGTCACCATTATGTTCAGTTTAGTTTAGTTCATGGACTTTTAGGTTGTATTTCTTCAGTTCCTGTGTTCCTTTGTTTGATATTCTCACCACTCATCTGTTACTATGGACACTAACTCATCACTCATGTTCGTCTTTTAGTTCATCACCATTGTGTATTTAAGTTCCTCTTGTTCAATTAGTGTTGGTCTGGTCACGGTCATGTTAAGTGTGTTTCTCAACACTGTTTTGCATTATTGCCTGTTTAGATTAAACTTTGCATTGGAATTTTATCATTCTAATTCTTCGTCTGTTGGTCTGTCTGTCTGTCTGTCTGCCTGATATTGTGACAGAGCTGTTCTTAGATCAGAACTAAGTTTCTATGCATTTGTGTATATGCTTAGGGTCACATGCATGGAGAGAAGATGCGTGAAGCTAACCATCGAGCGGCCATGCAGATATTCCAGCGAGTGAATGCTTCACTCCTGCCTCAGAATATTCTAGATCTCCATGGACTGCATGTGGATGAGGCCCTTTATCATCTCAGTAATGTGCTCACTGAAAAGAATTTGGGTATGTGAACCACAAACATACAACATTTCAAAAAAGTGCAATTTTTCAAGTGTGGACAGCAGATGGATTGTATAGACTCCAGAGTCTGCCATTATCTTTACTGAATGTGTCTTTTGTAGAATGCCGTCAGGGTTTGTGTCGGCCTCAGCTGTCAATCATCACAGGAAGAGGCAATCACAGCCAAGGGGGAGTGGCACGCATCAGACCTGCCGTACTAGACTACCTCAAAAACCAACACTACAGGTATATTAACTGCATCCAGTGCTCTTGCAATGTGTCTTTTTGAATGGTACAATGATTTACTATAAACTACTGTCCATCAATTGCATGTAATGAAACCTCTTTTAGTGTAAACACCTTCTAGGTCCTACTAATTAAGAATTCAGAGTATTTGGACACTTAAGTCACACTTAAAAATGTGTCATATCTTGATCTTTCATTCAGAATATTCACAAAAATTCACAATAATATTTTAAAATTTTAAATTTGATTTGTTTTACCAGTTTTCAAATCAATATGTGTACATTTAATGATCCCCCATCTTTTTTCTGTCTTTCTTACAGTTATACTGAGCCTAAGACCGGATTGGTGCTGGTCACACTTCATTGAAAGAGTTGCTACAATGAAGCATTTACTTTTAGATTTCTCTCTTTCCACTGCCTTAATTCAAAACGTCTTCTCTGGGGACTAATAGTGCCAGTAATTATAATGTTCTTTTGTCTTTTAACTACATACATCTTTATTTTGTTTCAGTAATTGTGCGAGAGTTATCTAAGACATAAAAATATCAAGGTACTACATATTTACCATGTTTTATTTTATTGACCTGTATATACACAATATACTTTATTGAATGTTTATTGATGATCCCTTATGAGGCCATTAATGTTTAACTGATCACTTATGACTACATTTTTATGTAATTAGTTTAAATAGATAATGGCTACACATTTTTCCTAGCCAGACCATATAGAAGAAAAGTTTTTTTTTTATTTATTATTTTTTTAAGGTGCTTAAGATGTTGGATATTTTATTATTGCGTATAGTTTTGTTCCATACTTTTGCTTTATGTAGCGCCACATCAGTTTTATAAGATCCAGTTTGTTGTGTTCAGAGTAGTGGGGATGTCACAGGATGGCTTATTCTCTTCAGTGTTGATGTATATAGAAATATATTAATAGAGTTTCTGGAAATATAAATGCTGATTCTCAATCAGCTTTGCATTTTAGTTTGTTTGTGAGCAGCTTGAACACATATGTGATCCTAGATCAAAATTACATTTATGTCACTTTGCAGTGTTGGTTTTTGAGTTTTAGCTCAGATTTGTTTTTATATTTCCAGTTTAAAATGTTGATGCCACACATTTTATAGACATCTTAATGCTGCTATGCAAATCACAATTCTTATGTGTGAGAATTTGTTCTGAAAACTATTTTTGTGAAATTGTATATTTTGAACCTCAAAAGATTTTATATGTAAACTTTTGTTTTATTTTTGTTATTCTAAATTATGGTTGGGAAAAAAAGCTGAAGAGAAGAATAAAGACTTAACATGTACACGTTTGATTCTTTTGGTGAAATGAAAATTTAACTTAATCAGCTCTAGGTCTCAGCGTAACATGCGCTTGGAGCTCAATCACAGCTGAACATATTCTACATCCTCGTTTCTATTTCTCTCCATTTTCCCCTTTAATCTCTAGAAACCGTTGGTGGGGGAAAATATAACTCAGCATGTTGAACGCTCAGTAGATGACGTTTGTTTCAATTAGTAAAGGTCAGATTTCTCCATGATGAAAGTGGCAGCTGTTGAAGTAAATGCAGTGCACTTCCTTTCCATAAGAGGGCAATGCTGTGTACTCTCTTACACTCAACCTGGCACTAGAGCACTGCAGTGATGACATATTTTTGTAGGCCAACGCAAAAGTTTGCCTGGTCCCTTGACAAAAAACCATTAGGATTTTTCCATTGGATTTTTGATTAAAATAAGCTCTGTGACCAACAAAAGTTTGATTTTGTTCAAGTTCGAAGCCTAAATACAATCGGCAGAAGTAAAAAGGCTATAAAATAGGCTATTAAAAAAAACTACACCGCGGTCACATGATTTCAGCATCACCTCCTTTAAGTTTCCGACAACTCTTTCAGTATTTATTTAAAAAGTTTAGGAGAGTAAGGATAGTTTGCTAGAGTGTGACTAAATACACAGTGCTGCTATGAAAGTCGATTCGTTTTCCTGCCCGGTGTGATGTTTAATGTCCTTGCAATATATGCAATATATGTCCTTGACTATAACACATTTCCAGTTATCAAGATTGCAACATCGCTGTTAGCAACTGCCTTTAAAAGGAATAGTTCACCCAAAAATTAAAATTTTGTCATCACTTACTCACCCTAAAGTTGTTCCAGACCTGTATGAATTTTTTTCTTCTGAACACGAGAAGACATTTTGAAGAATGTTGGTAATCAAACAGTTGACGGTAGCCATCGACTTCTATAGTAGCGAAAAAAAATAATATGGAAGTCAATGGCTACCGTCAACTAGTTACTAACATTATTTAAAATATGTTCCTTTGTGTTGAGCAGAAGAAAGAAACTCATAAAGTTTTGGAAAAACATGAGGGTGAGTAAATAATGACAATTTTTTGGGGTGAACTATCTGTTTAAGACAAGTAAAAGCTTTATAAAAATCACAAGGTGGTATTATTGATGTTTTGTTGTAGAATAAAACGTGGAAATATCTTTAACTTGTGATAACTGCAGACCTTATTTCCTGCATTTAATAAAAAAAAAAATCAATTGACATTGGAAATGGAAGTACTAAAATGCTATCTTTTTTTCTGGGATTTGGCCTACAAAAATACATAATCCCTGTACCACTCCTTTGAACGTAAGGCTTTATCAAACATTTTGTATTTTTTGTCTTTGTTTGCTGTATTGATTAGACATTTTCAGTGCCATTGAACTGAAAATTAGCACAGTGTTTGTGTACCAACGCTAAAAGCCCAGTCAAATTCTATGAGGTCCAAAACAATACTGTCATATTTGAAGTGCATGCCCCCTTTACAGTCACCTTTATAAAATGTACGTCAACTCTGTGACATAAAAAAAAAAAAAAAAAAAAAAAAAAAAAATTAAACAGGAAATAAAGATTAAATTCAAAAATTCTATACAGAATCCATTTAGGTGTCTGAGACCCCAAACATACAGAACAAACAGTCAATCTCATCAAAACATGAGGGTTAGCATATGGCTTTATTTTGTTCTTATTTGTATCTTTGTTTCTTTTCCTTGCTGCATTAAACCGTTTCATGCACAGTGAGAACTTGACTGCAGAAGAAGCAAGACTCAACACCGTAGATGTGCTGAGAACGTCACGCAGTCACAACGGAAGCTTAGAAGAGATTTGATATACGATTTTACAAAGAAAAGAGCCCAGCCTCGCATTTCACTTCCCTCTGAGAAAGGATACAGCACCTGCTCTGTCTGTAAAGGCACATATGATCTCTCTGTGCTCAACAGTACTTGAATTTCCTGTGTTTAAGAATTGAAGTTTTGAGAAATATGCAGAATTGGACTGAAGTCTGATCTGAACTCATTCTTCTTCATGTTTAATTAAATTAAAACAAAACGAACAGATGCTAAATTGAGCTTTATGTGTGCCTGTGAATCTCACGGCTGAAGAGCTCAAAGAGGTGAGTTGTTTTAAGTATATACTCTGTAATACATGTATTAACTATACTGTGCCAGTTTAAAACTGTGATCTCAGTGAATCTATTGTTCTATAAATATATTTTCTATCTACAAACTTATTTAATCTACGTCAATTTAGCAACAGTCCAAACGCATACGCATAGTGTTCATTATTTGTAAGGTTAATCAGTTAAAACTGAAATTAATCATTTTATTGATACTTTTGAAATATTTACGAGAGGAAAATCGTAATATTTTTATGGTTTGGAAGGGCTTTAGTAGTTAAATGTTTTATTTATTTTTTTATTTTTTTGACCAACACATTTTTTTTAAATGTTATAAAGGGTCTATATTTTACTATATCAGTCGATGCTTGAGTATATGAACAGTGTGTGTGTATATATCTATATAGGGAGCTCCATCACTGAAAGTATTGTAATCCTCTAAATTCAGATGTTTCCAATACTTGCAGTATTTCTTTCATAAAACAAAATACTTTTGTTGTTGATGAAGATATAATTGTTACATTTATTAAAGTCATTTTTTAATACTGCATCTTCTGTTTTAGCACAGAAATGTACTTAACCATAGAGGCTAATGCTGGTCAGATTATAGGCCTACTTCTGTATCGGGCTGACAATGTTCCCAGTATTTCTTTTTTGTTTTTGTTTTTTTATACCAGAGAAGTGTTTTTATCGAAAAAGTGTTTTCTGAGTATATATTATAACCATTTGGCCTTTAGTGGTATTAACTGGAGCAGTTGTTTGAATCATCAGCGCACTTTCCTCTCATGACAGCCAGAGGCCTAGGAAGTACAAGCCATTGCCATTTCGAGAATCATCTTTGAAGTTGTTTTAACATGTCAAAAATGTCCTTTCCAGCATTAGCCCATAGAGCTATTAAATAAACAACTGAATGAGCTGTCGAATTTATGTTGAACTACATTTTTTCAGAACACTCAAAGCAAAAAAAAATCTTAAATTGTACTTTAATCGATAGCAGGGCATAGAGGTAAACGGGAAGCATTGTCCCAGGCCTGTGATGAGAGGTATGTTCTCCACTGTGCTCTGTGGTATAGTGGGGTATTGTATTGTATTTCACATCTAAGAAAAATGTGGAAAAAGCAAAAAAAAAAAAAAAAAAAAGATTGTCCATTTCATGATATCTTATTGTTTCTTAGGTATAGTTCAGATATAGTTCAGCATAGTTCTGGAAGGATAGGATGATTTATATATCATTTAATTTGTCTGATATTTAAAGAGAAATAGTTTACTAAAAAAAGAAAAAAAGAAAAAAAAAACTGTCATCATTTTCTCAGCCTCATGTTGCTCCAAACCTGTATGACTTTCTTTCTTCTGCGGAACACAAGGGATTATATTTCGAAGAACGCTGTGGTCCAAACAACATCAGACCCTAGAGACTGTTGACTGTCATTGTATAGACCGAAAAAAGAAAACACACACACACACATACACACAAAAACACACACACTGAGACATATTTCAAAATAATTTGTTTTGTGTTCTGCAGATGATAGAAAGTCATAGGTTTGGAATGATATGAGGGAGAGAAAATGATGATGATTGTTTTGTTTTATTGAGTAAACTATTTCTTTAAATATAACACTAATTAAATGAAATATAAATCAAATTTAAGATTACATATAATGTCAATGTATTAAAACATTTCTTGGTGTTTTGTGATAGCATAATAGTTATTTTGCTTGTCTTTTTATTCTTTCAGTTGTGCAGGATTCAGAGAGAGAGAGAGAGAGAGTAAAGCGAGAGCAAGAGATTCAGCTTGCTGCAAGACTTCTCACTCCTGGATTTCTCTGTCTTGAATATCTATAATGATACATAATGACCTTGGTTCCTAAACCTTCACTGGATTACAGAGCAGAGGATTAAACCACCACCTCGCAAGACAAAGAGTGTGAGGAGGACTTCAGGATGCTGTGTGAATTGCAGGGTTTTTACTCTTGGTCCTCATAGATCTGCAAACTTGTAATTCTCAACGATGACTTCATCATCTGTTGGAGACCACTGAATTTTTTTTTTTTTTTTTTGGACCTATTAGACTGCACCTTACAATAACTACTACACCAGAGACAGAAGGATGAACGGGTTGGCAGAGACCTCAGTGAAATGCGTACTGGTTGGGGACTGTGCGGTGGGTAAAACTGCACTTCTTGTACGATTCACTTCTGAAACGTTCCCAGAAAGCTATAGACCCACTGTCTATGAAAACACTGGAGTTGATGTTTTCATGGATGGAATCCAGATTAGCTTGGGACTGTGGGATACAGCAGGACATGATACATTCCGCCAAATCCGCCCCATGTCCTATCAGCAGGCGGATGTGGTTTTGCTATGTTATTCGGTAGCAAATCCAAATTCGTTAAGCAATTTGCGGCAAAAATGGATCGCTGAAGTGAGGGAATTTCTTCCGAGGGTACCTGTGCTGGTTGTTGCCACACAGACAGACCATCGTGAGATGGGCCCGTATCGTGCCAACTGCACCACTGCCTCAGAGGGCAAACAAGTGGCACAAGAGATCCGTGCCAAAGGATATCTAGAATGCTCGGCTCTCAGCAATCGAGGTGTGCAACAGGTTTTTGAGTGTGCTGTTCGAACAGCTGTTAATCGGGCAAGAAGACGGACAAGGCGGAGACTCCTTGACTTAAACCCCTGTAAAGTTTCCTGAATGCTTTTAAAACAGGGATGTTATTTAATTCTCTTCACTAAGATAAAATTGTTTCTCACACACAACACCAACTAACTGAAGCCTCAACAAAGACTTCTTAACACTGATTTCTTAATACTGTTTACCTAAAAGACTATTTGATTTTGAGTCCTCTAGTGAGGTTCTGAAAACTGACCATAAGTTAGACACATTACACATATTGAACAGATATTTATTCATTAAACAGCTGTGGACTTTTAATTTTATGAATTTTACGAGTTGAGTATATCATTTAAAAGACAGATGTGTCTTTTATTGCACTGCTACTCCAAATGTACATTTGTAGATTGTAGTTGAAATCTTATTTTAAATTTCATTCTTTTAGCTTTCTTTTTATGGTTTCTTGCGAAAGAAATGGAACCCTTAAAACTCGTTCTTTGTCTGCTGGTCCCTTCTCCTAGACCTGTGAAATAAGGAGTCACATTAGCTCATAATGCAACACTGAGATCACATTCTGTAATCTTAATTTTAGATGGCAAATAAATCACTTTGGTTATGTATTTCTGATTTGCTGATCACGCTTTTTATCTGTGATATGCTTTTTATGGAGCAAGATAAAATGAGAATTTCTGTCCTGAAGTTCTTATTCTTAAAAGATTCTTTTCATAGTCTTTATGAAGTAACTTAAATAAGTAGTTGTTTTAATAAAAAAGAGTTAAGCTGGTAATTTGCCATGTATCTGTGTGGTCTGTCATGCACAGTGATTCGAGGAAAATGAGTGTTTATATACGTTCTGACTACATGAATGTATATGGATGGCATCAAAACTCAGAATCAATAAAAAAAGGGGTTTTCAAACTTGTCAATGCCAAAAACTTATAAAGGACCCCCTTCCTAAAATATACAGGCAGCTATTCATCTTAAGATTCATACTGTATAAATAGTGATATAACAAAAAAAAAATGTTTTAAAGATTTAAAAAAATCAATAATTGGTGTTATTATTACTAAAGTCAAAAAAATTATTGAAAGAAGTAATAAAAAATAAATAAATTATAAAAATACTATTGAAATTATTATTATTATTATTAGTAGTAGTATTCGAAATATTTATTACGTTTTTAATAAAATGATCTCTTTGTTTATACATTATTTTGCTGAAATTTGTGGACAGCGTAGCCTCTGCTTGAGGTTCCCCAGACCTCAATTTGAATACGCCTTGGTAAAAACAGTTGCAATGGAGAATTATTCCATTGTAAATGCAGTCTTTTACAAACAACAAAACATTTTTGAACATACCTTATACATAGACTTCCTTGCCTTCTAGAAAATCTTTAAAACACTGGTAAATTGGTTACTAATTTGGATCAAGACCCCCATTATAAATTAGTTCCTGACATCCTAAACATTAATGGCAAAGTATCTGCACAGAAAAAAGAAACATTTTACAGAAAACATTCTAAATTAAATAACATAACATTAAACAATAACATTCTCATTAAATAGTATATAGCATGTTACATATACATCATGATAACATTTGTGCCTTATGTCTTCTGTCTTTATGCAACAAACATCTGCATCTGGTATCTGAGATAGTCTGTAGACATATAGTCAATACGTAACCATGGGTATATGAGCGGTTTCTCTCTCTCACACACACACCAAACAAAAAAAAAGAAAAAAAAAAAAGAAACGTATTTTTACCAAATGTATAGACATTACAAAATGACACCCTGCTTGGAAAAATCTAGAACGCTCAGATAATATGTAACACATAATACATAATGTCTTCTACATTGGGACAGTGCAGAATATAAAGAGAAAATATTATTCATATAGCCATTCTGAAACACTCTATTTTGAGGTTCCAGGTTTGGTTGTCTGTGTGAGTAGTGTCTGGTGAGAACGATTTTAAAGACAACAGAGATAATACTGTACAATACTCCACTACTTGCTTACTCCAGATATTACAAACCTCCTTGATTATGATTATATGTTATACATCAGATATGTTTAAATTGGCTGTGATTGTATCACATCGCACAGCAGTTTTGTATTTGTGTGGACTTACAATTTACTTGTCCTCCGTGATTGCGCCATGCAGGTATGGACACAATATAAAACAGGTTATGTGGATAAGGCTCGATGCATAGAAGAGATCAGAGGAAAATGTACTGTATACACTTATTCATAATATTCCCAACACATAGCCTCTGACATTTTGACCCTTCATGTCATGCGTTACTAGGCAGCAGAATGTTTTTATAAAATGATCAAATGAACACACAGGCAAGATGTAAAAACAAAGGAGATGGTGCGCTACTACACGCACTACATAAAAGGAAAAGTTGGCGGAGGAGCAAAAGAAGACAGAGCAGCATAAAGAAAAAGTATATATTATGTGGTTTATAGAGATGAGGTGATGTAGGCCGATGCTTTTGGAGAACTGAGGAGTTCAGACAGCGAAACCACATCCCAACAGGAGAACGTCTTTCTCTGAACTCACTAAAAACACATTGTGCTTGGTGGCTCTATAGAAAAACGTTATAACTATATTGCGAAATGTATATCTCTTTCTAAATGTTTTGTAAGTAAAAGTATTCCTACGCTATCAGAAATATTTGTTTTACTCATTCTAGAAAACGAGTGGTTTATTTAACTGTTTCTCTAAAGAATTTAAAGGTGAAAATTAAATATATTTGTACAATTACACTTTTAATGGGTTTATTCAACCTTTTAGTCTTTTAGTAACTAATGAATTATTCTTATTTTTAAACAAATCAACAGTGGGATTAGTTAATACAATCAACAGTACTCTGAGGACTCAAACTGCCACATATATACCACAAAAGAGGAAGTGAAAACTATCAAATGACTTTATTAAGCACTACACTGAGCATGCATGTCAAGCAAACAGGAATGCAAAGGGTGAGAATACTTGTGTTACCTGACTGAATATTAATAATGGATGTAATGAATGTAATAAGGTTTTGTGTTATATTTATCTTTTTTTTTTCTTTTCAAAAAAGAAAATTCTGCATGCATTTAATTCTTCTGTGGAACACAAAAGATGATATTTTGAAAAATGTCTTGGTGTTTTCAACAGGGTACAGTGTTATTTTGGATCAAAAACGGTTGACCCATTCCACAAAATAATCTTCTTTTATTTTCATAAAAAAATGAGCAAATGATTTTTATTTTTTGGGTGAACTATCCCTTTAAAGTAATAGACTTGAAACTGCAATATGTGGGTAAGAGAGATAGCTGGAGATGTTATATTTATTATCAATATGCCTTAGTCCATATTTGGCCAATTTACAGAGTGCTGTGGTCTGCAAAACACACAAAATAAATACACGCACACATATACACATACGTTCTATGCGACCCTACCACACAGTCTGTTCTCTTTTCTACAACAGGAAACACCTGCACTGTTCTCTTACCACACGAACGCTCTGATACACATACACATACAATCCACCCATAAAGCATCAAAGCCTTGCACAATCACCTATTTATGACAGTTAAGCCAAAACTTAGGAGATTGTGCATCATCAGATAAGTTACACATGCATTTAAGTTGAGGTGATGCTAGAAAACAACAAACCAAGTCAAAAATCGTCAGAGATATTAATAATCATCAGTTGAACCTTTAGGATTTTCCACTCTTTGGTTTATTTGGCCAATGGTGAGTCAGAGAGGAATGAGTGTGTAGGACAGGGAAGATACCCCTGAAAATGATACTGAAAGAATCACCTTAATATCAGAAAGCTCAAAGAAAATACTCATCCTGAGTCATTTTGAGTCATTATGTCATTTCAATGTCATTTTATCTCTAAAGGTACACTGACGTGCTCTGCTGCAGTGTAACATAAACAATTAACAAAGAAAAAATGTGAAGAAAAGATAGTTATCTGAAACAACTTTCTTTCTTTTTTTTAGCAACATTTATTTAGTCATCCCTGAGAGTAATTATCTATATTGGAGCATTATGGGTAATGTAGTTTTGCAGCATATGTCGAAATGTACTACAGGATATGAAACTCTCCTACGCCTGAGAAAGAAAGAGAAAGATATAAAGACGTCTCGAGAAGAACCACTTCCTGTCTTGTTCCTCTCATCTCTCATCACTTCAGACCCCACGGTCCTTGTGTGTGTATGTGCTTGTATTCCTGCGTAGGTGCTGGGAAATATGAGGGGGCTGTCTGACATCTAAAGAGATTCAGTTACAAACAGCTCCTCAAGGGTGCTTAGAATGCTTATAAATCTGTCACAGAGAAGTAGTTAATTAACATATTTATTTCAACAACATCTCTTTAGTTTTTTTAAGCGATTTTGCTTATATTTTCTGTCCTACAGTCACAATATGTTGATGTAACGCTGTGTCTGTGAAGGGTTAGTTCAGTTTGTTTCCATGGTTATTCATTGATTTACACCTGATGTTTATTTCATTAGTTTCTGTGTATTTAAGCCCTGTGTTTTGTTCAGTTCATTTGTCCGTTATATCACATATTATGTGTGTATGTGTTTTGTTTATTATTGTATATTTATTGTTTATTAATGGTGTTGATGCATATTTAGTGGCATGTGAGGAAAAACACATTTTTGAGAAAACTAGAAAAAAAATAGAATACAAAATTGTTTAACTAATTTATCTAAAATAAGTCTGATACTTTCATTCTTTCATAGCCTTCTCTATCTCATGGAAAATGAGAATTAATGCACTATTCTCATCTTAGTCTGAATAAATGTGGCCCTGAAGTATTAATTTAACATACACTTTTCATTTCAGTGCCTCAGCCATTGAGAAAAGAATATACCCTACTAGTAAACTAATACAGGGAACAATGTTACTTGTTCTCACCCTTTAGTGAGACAGAAAGTTGATATGGGACACAGATGCAAAGAAAAGGTGATTAAAAAACATAATTTTCATTTCCATGAACAATACACGAGAAAGAGATCAGAATGTCAGTGTTTAATTTAGTCCTTGTAATGTGTTACCTGTTAATCTCTGCTGTCTTGAAATTCAGTGTGTGCAGTGGAGACAGACCTGTCTCTCTCTTTAAAATTCATTGTGTGTAACATTCAAACCACCTGACCTGTCTGCACTACACCCTTGTCAGATCGGCTCTCACTGTGACTGACAGCAAAAACACATTCAGTCACACATAATCGCAATGGACAATCCAATACAAGTTTGGAGAAGATAACACATAAGATGTTTCTGCTTTAGAAAGAACAGAAGATCCCAATGTTACAAACACACATTCTTTTTACATAGTTGAATATCTCCACAGTGGAGTGTGTGTGTACTTGTGTTAGTGTGCATGCTATGTGATACCTCGGCTCTTGTTCCAGAGAAGCAGTAAGAATGACATTCAGGCCTTCAGTGTTGTACCTGGCACACCGTCACTCTCAACGTTCAGATCGCTATGGGACTCTTTCCTCTTTCTCTTTCCTCCTCTGCAGCAAATAATAGATAACAATGGAGAGCAAATGAGGAGCAACAGCAAATAATAACAGGCAGATTTTATTTTATTTTTGCCATTCTTCTAAAAAAATGAAGATCATATTTCTTGTGATTCACATTAGCATGTTGCTACATGGTAAGTTCATGCTCTTTTTAATGCTGATGCTGTTCAAAAAAATAATTTTTTTAATCAGCATTTTTGTGTTGTTTTTAAGTAAAATATCTGAACATCCTTGAAACAGGATACATTTATTTTATGAGCAAAGTTGTGAGATACATTTTCAGAGAATATATTTTGAATTAGGCCTAATTTTCATCCTCATTAACAAATTGGCTTTTCTTATTTTAATATATATACACTGCCGGCCAAAAAAAAGTCGCTGTTTGGATTTTAATAGGCAAATACTTAAGAAACTATGAATGGATCATTATTACAGTGATTATTATGTTTGTAGCATGTTAAAAGTTTGGCAACAGTTATTTTAACCCTTAAAGATGGAGTGTGTAGCTTTTCATTTCTTAAACAACCATGTAGGAAAACACATCATGGCCATATTCCAGGATGACAATGTCAAAATTCACCAGGGTTAAAATTGTGAAAGAATGGTTCAGAGAGCATGAATAATCATTTTCACACATTTTCATATAATTAAGAAATGAAAAGGTACAAACTCCATCTTTTAGGGTTAAAACATAATAATCACTGTAATAATGATCCATCCATAGACTCTTAAGTATTTGCCTATTAAAATCCAAACATTGATTTTTTTTTTTTTTTTTTTGACAGGACAGTGTAGCCTACCATTTTACGTAAAGATTACCAAAATGCCAATATTTATAATACATGTCTAAAACAAAATGTTTTAACATTTTCTGTACTCTTTATTGGTGCCTTTAAAAATCACCAATAATCATAGTTTACACAAAATTACTAAAGTTACCTGGGATAATTTAGGAAAAAAATTTTCAATTTCAACATATATATTATTTTTTATGCTGTATGTCTCGATTTTATTGTGCAAAAACAACTAAATAAAACATGTTCTCCTCTCTAGTTGTTTTCTCTGCTCAGGGTCGTTTCGCTCAAAAATTGCTGAAAGACTTAATGGAGAACTATTCTAATGCTTTACGGCCTGTGGAGGACACAGACAAAGCTCTTAACGTTACTCTACAGATCACACTCTCTCAGATCAAAGATATGGTGAGCACTAAACACACATGCACAAGTCTACAGAATATTTATATTTAATCTTGTACCTATTTTACCTAAAGATTTATAGTTAAAATTGAATGTTTTACTGAATACTAGAGCAGAATGAGTTTATAGCTACACACATCAGACCTACTGCAAAGACAGTGTGTCTGAAATACTGTAACTTCCGCTGATTCTGAAATCAAAGCATAATGTATAACACACCAGCAAAGAACCCACACACTGTCCGACTGGCCTTGATGTGGCATGGCTTGTGTGTTTTCCGGGCATACTTTTGCGACTTAATGCTGAAACCACACAGATCACACAATGGCCCCAAACTTTTAACCTCTAAAAATATATGCCTAGCTCAGATTCATATACTCATTTAGGCCCAGTGCTTAAATACTGTAACAAGTACAGTTAACAACTTGTGCATGCCTTTTGCCCTAACAATTATGTAGATATACTATTGCCAATAGTAACCAACCAGGGAAACTTGCCCCCAATGGATTAACAGCTGTGGTCTTCACTACAGTTGCAGTTATAGTGGATAACTGTAGGTGTCAGGAGATATCAAATGTTTATTGTGTGGATCCTTTTCTCATTAACTCTCTGTATCCTGTGACACTGTAAACATTATATGTGTGTACATATGTATAGTGTGAGCTGCGTGACTTATGTATAACAGTTTCTAGCAAGTGTGCCACTGCAGATCATGTTTTAAATTGTTTTATGTAGTCATCAGAATGTGCGTTTAAGGAACCTGGAAAATAAGATTTGTATTATTTATTCTATTTTTTTTTATTTCCAATTATGTTATGTTATTTATTTATTTACTTGTTAAGCACTTAGTTAGTGAGTAGTGACCTAAAATTAGTGCAAAATTGCAAATATCACATTCGTTTTACTTTTAAGATTCTAAGGTCTGGTTTCACAGACAGGGCTTAGAGTCAATTGGGACATTTAAGCAGCTTTTGTAAAATTGCCCTAGAAAGAAATAAAAATAAATAAATTCTGATGTGCATCTGTGGTGCACAAAACAATGGCAGACAGTGATATATTTTAAGATGTGTCAGTGCAAGTTGCTTTCAGTTAAAACAGCTCAAACATACATTTTAGTCTAGGACTTGGCTTGAGCCTTGTCTGTGAAACTGATTTTCAATGTGGTTTAGATTCTTTGCAGTTGATGCCATATTCTACCAGAGTAATACTATTAGTTTGAATTTTTAAGTCTTAGCCCTTATTCACATATTTAAATGTAATTTGACAATAAATTATATAAAATCGATAAGATTTTATCTTTTAATCTCTAAGATAGATCTAAGATTTTATCTCACAAAAGAAGATACTTATTTTAGAATATTGGAGTCCAAACACATTGGACCACAGTGATTTCAATGTACAGAATAAAGGATTTTTTTTCTCGAGATATTGGGATATTTCTGTGTTCCACAGCAGAAAGGACTGTATAAAGTTTTGTAAACAATTATGAAAGAAATTGAATTTTAAGGGAACTATCACTGTAATTGATGAAATTCAATTGCAATTTTATGGTTTTATGTTCAGGTTTGTGTGCTCTGTCTGTAAATTATGGTTATATATGGCACCGGTAGTCATTGTTTATTCGTGTTCCAGAAAGAGACAATGAATTTCTCATTTAAGAGGCACTGAATTTCCGCCCTGATCAAACTCAATCAAATATTAATTTACTGAACCTGAGGAGTACTTTTAACCAATGAGATGTGATATGTAGAAGGCATTAAGTGCAACCTAAGGGTTCAGACTTTCTTCCCTTTCATTCTTCATTGTTGTGAGAAAGTGTTCCATGTAGAACAACAGGGTTTTATCTTGCAGATCAAGACCCTGTGTGACTGAATACTTAGGACTAACATATAATGTAACCCATACTTTTATCTCAAAGAAAATTATATATCTAACCTTATCACATGTTTACAGTAAGCACAGATGTCTGATAAAGAATGCAATATCTGAAAACCATCCTTTTATACTGTATGTGTGCAAGCTGTTGTTAAACATCTTAAGTCTTTTTATCCTTTTTGTTGACAAAGGACCTCATATGACTATCTTTCTTCTACGCAACACAGAAGAAGATATGTGAAGAATATTTCAGCTGTTTTTGTTCATAAAATGAAAGTAACACTCAACAATGACATAAAGTCAGCACAAAAGTAATCAATACAACTCAAGTGGCATAATACAAGTGTTATAAGATCACTATGTGTGACAAACAGACCAAATTTTAAATGGTTATTCACTTGCAAATCAAAACATTGATCAACAGAGGTGAAATAAAAAATGCCAACACATCAATAACATAAATTAATAGATTTGGCTATACAGCAGGTTTGTTAAAGTTGCTTTGTGCTTGATTCTTTGTGCTAGGATGAAAGGAACCAGGTGTTGACCACATACCTGTGGGTGCGTCAGATTTGGCATGATGCTTACCTGCGCTGGGATAAAGATGAGTATGATGGACTTGAGGTCATTCGAATACCCAGCGATCTTGTTTGGAGACCAGACATCGTTCTGTATAACAAGTAAAACACCTTCAGTACATTTATTACCAGGTGTCACACACACACTTCATCTTGCATTAAACATACAAATCTGTGCATTTAAAGGTTACATAGAATTGAACTAATATGTAGACAACAGGCACATTATTAACCTCTATATCTCTTTTTCACTCAGTGCGGATGAAGAGGACTCCTCGGGACCCCCAGGCACTAATGTGGTCTTGAGGTATAATGGTGAGATCACTTGGGACTCCCCTGCTATCACTAAGAGTTCCTGTAAGGTGGATGTCTCTTATTTCCCCTTTGATAGTCAAGAGTGCAACCTTACCTTTGGCTCCTGGACCTATAATGGCAATCAGGTAATATGCACTTGATAGGTGTACAGACATAGCAAATACAATAGTAAACATTCATGTATTCTTGTGTTGAACTATTCTAATAGGTTACTTTGGATAAAAGCTTTTTGTATCTGAAAATAAGTAAGATGTATACACTGTTATGTAACAATAGATATGTAATCCCCTAACTTGCTAATTGTAAGAGCAGGGATATTTTTTAAAATGCTTAGTCATACACACAAGTCAACTGTTGCAATCTTAATATCCGAACAAAAGCATGAGATAAATGTAGCCTAATGGGAAATGAAAAAGCTCCATACTGTGAATATATAGTAGTTGAATATGTACAGTACATCCTCAACATCCAAAATTATGAAGTGACATCAGAATATATATGAATCCTTAGAAAGAATGTTATTAAATAATATTAAAAGTTATAGAAAACGTATGGTGGCTTGACCTCTGTGTCGTCTTCATGCACTGTAACCTCATTTCTGCTGCTCTTAAAAACACAAACAAACAAATATTTGTAACATATTTTTTAAAATACTAAAAAATAAATAAATAAATAAATAAATCTAAAGAAACCTAAAATTACTTTAGCACTTTATCCTGTTTACATTGTCCTGTTTTTCTTTTTTAATTAATATATAATGCAAATGAAACCCTGCAATCCCAGGTGAAGGTAGTTGTGAAGGAAGATATAGACAGAATTGTAAATTGTCCCCTACTGAAAATCCTATCATATCCATTGTAACCCCAGGTGGACATTACTATGGGCATGGAGAGTGGTGACCTTTCAGACTTTGTGGAAAACGTGGAATGGGAGTGTCATGGCATGCCAGCCGTTAAGAACGTCATTATGTATGGCTGCTGCTCGGACCCTTACCCTGACATAACGTACACAGTCCTTCTCAAACGGCGATCTTCCTTCTACATCTTCAACTTGCTTCTGCCGTGTTTCCTCATCTCTTTCCTGGCTCCGCTGGGCTTCTACCTGCCTGCTGATTCTGGGGAGAAGGTCTCACTGGGGGTGACGGTGCTGCTGGCTCTGACTGTATTTCAGCTGATGGTGGCAGAGAGTATGCCACCTTCGGAAAGTGTTCCACTAATTGGTGAGTTTACAGTGGAGCATAATGCTTAACAAGCTTTTGGAAATATTTAGATGAATCAGCTCTCTTTTACTTTCTTTCCATTTCTCTCTGGCTAAAGAATATCGATGTCGCTCAGGTTAGAGTGTTAAATGTGGTTCTATTTATACAGTTTGGTTATAAATGAGAGTGACAACCATATGCTTTTTATCACTGTCACTATAGTTACAGACCGTCCTTGTGGCTCAATTGGCCCCCTAGTGGCAGTTAGTTAACAATCAGTTAATTATTTTTGACTGCTTTTTATGAATTTCAATACATTGTGTGATCTACACTGTAACAAGTTCAAATGGGAAATTAATGATTTCTGGTTATGGCTGGGTGACAGTGACATAGCCATTAGAAACAAATGCTGGTAACACTTTATTTTGATGGTCCCTTTTGAAAATTCTGTTGACTATAAGTAACTTTGCAACTACATGTCAACTAACAATCATTAGAGTATTAGTAGACTGTCTGCTTAATATCTGCTAAATCTTTATTGTGATGGTCCCCCAACAGACATTCTACTGACTATAAGTAACTTTGCAAGTATATGTCAACTTATTCTAACCCTAACCCTACCAGTCTACTAATACTCTACTAACACTCTAATGAGAGTTAGAAGACATGTAGGTGCAACGTTACTTACAGTCAACAGAATATATTAAAGGGAACATCAAAATAATGTGAAACCAAAATGCTGTATATTTTGACAATACAGAACTTTTTTTCTGTCAGAAAAATCATAAACTAAACAAAAAAAACCCATTGTTGTCTAATACATTTAGGAATGTTTACAAAAGTAAATCGCAGTGACGCATATCACTAAATGAAGATAAAGATGAAAGGTATCTTATCATTTTTGTTGAACTATACCAGCATATTCATACAAGGACAAACAATTATTTGCGAAAATTAACCATGGTTTTACTCCAAATAAAACCAAGGGGAAAAAAGGTTATTATAGTTAAATCATGGTGACCACAAATTAACCATGGTTTTGCTACACTATAGATTAACCAGGCATTTGTGGTAAAACTGTGGTTATACAAATGGTCATTTGTATAAATATTTTTACTATAATAAAACCATGGGTCACACTTTATATTAAGTGGCCTTAAATACTATGTACTTACATTTAAATTAATGATTTGATACAATGCACTTATTGTGTACATACATGTTTTTACATTGTACTTATGTCTGAAAAACACCTGCATGTAATTACATCTGTAATTAATTTCTGTAATTACATTTATAATTACACTGTTGACCCATCCCTTACACCTAACCCCTACCCTTAAACCTACCCATACCACCAAAGCTTTCCTTAACCTTACCTGTATCCCAATTCAATAGCAGAAAAAGTGTTTTGCAATTGAACCCAATAAGTACATTGTACTTATTTTTTGATGTAAGTACATAGTAGTTAAGGCCACTTAATATAAAGTGGGACCAAACCATGGTTAATTTTTGTAAGTGCAATATAAAGTACAATGTCAACGTCCTCCCATCCCTCACTGCCATTTTACTAAGCTTATCAGTGCTCCCCATCTTGTGATAAAAAAAAAGGTTTATGATTAACTGGCTGTGATGCCGACTCAGAAACATCAGAATCATGATCCATTTGAAGCTTTTTTTTAAATCCACAGAGGGGTGAAACAGGCAAAATACAGTCCATACATCTGTAATACAGTCCATAAAACAGGCATAATCCAACAAACGATAGTAGAAACAGGCAACGGTCTGGGCAGGCAGCAATCAAGCAATAATCCAGACAAACAAGGCAGAATCATAAGGCAGGCAGCAGTGAGCAGTCAGACAACAGGGTAACCAGTCCAAGTTCAAACCAAGCCAGAAGTAGCAAACTACGGGAAATCAATCAGAATTGTCAGCTGAGGCAAGAACATGACTTCACAAAGAAGTCTTATATACTCTACTAATGGGCTGCAGATGCTGAGCAATCAGGTCAGGAGAGGGATTGTGAGAATTGTAGTGAAAGGGTAAGTCAATGCTCAGGAGAGGGGGCCCTCTGGTGGCTGTCTTCAGAGTTTGCATGTGTAACACTGGCCTAATAAAGGGGATGCTCATGAAATTTTTTCTTATTTAATATATTGATAATTAATCTCCCAGCCCTTATTCTGGACTATTGTTTATTTTTTGACATAAGCCATGGGTTCTCATACAGATGTTACTCAATTCCTGAGTAAAGGTTAAATCAAGCCTTGCAAGAAAAAAGAGCAACTCAAAAGGCCAATTTACACTGTATCAACAGACGCGATCAATGACAACAGACACTTTGTTGGGTTTTGTCAGCTTAGCATGTTACCTCTGTAAGTTATTTTATGAACAGGACAATCAAGTCACACCTGATAGTACATACAGTTGTCAATCCCAAACATTGATTGTGTTAATGTAGTGTTTTTGGCATTTATCCCTTGTTTGTGTCTTTCTTATAGGAAAATATTACATTGCGACAATGACCATGATAACAGCCTCTACATCATTGACTATCTTCATCATGAACATACACTTTTGTGGAGCGGAAGCAAAACCTGTGCCTCACTGGGCCAAAGTCCTGATAATAGACTACATGTCAAAGATCTTTTTTGTGTATGAGGTAGGGGAGAATTGCACCACACCAGAAAGCGACCGAGGCCCATTGTTCTCTGAAGACCCGCTGGCTAGCCTGGAGAGAGATGGGTATTTTGATAAAGGGTTTTATGGAGACTGTCAGCATGATGACAGAACCCACAGTCAGTTTAATGGGTATAATCACAGAGACCACCGGCATGGGAATGGGTACCATCACAACAACAGTGACTATCGGCAACATAGGAACCAGCATCAAAGGAGGACCCGCTCATCTTCAAATTCCCCTGTCCGACAGAGTGCCCATCATCCAAAATACACACACTACATTGGTCGGGATGGAAGCGATAAGCTCCCACTGACAAGCCAGGAAAAACTAAATGATAGCGAACTCTCCATTCCAGAAAAACTTAATGGATTCACTTACGATCATGGCAATGGCTATCTCAATGGAGTTGGCTATCTCCATGATAATGGCTACAGCAAAACCTTTGGAGTAGACAGATACAATAAGACCCCCACTGGCACAGGATATGTATGTGTCTGTGGCCAACATCAGAAAGTGGTGCGAAACATTGACTACATAGCTAACTGTTTCAGAGAGCAGAGGGCACACCAGGCAAAAGGGGCCGAGTGGAAGAAGGTTGCCAAGGTGATGGACAGGTTCTTCATGTGGGTGTTTTTCATCATGGTATTCCTCATGAGTATCCTTGTCATGGCCAAGGCAACCTAGAGCAGTTTACATATTAAAGAAACAATCAATTGATTATATAATGGGTAACTGTATGTGTCAAAAAAAACCCAAAAAAACATTTAGTTACTGATTATACATTTTTTTTTAAACAATAATTCCTATAATCCTGTATTTGTCTGTAAATAGGCTCATGTTCTACATTCAACTTAATATGTGGATTGCAGTTACAGCACGAGTGTTTACTTTGTTTACTTTATTCTTTCCAGCCAAGAAGATTCTCTGGTTGTAACAGTTAAAGAAATGGCATTAATATTTCAGGTGTAGACGTGTTCCCACATGTGTATGTAGGGTAACACAATCTTTGTCTGGCATGGACACACATTAATAATGCACAATTAACCGTGCACATGCGTATGGACAGACATCCACACTATTGCACATTAAAAATGCAGAAATAGATCAGTCTAGAATGCACACACAGTGCAAAACATCCTTGACCAGTGCTAACATGTACATTCTGCAACTTCTTTATTTATTCTTTACTTACTTGTGTTAACTTATTTCTTTGATTTGCTGTATTTATTTCTCTCTTTGTTCTCTGCTTACAATATTCTTTACAAATTGTGCTACACAAATAAAAACTTTAGTAATCATCGAATCCTAGAATCTTAGACTACTGTTCAAAAAAGGCAAAAGTGAAATAAAAAGAGAGTAAGTAAAATTAACACTCAAACCTCAAATTGCTATTTGGAATGTGATTATATGCAGACGTCACTCAATTCCTGAGTAAAGGTTAAATCAAGCCTTGCAAGAAAAAAAGAGCAACTCAAAAGGTCAATTTACACTGTACCAACAGACGCAATCAATGACAACAGACACTTTGTTGGGTTTTGTCGGCTTAGCGTGTTACCTCTGTTGGAGTCCGTTAGCATTGGTTGGCACTTGTTTTCAGTGACTGAACATGTTCAATTAGTGTTAGTCAGGTTGTGGAATATCTGAGAAGTGACGTAGTATAATCTGGTGACTGTCCCTCTTGGTCTGCATCTGTCTGTGCAATGTGAATTGGCCTAAATGCAGGAGAGACTTTCTTTAACCCTTAAATGCATACCTCGGGTCTTTATCGATCTGGGACATCATTCACTACACTCCTCCTCATTCATTTTTTAAAGTTAGACATCAACCTTCTTAGTATTCCTCAATTCATTATAAACAATATAGCAATAAAAAAATCTTAAAATTATAAAATAATGTCTGTTTTCCCATTCATTTTTTGTAAAAATTGTATAGGGTCACTAATGACCCAAGCTGTGTATCAGTGTATGTATATTTTTTCTGCACAACAATAATTGAATTTTTGATGACGGAATAAGTGCATTTCACCTTTATTCCACAAGGTGGCAATGTCTGATATACAAGTATCATTAGCAAAATGTGAAATGGCTCAGCAATTTACTGCAGAGCAAGTACTGAACGAAATCAAATATCACTGTCTCTGTCACTTGATGGATCTGGTGAAGCTGTTTGCGACCAAAATAATGATTTTTAAAATGTTTTGAGAATATGTTTGAGATCATGAATGAGCTCATATTCGCTATCTCAGACATACTGTCAAAACTATCATTTGCTTAATGTACTGGAAAATGAGCTCTGACGAGGACAGTGATGATGGCATAAAACATCTGCTCAAACTGAGCCCTTTCAAGCTCCAAAAGATAACAAAATATGCTTTATTTTATTCTTCTGTAATTGTTACTCTAATATTAGGGGAGTTTTATATTATTGTGACAGGTAGAGATCCATCCGTGTTAGATAGCTCTAGAATATGTAAGAATGATTCATGAAACATTCATGCATTTAAGGGTTTATAGGTGCTGGTCTAAACCTCAGTAGTCTACATGGATTAAACTAAGTCTGAGAAACGAAAGCGTAAAACCTGTATAGTCTGAAGCAAAAAAGTATTACAAAATTACCATCAATCCATCCATTCTATAGCCCGCTTGTCCTATGTAGGGTTGGAGGGATGCTGGAGCCTATCCCAGCATCTTGGGCCTTAGGCAGGGAAACCCTTGATGAATGGCCAGTCCTTCACTGGGATATTACAATTACTCTAACATCTTGCAGATACATAAAGTAATTTTACATTTTCTAAAAATATTAAAAATGTTCTTAGTCCATTCATCTGAGTCATAGTGAGATCTTGAGAATTGCATTGGAATTGCTTCCAGTTCATTCATTACTGTTCACCAATAATTAAATGGATGATCCATTTGAGTGTTTTGCATTGTGGGATAAAGTATAGCCTGTACTGTGCTCAGTTTGTACACTGCACATTTCACCAAATCCAGTCTGGCTGTTCCATACATTCTATGAACAGTATACATAACATATTCTGCAAATTGTATTAGTATGCCATTCTGAACATTGCGTCAATCTATCTCTTCAATTCACTAAAAAAGTTCACATCACTAAAACAATTGGAAAAGCAAATGTGATAACGGACTCAGTTTCTTTCTTCTATGAAAAACAAAAATATTTTTTCTGAATAAAAAAAAGAAAAAGAAAAATGTCTCGCTAAATGAACACAAAAAAGAAAATATATATTTTTAATTTTTAATGGAAATGTACCAATATAATCATGGCATGCAAAGACAAACAAGTGCAAACTAAGATGTAATGTCCTCTCCTCCCTCCCCAGTCAAGATAAGTGTAGTTGTTTTATGGAGCATGATCAGTCTCAAAAATAGTACATTTACAAAACAAAATTCATAAATGCACAGCACAATCACATTTACAAAATGCAATTTGTAAATTCATAAATACACAAGTAAAAGCATAAATATTTCTCCAAATGCTCTCACAAATGCATCTTACCTAAATAAATGTAAAATGTTTACACAAATATGTATATATCAAGTTCTTGAATTAATTTCCATCACACATTTATGAATGATGTTACATGTATTTATGAATCGTTGAATCTGCATTTGTAAATCGTCACACATGCGTGGACTGCTTTGAATTTGTGTGTGGTATTTTTGAGACCTTCCTGGCAGGTTAAGATTCATAAATATCTTCTGTTCTGTTAAGCCAATCGCAGTGAACTTTTAATTCATCAATCAAAATGCCCCTTACTGAACAGACTCAGGAAGCCCAACGCTGCCCTTGTACTGTGCATTGTTACATGATCGGGTCCTTTCTGTTAAGACATTTTAATGGATAGGCTACTCTTTTTTTTAAGCACATGATTACAATTTCTACAAAATCACATTATGATTTATATCGTTTGCACAAAATACAGCTGCCCGGTTGTGATATAAAACAGTTTAATGTTGTTATTAGTAATATGTCCCTTATCCATTAGGTGGTGACCAAGTGCTTGAAAAGAGTTGAGTTGCAGTGTTAAAGGAACTGAAGCAAGACAGTCTGGCAGTGTTTGATGAGTAGCAGGCACGTGCACAGGTAGGGCTCAACCTGTGCAGAGCACATGCCCTTTTTGTCCTCCACTCCAAAGTGCCCTTTTTTGGAGGTGTTTTATTTTATTTATTTATTTTCTTCAATAAATCAATGCTATCGGTCACCCTTTACGTCTGTCTGTCTGATTTGTAAATATATTTAGCCTAATAAAGGTATTAAAAAAAAGAGATTGTGACAAAATCATTTTGGTTCCGCTCAAACTGTCAGTCAAACCTCTTAACTCCAGCCTCTGAATGCAGCGAACTGAACTTCCACAGCAGAGCAGCTGAATGTCTTGCAATGGTAAATAAATATCTTGTTTTTTTGAATAAGTACAACGTTGTCTTTACGAAAGAAACACTAGTATGTCTATAAAGTTTCATATTTTATGCATCTGAGGCCTGAGACCGGCAGCGGAGAGAGAGGGAGGGGGCTACATTTGCCATCTAAGTTAGTCATAGCCAATAGCCTACAAATAGCCTTAAATAGCCTGTGCATACAGTAGTACTACATCTTTTATAAATTGAGATTTTGGCCAAACGTATTTTACAAACGGAAAAACTGAGCGCTCATAAATTAACCTATGATGACGTAAGAACTAAACCCAACAATGTTTTTCCTCATCTCTAAGGTGTCCCATATGTGAAATGGATTCTTGGCTAAAAATATTTTACTGCTAAGATTGTTAAATTAACAGATATTGTTATACACCCCAAAACCAAAAAACTACTAAAATATAGCCTGTCCGTATGGGAGTTAAGGTATATAAACTAGTGCAGATCAATCAAACAAGCTCTGAGAGCTTTGAAACTTGACATGTTTGTAGTCAGGAAGTTGATTTAACTACTAGAAAAGACTGGATGTGAATATCATGATGTATGGAATATATAGAGACATATAAACACATACCTAAAATAAGCGGACATGCACAAATTGAATATTTATGCAGAATGTTTTCATTTACTTTGTGGTTGCTTAGCCACGGATTATCATAGAAATAGATATGATGGCTTGTTTGAAAGGTGGGGTTCAAGCAATACCAAATGACAAATCAGGGTGTTGTGTTACTCATTGTATGAGGTGTCTAAAATGAATGAAAATGGAACACTGACATAATTTAGTCCAAAGCCCATTATCAGTGGTGAGAAGAATGTTGAGAAATTCATTGTTACTGCAAAGTAAGTTACATTAGGTAAGTGCTGATCTATATTTATGATACATTTAATAATGATACATTTCATAAGGCACAGTATACTATACAATTCATATGAACACAGATCCAATTGAATCAGGTTAAC
This sequence comes from Megalobrama amblycephala, assembly GCF_018812025.1. Taxonomy (NCBI): domain Eukaryota; kingdom Metazoa; phylum Chordata; class Actinopteri; order Cypriniformes; family Xenocyprididae; genus Megalobrama; species Megalobrama amblycephala. The sequence goes on from NC_063050.1 coordinate 44,552,423, forward strand.
ATTGGAATGGAACATCTTTATTAAAATATGTATATCCACTTGAATTTTGTTTTGGTCAAGTCATTACTGAATAATGGAAAATAATATTGTTAGCTTTTGTCATTCCAGACCAGCAGTGGGCAGTAGAGCCTACACTACTTCACCCGATTGGTGTGATCTTTGAGTAAATAAGAACAATATATTAGATATATTTAATTTGAGTTTTTGATTGGTCTAGTGAGTTGACTACTGTTAGGCTAATGGTTGGATCCAGCTGTAGCTAGCTACTTGGTTGTCTTTATCGATATCTTCATAATCAGACAGGTAAATCATTACAAATATTATGTCAAATGAAAAGGCTGACCTAGTCTAATACAAGTAGCTAAATAGCTAGTTGTAGAAACTTATTAGCCTAGCTAAAAAAATTACTTAGCCCTCTGACTAATGTTACGTGTGTAATTCAACTTGATTTGCATTTCAGTGAAAATTCTGAAATTTATATCATTTTTCCTTTTCACTAGTCTCTTGAATTATGGAGAATGTCTTACAGACATTGGATCCAAAGGTTTGTATAATTTGTGGGAAAGATTTTGAAAAGGGCAAGAAAAAAGATCCCTATGTCCAAAACCCCACAGTAGAAGGCCTCCAACGCATACTTACCCTTGCTCAGCAGAGAGATGATGATATCCATAAAACTCTGGCTCCATATACAGATGACATACTTTCTTCCAAAATCAAAGTTTCATATCATGTATCATGTAGAGCGAACTACTGCAGTAAGACAAAAATCAGTGAGCAGCTGCAAGTTGCAATTGTTGAGAGTGAGAGCACATCTGCACCAAGAAGGCTGAGTAGGGCTGATACAACATCATTTAAAATACGGAGAGATTGTTTAATTTGTGGGAAGGCCAGCTCTAGACCAGAACCTCTGATAGCCATTTTGACTGGTAGAGGCGCAAGTACCAGAGACAAGGTCCTTCGGGCAGCTTCTGAAAGGCTTGATGAAGATGTACATCTTCGAATTCTTTCATGCCCAGATCTCTTTGCATATGATGCCAAATACCATAAAATGTGCCTTGCACACTACATCTCTGAAAGAAATATAGCAGCTTCCAGACGAAGAAAAGAATCAGAAAAGCAGACCAATATCTATGACAAAGCCTTTATTAAGCTCACTGAAGACATTGATAAAACAGTATTGTCCAAATATATGAAAGTGAGGACTCTAAACTCTTTGACTGATAGCTATGATAACATACTAAAGACCATTGCTGTGGAAGAAGGTGTGTCCATAGTTCAACAACAAATATAGATCCTGGAAACTAAAGGAAAAGCTGATACAGCATTACAAAGACAGGGTTGTATTCGTTCCACGTCCAGGACAATCAGATCTGATCTGCTCAGATAGTATGACCATAGGTTGTGCACTGAGGGAAGCTGCTAAACTCACAGAAATAACAGTAGACTGTGAGACAACACTTTCCGAAGTCTTTCCGAAATCCAAATATTACACAGGGCTGCAGACATATTGAGGAAAAGCATGGAGCAGGTAGAACATGACAGTCAATCATATGTCAGCAGTGACAGTCTATCACGTCTCCATTGCAGCAAGTATGTTCCCAACATCCTGTATGACTTTGTCAACTGGTGTGTTGATTCACATGCCCACAGAGATTACCAAACATGTGATGATGACCCAGCTTCAAAGGACAATCTGTGTGTTATCGCAATCTGCCATGATCTTATTGGACAGAGCTGTCACATCCGTTCACCAATCACACTGGGACTTGCCATTTTGATACATCATGAATTTGGTAGTAAGACACTCATCAATGAGCTCAGTGCAATGGGGCACTGCGTTTCCTATACAGAGGTTAGGCACTTCCTCACATCTGTGGCAGCAGACCAGATATCAAGGACAGAGAGTGGTGTCTACATCCCAACTGGCCTCACTGGAGTCGCTGAACATGGAATTGTTGATGCAGCCATCGACAACTTTGACCAAAATGAAGACACCCTGGATGGGAAGCGTACAACTCATGCTATGGTGTCTGTTGTGTTCCGAAGATGCCAAGTCTCCACAGCAGATAAATGCCTAGCACGGGTACCACAGAGGTCCCTCACCACCTTAAACACGTTTGATATGAATGGAGATAAACTTTACAGGTACATTTTGTCCATTCTTTTTTCTATGAAATCTATTTTTATGTTGTTTTTGTTTTCATGTTATGGTATTCGCTTAGTCACATGAACTGCTAAAGATTAATACAAATTAATGTTCAATTTGAATGTATGTTGTGAGGTTTTAAAAGTGATTTGATATTCAATGCATATGATCATAAGCTTATTCTCTCTGTGATTACAGATACATCAAATCTACAAAGCGACCCGAACCACCTGACCTTGCCCAACCTGAGTTACTGCACACAAACACAACAATCTCTAAAGCAGCTGAAGACAGAGATCTGGTATGGAAGCTGTCCCGAAATGTAACTGAGTCAGCAGCATGTCCCTGCTTGGTCTGCATTTAATGCCTTCACGTCAGACACTGCTTGTCAGACACCAGTGTATTCTACCTGCCCTTCATAAGAGAATCACCCTCAGAATTGTCCACCATCTACACATCTATGATACGGCTTGTACAGCTTGCTGCAGAACTGGGACAGCACCATATTCTTGTGACAGCAGACCTTGCTATTTATAGTAAAGCACAACAGATCTTGTGGAGCAAACCATCGCCCTTACAAGGAAAGATCACAATGAGACTGGGAGGTATGCATATCACGATGGCTTACTTAGCAAGCATTGGAAAGCTCTATGGCGATGGTGGACTCTTTGACATACTAACTGAGTCAGATGTGTATGCAGAGGGAACAGCTTGACAGTTGCTTCAAGGGAAACAGCTGGCAAGAGGAGTAAGAAGCATAAAGCTAGCCTCTGAGGCTCTGTTCAGGCTCTTCTGGCAAGCCATGCAATCATGGCTTGAAAAACAAGGCCAATGTGCAATGACTGAAGCACAAGAGCAAATCCTACGAGATGTACAGCATGCATTTCATGGTAATGGCAAGATGTTCATAAATGAGAGAGTTAAGCAATCAGCAACCTTTGGATACTGGTTAATGTTCCTCAATGGTGCTGATCTATTGCTAAGGATTCTTCGTTCAGAGCGTGAAGCTGACTTTCAACTTCACCTGAATTGCATGTGTGAAGTGATGCCTTGGTTCAGAGCTGCTGGCAGGACCAATTATGGCAAGTACATGCCAGTCTATGTTGCAGAAATGAAAGCACTTGAACATGAACAACCAGAAGCATACACATTCATGCAGCAAGGTGGGTTTGTTGTTCGCCAGTCTGAGCATCGAAGTTTCAACTGTGTGGCTACTGATCAGGGACTGGATCAAACCATTAATCGAGAAGGCAAGAGTCAGGGTGGGGTTGTTGGTTTCACATTACGAAAAGATGGTTCTCATCTCAACCATCTACATCTCACAAGATGGTTGATGACAAGACATGTGACCACAGCATATGTGGATGCCATGAAAGAGCTTTGTGACACTGATGATCAGAGCTCGAAAGCACACAAGGAGCATGGAGCATCCAGAATGGACAGAGATGAAAGAGACATACAGAAGATAATGGAAGCTGTGGAGCAGAGGCAGAATCCCTTTGATCTTGATAGCATTCCCAAGGAACTGATCAGCATTGCAAGTGGTCAGGTTGCATCTGAGAAAGTTGCAAAAGAGCTCTCAAGCTTCCTCCAAGATGGTGCGAATCAGAATGCTATCTTTATTGAACAACGTCAAGTTTAAAATAAAAAAGAACAAAGAGCTTCTGGGAGCCAGAGAAAAGAAACCAGTGTGCAACCTTCAAGGACATGAAAACATCAGTTGGAGTCAGCATATCTAGAAAGGTTCACATGGACTCAGACGTGCTCTTTCGAAGATTACTGGCTGTCTCCAAGCAAAGAGAGGTGTCCATGGAGACTGTGATGTCTCATGAACTCGCAGCTGTCCCACCCTCTTTGTTTTATGATGATAGAAGCATGAGGAAAACAACAAAAGCTGACCTGGCCAAAAAACTTGAGGCTGTTGTTGAAGAGACACAGCAGCTGCCAAATGTTAAAGAACCATCAGCATATATCATTGATGGCATGGCTCTTCTACAGAGTCTCAATGATTCAGCCTTTCAAACATTCAATGACCTGGGTGAGTGTGTCTGGAAAAAGATCACAACTTTAATGAGAAAGGAAGGTAACAGCTGTGTCGTTATAGTGTTTGATAGATATGACCACCAACACTCAGTCAAAGATCTTGAAAGACAAAGAAGAGGCACCATTCACACCAGCAGACAAACACATATCATCACAGGACAAACAAGTGTTCCAAACTACAGAAAATACCTCAGAATCAGCAGAAACAAGGCTGGTCTATGTAGCTTTGTCAGCACCTACATCACCAGTACTGGGCCAATGAGAATTTCTTCAGGGAACACGGTCATCTTGGCAGGTGGCTTTGAAAATGGTCAGGAGGTTAAGAGGGTTAGCAAGTCAGGCATTGAATGCTTGAAAGATCTTTACAGTGACCAGGAGGAGGCTGACACAAGGCTGGTGTTACATGCAATACACCTTGCACAGTCACATTCTCGTCTAATTGTCAAATGTGATGATACAGATGTACTAGTTTTGCTTCTGTACTATTCAAGCAAAGGGATGTTTGGATCCTCAGCAGTGTTTATGCACTCTGGACATGGCCTTAATCTGTTTGATCGCTCAGAAGCTTGGATCAGTACTTTGTGAGTGTTTACCTGCATGCCACGCCCTCACGGGTTGTGACACCACAAGCAGTTTGTACAGAATTGACTGAAGACCCATCTTTGTGAGTTACAGGAAATGACCAAATTCGGACTCTCTGGTAGCCTGGAAGAGGCTTTGCCTGTGGCAAGAAGGTATGCCCTCCTCCTGTATGGCCAAAAGAAAAAGGTGGATGGGCATCCTTGCACCAACCTGGATGAGCTGAGGTACACACTAGCATCTACCACAGATTTGTCAGCAGCAAATCTACCCCCAACAGAAGATGCCTTCCAGCAACATGTGCTGAGAGCCTTGTACCAAACAGCAGTGTGGCGTCACAGCCACCTGGCCAAACCTCTTCTCTGGAACCCAGTTGGCAGAGGATGGAGGCTCAGAGAAGATGGGTGCATTGAACCTGTGATGTTCCAGAAGGCACCAGCACCTAAAGAAGTTAGAGACATCACCCACCTCTACTGTAAAGACGGAAACTGCAACGATGCCACCAAATGCCAGTGTCCTTCAGTGGGCTTGACCTGCACAGAGTTTTGCTCTTGCCCTTTCCCAGACTGTCCAAATATGACCCACCTTGTCACTGATGACAATGTGGATGAGTGACAGTGGTGTGTTGCAGTTGTAACATCATGGGGGACTGACCAAAAGCAGTTCATGTTCCAAATGGTTGCTGCTAGAAAAAAAAAAAAACAGCCTGAGAAGACAGGGCTCATTCCCCCACAGAGTGTTTGTTTAGTTAGATTGCCATTTGTTTGATTTAAGACAGTAATTTAATTTGTATTGTGTGAAATTAAGTTATAGTTTTATTAAAAGGCTCATTAAGGTCAAACTGCAATCCTGACTCCTGGTCTCCTGTTTGTGCTATGGTAAGGTGTTATCTTTCGATTTCAATCTTTGTTTCCATATAGTACAAGGTGCCATATGAAATATTTCATTATTAGATGTATCTTATATTTGAATTTCTTAACATTCTTCTCACCACTGATAATGGGCTTTGGACTAAATTATGTCAGTGTTCAATTTTCATTCATTTTAGACACCTCATACAATGAGTGACACAACACCCTGATTTGTCATGCTATATTTACATATTTGGTATTGCTGGATTCAGCACAACCCCCCTTTTCAAAAAGCCATCATATGTGTTTCTATGATAATCCATGGCTAAGCAACCACAAAGTAAATGAAAACATTCTGCATAGATATTCAATTTGTGCACGTCCGCTTATTTTAGGTATGTGTTTATATGTCTCTATTTATTCCATACATCAAGATATTCACATCCAGTCTTTTCTAGTAGTTAAATCAACTTCCTGACTACAAACATGTCAAGTTTCAAAGCTCTCAGAGCTTGTGTGATTGATCTGCACTAGTTTATATGCCTTAACTCCCATACGGACAGGCTATATTTTAGTCCTTTTTTGGTTTTGGGGTGTATAACAATATCTGTTAATTTAACAATCTTAGCAGTAAAATATTTTTAGCCAAGAATCCATTTCATAAATTGGACACCTTGGAGATGAGGAAAAACATTGTTGGGTTTAGTTCTACCTCCGGTAGGGGTATCTCAAAAACTAAAGCACTTTTTGACCATTTGTCACTAGCCTATCAAAAGGTCTGTGCACGGCCCTGATGAGTAGTCATATTTTGCTTGTGTGTTCAGTCAAAAGCTTTGATGTTAATAAAGAACACACGTTAATGAAACGTCACTGTGAAGTTAGTTGTCGCTTTATTGAAATATCACACTGGTTAGCCTGCTGTCTTATACGCCAAAGTTGCACATACCTTGTATATCAATCTAAATAAACAGCAGAGAGATTTCAGCTTGGAGGATGAAAACAAGACTCAACGAGGAAGAAAAGTTTTTTTTATCTGATGGCATTTTCTTATGATTAAAGGTTGTTTTAGTTAATGAAGTGCAGTTTGCGGTGTTACAAAGTTGTAAGTCCACGGCAGCTTTCTTATCTTATAACTGGTGTTTGTAGCAACACTTTAGTAATCACAGGATGAATGGGCGATAAACAGACATTAAAACAACTGTTACGTTCCCCTACCCGTCTAGGGGTCGGGAGGGGAGTAACAAAGAAAACGCATAAAATACACATGTAAGGACGAAAAGAAAAGCGAGAACACACTTCAGTCCTCTGTCCCAGAGAGAAGATGACACCAGATAATGTATATAATCAAAGAAAGGATTTTATTTACAAAAGAAAAAGCATAACATCGGATAATGGAGAGCAATGGCTCAGGGGAGGCCTAAAACAACAAACAAAACAATCCACTAACTAATTTAGGGAGGAGTTCTAACTTAACTAATAAGGGTCAAACATAACAAATAAACAACATAAACTTCCCTCAACTCCCTCGCTATACAGAAACAGGAACAAAAGCAATGTTAAAAGAAAAAGGCACTCTCCCCCTACAGCTTCCCTCACAAAGTAATAAACAAACAAAGAAAAAGTACACAATACCCTTTTCTAACTTTCAGTTTGAAATAGGATCTCTGAACACTTTATGTTAGCACAGGTCAATGCTAAGCACAGTTAGCCACTGCTAACCACTGCTAATTAATGTTTCAATGTCACAGGCAAGCACATAACCCAACATAGTTCAGTCTAGAGCAGGGGAGAAGTGTTTGTCTCTCAGCAAGCTCTGAACTGCCCCAATACACTCCCGGGTTGCGTCCGAAAACTGGAAAATGCTGTCTTCTGAGGACACATTTCAAGGTAGGAAGGCATCATAGTACGTTCAAATCCAATGTTAGCTTCACTTCCTGTTTCCTGAGATACCTTCATCTGGTCGTGTTTTGAAGGTGGCATAGATGTATCCTTAGCTGCCTTTGATATCCCACAATTCTGTGTGCGTTCGTCCGAGTGGGAGTGGCTTTATTAGTCGATTCTGCTGGAGTTTCTGAAAAATGGTGTCGGAGAATGTGACTGAAGCGCAGTTTTTGTACAAATGTATGTTTTATTTTCACTTTCGACACATTTTGATTGTGTTTCTATATAGAAATAACTGTAGTACTTGCCAAATATTTGCTTGGTTATCACCGAAGCACTCTGTATTAACATTTCATATTAAATTTTGAAAGGGTCATCTGAGGATACGGCCGCTTTCAAAATGAGGTGGCTTTTTCCACAAAAACATCTCCGTGAATGGCTGGAAGTAAGTTGTTGAACATCATTTCAGTTCTTAATGAAGACTTCTTTTTATGTTAATGTCATATTATTGTTAGTGTACAAGCTTAAGCTGTATGATGTACCTTTGACCTGTATTGTAATGTAATGTACAGTCAAAGCTTACCTTACGAAAATTAAGAAATGGCTTTATTATAGTTAAAGTTTCCAAAACATTTTTGAAAAAATACTATGGTTAAACTGAGGCTACTTTAGAAAAAACATGTTCGATTTGGTGTTACCATGGTTTAAATGCATCAGTCATGTTTTTTATTGGTACTTTCAGTAAAAGCATAAAACTAGGCTTGCAAATCTTTAATCTCCCTAACATTTCTCCAGAAAAGTGCTTCAGAAAATTGGCCTGGATGGGAAGGTTAGTCCTCAACAGGCAAGGAAGAAATGGGACAACTTAAAACAAAAATATAAGGTATCATTTTACATATATTGTGGGACAGATTTTCTATGCATTGTACATTTCTAAGTCTCTTTTTCTGTAGGAGCTGAAAAACCCACCAACTGGTTCAGGGGTGGACAAGGGAGAAGACACCGCTAAATAATGGCCCTAGTTCACCCTAATGGATGAGGCTTTGGTTCAGAGGCATTAAGTTACCCCTCCAATACTGCTTGCCTCAATGCCCTTGACCTCTTCCACTATCAGTGAACCAGGGCCATCAAATTCCTCTCCCTTGCCCCTCAATGAAGACAGTCCACCAGTGGACAGTGGACCAAGAGAGAGATGCAGGGGCAGAAAGAGGAGCTTCTTAGAAATCTTCAGCAGCAGATGAGAGGGCCAACAGAATTCTGAATTTACTTGAAAGTCTTGTCAAGAAAAATTGATTTGTATATATTTTGTAACTTCTGTGAAATACGTTGGATTTTGTTGTGCTAATACTGCAATGTTTTAGTTTTGTATTTATTTATGTAGAAATGGAAGTAAAATAAAATGGAAATAAAAATGTTACTGATTTTGAGATAGTAAGGTTTTATTTTCTCAGGTTTCAGACACAATTGGTGTAGTAATTAATTGAACAGTTACACTTGGTCAAAAATTAAGTATTTAAAATAAAGTATATATAACTTTATTCTACATTGATATGTGTTAACAGAGCATTGAATGATGTTTGGAACAAGAAGGTGGTGGTAAGAGGTGTAAAATGAAGATAAAAGGTAAGAACAATATTATTAATATTTATACTGTTCAGTTATATTGTACATGGTAATGATGATCCACAGCTTGATCCTGCTGGGCAGACAGTTGTGCAGCAATGCGTTCACGCAGAGCATTTCTGTTTACAGTCTCCCCAGCCCCCTCTTCTTCTTCCTCCTCAGGTTGCCCTTCTTCCACTGGCAAGATGTCATCATTGCCAACACAGATGTTATGTAGTATGGTGCATGCCACAACAACATCAGGGACAAATGAAGTGACCACCTCCAGGGCATGGAAGAAGATGGCCCTCCACCTGGTTTTCATAATGCCAAATGCTCGCACAATGACAGAACGGGCTTTGGCATGATGAGCATTGAGCCTGTACAGCCACAAAGGTGATTTAAAATTTAAATATGTGACCTGATCCAGCAAAATGAGTCACAATGATCCAAATTTCAAAACTGAGATTTTGGTATCAATGGAAAGAGGAGACCATATAAAATTATATCCTAGTCAAAGTCATACCTTGAATGCTTTTAAAGATATACCCATTTGAATTATGGTCGTCTGCCCTCTTTTTCCAATTGAAAACCTGAGAAAATCGCTTTTAAAGTTTTTTTTTTGCTCGTTTTTTGTTGATATCTTTCAAAATCCATTGCATTTAAAGGGATAAACAGCTTATTTTACAGCTTAATTTGACCAAAGACATTTGTATATATATAAATGCTATTAAACCAGGCTGAAGCTTAAAATATTTTAAAGTATTTATTTGAATAAATATTTTAAAAGGCACTTTTACAAAGATTTACTAAAATCAGAAAGATTGAACAGAGGGAGAGAGAGAGGGTGTGTCTGTGTGTGTGTTTGTCTGCATCCTTGACTGTCACCTCGCGCGTACACGCACATGTACACGCAGTCACAGAGAGGCTCCAGTGAGTTTAACGCTTTGGTGACTTTGCTCTCTTTTGACAGTGACATTTCTCAAATTAATAAACAGAACTACACACAGCAGGGCTCGACGATAAGTATTTTTTCCACTGGCCCGGTCGGCCTATAAAATAAGCCTAGTTATTGTTTTTGTTGTTTTTGATACATGTAGGCCCAGACAGCGCTTAGACTAAGCCAGGATTAGGCCTTAGTTCAATTAGGATATTTAAGTAACTTTTATGCCTCTATAGTATGCAATATGATATTAATGAGGAAAAAATTATTTGTGTTGTTTTTCCTGCTTAAAATTGGACACTTTAATCAAGTTATATCTATCTATTATATCAAGTTATAATATCTATCTTCATCCTCATCTCCATCTTCTCTCTCATCCTCTCTCCCTGACTGATTGTCACTATGATTTCATCTTCCTCATCACAGTATGACTCCTCATCATTACCCTCATCAACTGGCTGTGCTACCTGTGTTTTATACCTTTTTGAAGTGCTATAGAAAATGTGCAGATCATAATATATGCAGATATAGTATGTGAATTACTATTCCTATAAGTGCATTACAACATCATGTGAAAATGAAAATATATTTAGATAATTCTAAGTCTTTTCCTTACAAATATAATACATTTGTATTCAAACCTATTATGGCTGTATGGCCTTATACAATTCCATTATGGTACAATGTTGCCTTGAGGCAACACACAGTTTTTTGTTATTTTCTCTAAAACATTTGATGATATATAATGTAAAGTTCTTGAAAATACTTCTTTACTTGCCAGTGAAGGTGACTCGTATTTTTGTGGGTGATTAAATGGATACAAACAAGTGAAAAAAGCAATTTTCTTTGGAGAAAATATGGAGCCATGTGACATGTGCAAATGTGCTGAAACAGGACACGAAATGGACCCCTGTTGGTCAATTTTTGGTCATTTTTGCACTTTTATTGATTAGTATTTGAGTTATTCTGTACTGAGATACATTTGAGCAATCAACTGGTGACTTAATTTATTAAAAACAAACTTAAATAGACCATGTTGCCTAGAGGCAACACCGTTACTGGTGTGCATCTCGAGACAAAACGATGGCACTGACATATTTTAAGATCTGTCAGTACAAGTTAGTTTCAGTTAAAACTTAAAGGTGCTAAAGAGGATGTTTTGTTTTATACATTTTTGCAATATTACTTGAAACTGTCTTTACTAACTGATAAAAGACTATTTATTAGGTGCACTGAAAGTAATAATATTATGCTGCGTTCACGTCACCTTGTATTTACCGGAATCTTGAAACACGTGACGTTATATTCGGACCTGTTCACATCCTTTTGGTCCTTGAACTGGGAATTATGTGTTTCAATGGCATCACTATCAACGCCTAAATGAATCTACAGCGGTCAGGTGGTACAGCGGCCACGTGGTACATGTGGGAGCTTTCAGAAAACTCCCAGCTTACAAGCTGTAATTACGAGCTCTATGAGGACGTGAACGCTTTTTACAAGCTAGAATCTCGTAACTACAGGAATTACGAGACCGCGTGAATGCACCTTTAATATACATCATCTGTGCACGAGGTAGGGTCTTAAAAACATCAATGATCGCGTAAACGATTGTGAGAGACGTGCGCGGATTGGCCCTCTGGCTTGTCAATCACTGCCATGACGTTCCTTGTGAGAGACGTGCGCGGCTGCGCGCTCCAGTAACTTTCCACACTCTACAGGCGCCGCATGCAATGTTTTTGTCAGGAGACAGGAGTAACAACTGCAGATTTTGAGTTACCTGCGGTGAGTCCGACATAATGAATCCACTAACACGACACAGCGAATGCCGGTGGTAAACACTCGTGTTCCAATACTCGTGCACGAGTTTTGGGAGGCGTTCCCTCGAAATGAGCTGTGAAGGAGGGGGGTTGTTCTTACGCATGCGCTCATTTCAAAAACTCACTAACAGTCTTTGGTTTCTCAGTCGACGAAAAGATCCTCTGTATCACCTTTAAGCTTTGTCTGTGAAACCAGGGGATAACCTAATAAATAATAAAAGCTACTAGATTAACTCACTTACATTTTAAATATTATATATTAAATACTAAATACTATATTAAATACTAATACTAGATTAAATACTATAGATTAAACTTTATTAAAGTATACCAGTCAAGAGCAGTTACAGATGCATAAATAATGTTTTGAAATGTTGAAAATAAAAAACGTTAAATACTATTATTTGAAATTATTTATAAAATGAAAAGACACTTTAAACGTGAAATTAAACCCGCAAGTAGGTCGCAACGATTGTCATTGAGATTCAACCGATTCATTCAAGCGGCTGATTTATTCAGGAAGTGTTGCTGAGAGACTCAAAACAATGCTCTGTGGACTTTGGAACTATTTTCGTAGGCGAAATACAGCGAAACAGATGATTTGGTGTCTTAAATGTAAGTCACTTGATATTAGGTTCTTAACTGTTCGCTGTATAAAATGAATATCACATTTGTTATAATGCTGATATTTGGACAAAAACGGCGCTGAAAAAATATGAAAGATATACAGGGTCATTTTTGCCCCTTATCTTGAATTCTGGGGGCATTCTAAAGGCATTTTAGTAGACTAAATCACACAGTGAAAGTGTACATGATATGCATGCGCACTAGTCTAACCTACTAGACAACATCACCGTGCACTTATTGGTGTTTTGTTTGGTTTTTGTAAAGTTTGATAATTTCAGATGGTTAAATCAACAATTATGATATCATAGACGATATATATCGCACACCCTACAGCACTGGCCCGATCGGAAGTGACGAGAGGAGTTGAGAAAAGCAATGTTCATTTTGAAGGGGTGGATTCTGGAATCCACTGCCGCTTAAATATATATCTTTTAAGTTATTAATCAACATTTATATTTCTGTTAAAATATTTGAATGACTTCTTCAATGTATGTTAAAGCATCTATTTTCCTCTGTACCTCTAACTGAGAGAAAAGAACATGTTATCAGTATGTTTTGGGAAAGTTTCCTGCTCAGAGCAGATCTCAGATCAACATCAGCCTTGAAGAAGCCGTGAATCGTGTATGTGCGCTAAGTGTTCTGTGCAGGTCCCTTTGTACTGGACAACTGGCATTCTGCTTGAGACCAGCAGACACCATGTCATCATGACCCCAAAAGGACATTCGGTACCTAAATCCAGGGTCCCCCTCGTCATCGCCGTGACAAAGGGAGATATGCTTCTTACTATCTGTCCACATGTGGAAAATTTCTAATCTTGCCTTTTTTTTCTTAGCCAATCAGAATCATTCAACCTGAAGTAATGACGTAGTTAGTTGACTCTGTTAGAGTATAATTGTTGTGGAAATGTGAATGTACGCAGAGCGGCCTACGAACTCCTTGTGAGACTTAAAGCTGGCTTCTGCTGATGAAACTGCAAACTATTCTTCATTAAAGGGCACCTATTATGCAAAATTCACTTTTACATGGTGTTTGACCATAAATGTGTGTTGGCAGTGTGTGAGCAAAACCACCCTAGAATGAGAAAAATCCACCCAGTGGTTTTTTTTACAATCTCAATAATTCATAAGCACTGTCTCAGAACGCCCTGTTCTAAGATTGCTCTCACTGTGACGTAGAATTGCGCTAAGCCCCACCCACGTGGTTTGATTGACAATCTGGTTTTGGCATAGACCCCGCCCTCGGTGATCGGTCAACCATCCTCCATTGTTTCAACGACAGCCGGTAAGTGTTCTGTTGTGGAATGTAATCTTTCTTTTACTGTCTATGGATGTAATAATGAACATAGTAGTTTTCACTTACTTCCGACATCAGAGCCACTGAAAACGCAGTGGATGGATTTTATTTACGAAGGAAAGGCGCCACTCAAAATTCCAAAATACGTTTATGTTTGCGCGAATCATTTTTTGACTGACTGTTTTGAGAACGAGGGTCAATTCAAAGCAGGTCTTGCTTCAAAGTTAATCCTCAAGTGTGGATCGTTGCCTACTGTTCGCGATCCAGCGTCACCTCCAGAAGAAGTAAGTGTATTTAATGTTTTTTGAGCAAATAGTCATTTCAGTCGATGTCAGCCAGTTCAATAACAAATGCGTCTAAAGTTGTTGTTGTCGTCGTAGAATGTCTGTGTATATAATTTAAACCTTGTTTGTATAGTGTGTATCCACACGTATATATATATTTTTTTTAAAGATATTGTATTAAAAACTGTGTATGTTTACTTAGCAAACGTTATCACAGTATTTGTGTTTGTAGTTTCAAAAAATTGCGCGAACGTTATCACAGTGTGTGTGTGTGTTGCACATCCATAATTGCAAAGGGGACGCGATTAAAACTCTATAAGTACATAAATGTATCAAATAACCATTCAGAGACGTCCGGCTCCATTCTCAATTGTGTTTCTTCTGCCGGAGTCTCTTCATCATCTGGGTCTAATTCCGGTTCAAACATGTACGGCTGAATGCCATACAAAACAGCGGGTCTCTCACTCTCAGCCATTCTGCTTCTACCCTCTGTTTATTGCCATAGGTATGCAAGTTACGCCCTCATCCAAAGGCAGGGCGGGGATATGCAGCTCATTTATATTTAAGGTGGTACACACCAAAACAGCTCTTTTTAAAACAGGCCCCAAAAATGACATTTTCAAATGGTTATAATAAATTAACTGTGGGGTATTTTGTGCTGAAACTTCAAAAATACATTCTGGGGACACCCAAGACCAATATTACATCTTGTAAAAAGGGGCATAATAGGTGCCCTCTAAATTTTTCTTCAATTTATACATTTTTTTTAAACTCTGACTCCGGGTCTTTATTCAACATATCTGGTTTCAAGGGTCCTAAACTATCCCCAACAATTTCCAGCAAATTTAGTAAAACTTTGTCAACTTTAATAGTCATTTAAATACCTTTAATCAATTTATCTGGACTACGGAACTTTTTGAGATTATTTTTGAATGTCTATTCTTTGAAATTAGCTAAAAAAAAGAAAACATTTTTTTTCATTGTTTTTCCACATTATTGGCCTGTATCTTAAAATGGAACGTTGTGACTTCCGACTCATTTCGCCAGAATGGGTCACATATAAGAGAAACATGTAATGATACTTTTCATTTATTGATTAACTTATTTATATTTTTCCAAACCTCTATTGTGTCACTCCTCTTACAGGCTGCTTGTAGGGTGTCACCAGGGCAATGGGCCTCTCCAGACAGGGGTATCCTTCATCACCCAAGAGGAAGTGTCCTGGTGGTGGATATGCGCCACTGCCAGATGCCTGAAACCCTCACCCACCTCTCTTTGTGCATCCAAGGTTCTTGAGACACTTATCACATGTGGTGTCAGACGTCTCATTGCCCTTGCCACTCGATGAATGAGCTGGTGAACTGTGGATTTGGGCATGTCAAATGCCCTGGACACCACACAGTAAGAGGTTACACTGGCCAGCCAGAAAAGGAAGACCAGCACCTCGATGGTTGGACCCCACCCATGAAGCTGAATCTGGTCCAGGAGCTGGAGAAGGGCTGTAATGGATGCATGCCTCAGGCGGTAATCAGGCCATGTGTCACCCCCTTCAAACAAGATGCGCAGGACTGTGACTGTTTGGTTGCAGATGGAATAAACTGGCGAGCTCTGCTGTGAATAGTTAGTAAGTTTCCATTAAAACTCCTCATTTGAGAACAATATTATGTATAATAGTTATGTATAATAAAATATCACTATTAGAATCAAAAACTTGTTATTTTGTCAGTTTCTTTAATAATAGCAGCCAAATGTTGAAATTAACATACAATAATGAAAATATAAATGGTAATAAAACAATGAACAGTACTGCTGTTTTCACTGTATTTGGACACACCTCAATAACAGGATGTGACGTGGCGTCAAGATACTAAAGTGTAGTTGTTTGAGTGTCAGAAACTCCTTGAAGCCATACTACAGATCTACAGATCAAAGGCCAAGCTTGCCAGACAAGGCCGAGTGGCCTAATATCTAAGGCATCAGCCTCTGGAGCTGGGGATTGTGTAATCAAGTCCCACCTGGGTTGTCTTTGATGGGTGCGAGAAATTCCAGGGTGATTTGTTCAAAGCAACACTATAGCTATGATGACCGCAAGATCTGAATTAGCATAGAACAGACAAACTTCTGATAGCTGTGACAACTTATGCGTGCATCAGACTGTCAGTGAAGCAATCTGGCCCGCCTGTGCATGTGCCCTTTCAGGCTGAAATTACACAAAGCACTGTGTGCAAGAGGACGCTGGAGAATATGACGTCAAGTACCCTGTGGGTTGCAGTAAATGGCCTGGTATGAAGTGGTTGATAAAGAAAAGCAGCAATCGTAAAAAGTGCAAGAAAATCCTGGCACTCATACTAAAGGCGAGAGGGCTCATTCGGGATTTGAACCCGGGACCTCTTGCACCCGAAGCAAGAATCTAACCCCTAGACCAATGAGCCTGACTGCTGAATGCTTAGGCTACATGTTTACACTTGTAGAGTCATAGAATGCTGGCCGCTAAAAGAAAGGTGCAGGCACTCGTTCTAATAGAAAGCATTTGTTGGCGGGCTGCCACTCTGAGTATGGTCTGTCCGAGGAAATGACGCTTGTCATCTGGCTGAATCTCGGCTATGTCATAGTTTAGATGAACACAGGCAGCAGTAAGGATTTCAAAACCAGGACAAACAGCCGCTCGTTCTGAAACTGCTGGGCTCATCCGGGATTTGAACCCAGGACCGCTCGCACCCAAAGCGAGATTCATACCCCTAGACCAACAAGCCTGACCGCTGAATGCTTAGGCTACATGTGTACACATGTAGAGTCATAGAATGCTGGCCGCTAAAAGAAAAGCGCAGGCACTAGTTCTAATAGAAAGCGTTTGTTGGCGGGCTGCCGCTCTGAGTATGGTCTGCCCGGGGAAATGACGCTTGACATCTGGTTGAATCTCGGCTATGTCATAGTGTAGATGAACACATGCAGCAGTAAGGATTTCAAAAGCAGGACAAACAGCCGCCCCTGCCGCTCGTTCTGAAACTGCTGGGCTCGTCCGGGATTTGAACCCGGGACCTCTCGCACCCAAAGCGAGAATCATACCCCTAGACCAACGAGCCTTGTGCACGTGCCTTTCCGCGCTGATATTAAACAAAGCACTGTGTGCTAGAGGCCCAGTGGCCTAATGGGTAAAGGCCGCATCTTACTTTTGCGCTACTATGAAGGCTCCGCGTACGAAAGCAGAGAGGATGACACACAAAACAGATGGGAAAGAGTCATGAAAGACTGATTTAAAAGAAAATTCCACAAAATGTCGAAGGCTTGATTATGAAACCATGAGGCATCAGCCTCCCACCTAGGGCGTGCTTGATGAGCTAGCTCCAAGCTGATGCTGCAAAAAGTCAATGACCATTTGTTCAAAGAAACTCCATAGAACTACAAGTATATATGTGCTTAGCGTTTCTGCAAAAGAGCCACGCTAATTCAATGAAGAGCGATATAGAATGGTTTGAATCCCACAGCGGCATCTACAGACCTGCAGAAAGTTCGATTTGGCCGAAGCATCAGCCTCTGATGCCCGAGAACGTGACGTCAAGTACCACGTGGGTTGCAGTAAATGGCCTGATGTGAAGTAGTTGATAAAGAAAAGCAGCAATTGGAAAAAGTGCCAGAAAACGCTTGAACTTATACTAAAGGCGAGAGAGCTCGTCCGGGATTTGAACCCTTGATGCTGGGCGCTCAGGCTACATGTGTAAACCTGTACAGTCACAGAATGCTGGCCGCTAACAGAATGGGCAGGCACTAGTTCTTATAGAAAGCGTTTGTGGGCGGGCTGCCGCTCTGAGTATGGTCTGTCCGAGGGAATGAGGCTTGTCATCTGGCTGAATCTCGGCTATGTCATAGTTCAGATCAGTGTTTCTCAACCCTGGTCCTGAAGGACCCCCAACACTGCAGGTTTTGTCTTTCTCCCTAATTAAACACACCTGATTCAACTCATCAGCTCATTAGAAGAAACTCCACTACCTGAAATGAGTGTGTCAGACAGAGGAGACTTTCAAAATGTGCAGTGTTGGGGGTTCTCCAGGACCAGGGTTGAGAAAGACTGGTTTAGATGAACACAGGCAGCAGTAAGGATTTCAAAAGCAGGACAAACGGCCACCCCTGCTGCTCGTTCTGAAACTGATGGGCTCGTCCGGGATTTGAACCCGGGACCTCTCGCACCCAAAGCGAGAATCATACCCCTAGACCAACGAGCCTTGTCGATAGACGGTCTTTTGTGAGGGCGCCACGAATTCAGTGAAGCTCTCCTCAGTGACAGGACGTGACCTGGCGTCAAGATACTAAAGTGTAGACGTTTGAGCGTCAGAGACTCCTTGAAGCCATACTACAGATCAAAGGCCAAGCTCGCCTGACAAGGCCCAGTGGCCTAATGGATAAGGCATCAGCCTCCGGAGCTGGGGATTGTGGGTTCAAGTCCCACCTGGGTCGTCTTTGATGGGCTACCTTTAAGTTGGCTGTGCGAGAAATTCCAGGATGATTTGTGCAAAGCAACACTATAGCCATGATGACCGCAAGACTTGAATTAGCATAGAACCGACAAACTTCCGATAGCTGTGGCAGCTTTTGCGAGCACCAGACTGTCAGTGAATCAATCTGGCCTGCCTGTGCATGTGCCCTTTCAGGCTGAAATTGCACAAAGCACTGTGTGCAAGAGGACGCTGGAGAACGTGACGTCAAGTACCACGTGGGTTGCAGTAAATGGCCTGGTATGAAGTGGTTGATAAAGAAAAGCAGCAATCGGAAAAAGTGCAAGAAAAGCCGGGCACTCGTACTAAAGGCAAGAGGGCTCGTCCGGGATTTGAACCCGGGACCTCTCGCACCCGAAGCGAGAATCATACCCCTAGACCAACGAGCCAGACCGCTGAATGCTTAGGCTACGTGTGTACACTTGTAGAACCATAGAATGCCGGCCGCTAAAAGAAAGGCGCAGGCACTAGTTCTAACAGAAAGCGCTTTTTTGGCGGGCTGCCGCTCCGAGTATGGTCTGCCCGAGGAAATGACGCTTGACATCTGGTTGAATCTCGGCTATGTCATAGTGTAGATGAACACATGCAGCAGTAAGGATTTCAAAAGCAGGACAAACAGCCGCCCCTGCCGCTCGTTCTGAAACCGCTGGGCTCGTCCGGGATTTGAACCCGGGACCTCTCGCACCCAAAGCGAGAATCATACCCCTAGACCAACGAGCCTCGTGCACGTGCCTTTCCGCGCTGATATTAAACAAAGCACTGTGTGCTAGAGGCCCAGTGGCCTAATGGGTAAAGGCCGCATCTTACTTTTGCGCTACTATGAAGGCTCCGCGTACGAAAGCAGAGAGGATGACACACAAAACAGATGGGAAAGAGTCATGAAAGACTGATTTAAAAGAAAATTCCACAAAATGTCGAAGGCTTGATTATGAAACCATGAGGCATCAGCCTCCCACCTAGGGCGTGCTTGATGAGCTAGCTCCAAGCTGATGCTGCAAAAAGTCAATGACCATTTGTTCAAAGAAACTCCATAGAACTACAAGTATATATGTGCTTAGCGTTTCTGCAAAAGAGCCACGCTAATTCAATGAAGAGCGATATAGAATGGTTTGAATCCCACAGCGGCATCTACAGACCTGCAGAAAGTTCGATTTGGCCGAAGCATCAGCCTCTGATGCCCGAGAACGTGACGTCAAGTACCACGTGGGTTGCAGTAAATGGCCTGATGTGAAGTAGTTGATAAAGAAAAGCAGCAATTGGAAAAAGTGCCAGAAAACGCTTGAACTTATACTAAAGGCGAGAGAGCTCGTCCGGGATTTGAACCCTTGATGCTGGGCGCTCAGGCTACATGTGTAAACCTGTACAGTCACAGAATGCTGGCCGCTAACAGAATGGGCAGGCACTAGTTCTTATAGAAAGCGTTTGTGGGCGGGCTGCCGCTCTGAGTATGGTCTGTCCGAGGGAATGAGGCTTGTCATCTGGCTGAATCTCGGCTATGTCATAGTTCAGATCAGTGTTTCTCAACCCTGGTCCTGAAGGACCCCCAACACTGCAGGTTTTGTCTTTCTCCCTAATTAAACACACCTGATTCAACTCATCAGCTCATTAGAAGAAACTCCACTACCTGAAATGAGTGTGTCAGACAGAGGAGACTTTCAAAATGTGCAGTGTTGGGGGTTCTCCAGGACCAGGGTTGAGAAAGACTGGTTTAGATGAACACAGGCAGCAGTAAGGATTTCAAAAGCAGGACAAACGGCCACCCCTGCTGCTCGTTCTGAAACTGATGGGCTCGTCCGGGATTTGAACCCGGGACCTCTCGCACCCAAAGCGAGAATCATACCCCTAGACCAACGAGCCTTGTCGATAGACGGTCTTTTGTGAGGGCGCCACGAATTCAGTGAAGCTCTCCTCAGTGACAGGACGTGACCTGGCGTCAAGATACTAAAGTGTAGACGTTTGAGCGTCAGAGACTCCTTGAAGCCATACTACAGATCAAAGGCCAAGCTCGCCTGACAAGGCCCAGTGGCCTAATGGATAAGGCATCAGCCTCCGGAGCTGGGGATTGTGGGTTCAAGTCCCACCTGGGTCGTCTTTGATGGGCTACCTTTAAGTTGGCTGTGCGAGAAATTCCAGGATGATTTGTGCAAAGCAACACTATAGCCATGATGACCGCAAGACTTGAATTAGCATAGAACCGACAAACTTCCGATAGCTGTGGCAGCTTTTGCGAGCACCAGACTGTCAGTGAATCAATCTGGCCTGCCTGTGCATGTGCCCTTTCAGGCTGAAATTGCACAAAGCACTGTGTGCAAGAGGACGCTGGAGAACGTGACGTCAAGTACCACGTGGGTTGCAGTAAATGGCCTGGTATGAAGTGGTTGATAAAGAAAAGCAGCAATCGGAAAAAGTGCAAGAAAAGCCGGGCACTCGTACTAAAGGCAAGAGGGCTCGTCCGGGATTTGAACCCGGGACCTCTCGCACCCAAAGCGAGAATCATACCCCTAGACCAACGAGCCTCGTGCACGTGCCTTTCCGCGCTGATATTAAACAAAGCACTGTGTGCTAGAGGCCCAGTGGCCTAATGGGTAAAGGCCGCATCTTACTTTTGCGCTACTATGAAGGCTCCGCGTACGAAAGCAGAGAGGATGACACACAAAACAGATGGGAAAGAGTCATGAAAGACTGATTTAAAAGAAAATTCCACAAAATGTCGAAGGCTTGATTATGAAACCATGAGGCATCAGCCTCCCACCTAGGGCGTGCTTGATGAGCTAGCTCCAAGCTGATGCTGCAAAAAGTCAATGACCATTTGTTCAAAGAAACTCCATAGAACTACAAGTATATATGTGCTTAGCGTTTCTGCAAAAGAGCCACGCTAATTCAATGAAGAGCGATATAGAATGGTTTGAATCCCACAGCGGCATCTACAGACCTGCAGAAAGTTCGATTTGGCCGAAGCATCAGCCTCTGATGCCCGAGAACGTGACGTCAAGTACCACGTGGGTTGCAGTAAATGGCCTGATGTGAAGTAGTTGATAAAGAAAAGCAGCAATTGGAAAAAGTGCCAGAAAACGCTTGAACTTATACTAAAGGCGAGAGAGCTCGTCCGGGATTTGAACCCTTGATGCTGGGCGCTCAGGCTACATGTGTAAACCTGTACAGTCACAGAATGCTGGCCGCTAACAGAATGGGCAGGCACTAGTTCTTATAGAAAGCGTTTGTGGGCGGGCTGCCGCTCTGAGTATGGTCTGTCCGAGGGAATGAGGCTTGTCATCTGGCTGAATCTCGGCTATGTCATAGTTCAGATCAGTGTTTCTCAACCCTGGTCCTGAAGGACCCCCAACACTGCAGGTTTTGTCTTTCTCCCTAATTAAACACACCTGATTCAACTCATCAGCTCATTAGAAGAAACTCCACTACCTGAAATGAGTGTGTCAGACAGAGGAGACTTTCAAAATGTGCAGTGTTGGGGGTTCTCCAGGACCAGGGTTGAGAAAGACTGGTTTAGATGAACACAGGCAGCAGTAAGGATTTCAAAAGCAGGACAAACGGCCACCCCTGCTGCTCGTTCTGAAACTGATGGGCTCGTCCGGGATTTGAACCCGGGACCTCTCGCACCCAAAGCGAGAATCATACCCCTAGACCAACGAGCCTTGTCGATAGACGGTCTTTTGTGAGGGCGCCACGAATTCAGTGAAGCTCTCCTCAGTGACAGGACGTGACCTGGCGTCAAGATACTAAAGTGTAGACGTTTGAGCGTCAGAGACTCCTTGAAGCCATACTACAGATCAAAGGCCAAGCTCGCCTGACAAGGCCCAGTGGCCTAATGGATAAGGCATCAGCCTCCGGAGCTGGGGATTGTGGGTTCAAGTCCCACCTGGGTCGTCTTTGATGGGCTACCTTTAAGTTGGCTGTGCGAGAAATTCCAGGATGATTTGTGCAAAGCAACACTATAGCCATGATGACCGCAAGACTTGAATTAGCATAGAACCGACAAACTTCCGATAGCTGTGGCAGCTTTTGCGAGCACCAGACTGTCAGTGAATCAATCTGGCCTGCCTGTGCATGTGCCCTTTCAGGCTGAAATTGCACAAAGCACTGTGTGCAAGAGGACGCTGGAGAACGTGACGTCAAGTACCACGTGGGTTGCAGTAAATGGCCTGGTATGAAGTGGTTGATAAAGAAAAGCAGCAATCGGAAAAAGTGCAAGAAAAGCCGGGCACTCGTACTAAAGGCAAGAGGGCTCGTCCGGGATTTGAACCCGGGACCTCTCGCACCCGAAGCGAGAATCATACCCCTAGACCAACGAGCCAGACCGCTGAATGCTTAGGCTACGTGTGTACACTTGTAGAACCATAGAATGCCGGCCGCTAAAAGAAAGGCGCAGGCACTAGTTCTAACAGAAAGCGCTTTTTTGGCGGGCTGCCGCTCCGAGTATGGTCTGCCCGAGGAAATGACGCTTGACATCTGGTTGAATCTCGGCTATGTCATAGTGTAGATGAACACATGCAGCAGTAAGGATTTCAAAAGCAGGACAAACAGCCGCCCCTGCCGCTCGTTCTGAAACCGCTGGGCTCGTCCGGGATTTGAACCCGGGACCTCTCGCACCCAAAGCGAGAATCATACCCCTAGACCAACGAGCCTCGTGCACGTGCCTTTCCGCGCTGATATTAAACAAAGCACTGTGTGCTAGAGGCCCAGTGGCCTAATGGGTAAAGGCCGCATCTTACTTTTGCGCTACTATGAAGGCTCCGCGTACGAAAGCAGAGAGGATGACACACAAAACAGATGGGAAAGAGTCATGAAAGACTGATTTAAAAGAAAATTCCACAAAATGTCGAAGGCTTGATTATGAAACCATGAGGCATCAGCCTCCCACCTAGGGCGTGCTTGATGAGCTAGCTCCAAGCTGATGCTGCAAAAAGTCAATGACCATTTGTTCAAAGAAACTCCATAGAACTACAAGTATATATGTGCTTAGCGTTTCTGCAAAAGAGCCACGCTAATTCAATGAAGAGCGATATAGAATGGTTTGAATCCCACAGCGGCATCTACAGACCTGCAGAAAGTTCGATTTGGCCGAAGCATCAGCCTCTGATGCCCGAGAACGTGACGTCAAGTACCACGTGGGTTGCAGTAAATGGCCTGATGTGAAGTAGTTGATAAAGAAAAGCAGCAATTGGAAAAAGTGCCAGAAAACGCTTGAACTTATACTAAAGGCGAGAGAGCTCGTCCGGGATTTGAACCCTTGATGCTGGGCGCTCAGGCTACATGTGTAAACCTGTACAGTCACAGAATGCTGGCCGCTAACAGAATGGGCAGGCACTAGTTCTTATAGAAAGCGTTTGTGGGCGGGCTGCCGCTCTGAGTATGGTCTGTCCGAGGGAATGAGGCTTGTCATCTGGCTGAATCTCGGCTATGTCATAGTTCAGATCAGTGTTTCTCAACCCTGGTCCTGAAGGACCCCCAACACTGCAGGTTTTGTCTTTCTCCCTAATTAAACACACCTGATTCAACTCATCAGCTCATTAGAAGAAACTCCACTACCTGAAATGAGTGTGTCAGACAGAGGAGACTTTCAAAATGTGCAGTGTTGGGGGTTCTCCAGGACCAGGGTTGAGAAAGACTGGTTTAGATGAACACAGGCAGCAGTAAGGATTTCAAAAGCAGGACAAACGGCCACCCCTGCTGCTCGTTCTGAAACTGATGGGCTCGTCCGGGATTTGAACCCGGGACCTCTCGCACCCGAAGCGAGAATCATACCCCTAGACCAACGAGCCTTGTCGATAGACGGTCTTTTGTGAGGGCGCCACGAATTCAGTGAAGCTCTCCTCAGTGACAGGACGTGACCTGGCGTCAAGATACTAAAGTGTAGACGTTTGAGCGTCAGAGACTCCTTGAAGCCATACTACAGATCAAAGGCCAAGCTCGCCTGACAAGGCCCAGTGGCCTAATGGATAAGGCATCAGCCTCCGGAGCTGGGGATTGTGAGTTCAAGTCCCACCTGGGTCGTCTTTGATGGGCTACCTTTAAGTTGGCTGTGCGAGAAATTCCAGGATGATTTGTGCAAAGCAACACTATAGCCATGATGACCGCAAGACTTGAATTAGCATAGAACCGACAAACTTCCGATAGCTGTGGCAGCTTTTGCGAGCACCAGACTGTCAGTGAATCAATCTGGCCTGCCTGTGCATGTGCCCTTTCAGGCTGAAATTGCACAAAGCACTGTGTGCAAGAGGACGCTGGAGAACGTGACGTCAAGTACCACGTGGGTTGCAGTAAATGGCCTGGTATGAAGTGGTTGATAAAGAAAAGCAGCAATCGAAAAAAAGTGCAAGAAAAGCCGGGCACTCGTACTAAAGGCAAGAGGGCTCGTCCGGGATTTGAACCCGGGACCTCTCGCACCCGAAGCGAGAATCATACCCCTAGACCAACGAGCCAGACCGCTGAATGCTTAGGCTACATGTGTACACTTGTAGAGTCATAGAATGCTGGCCGCTAAAAGAAAGGCGCAGGCACTAGTTCTAATAGAAAGCGTTTTTTTGGCGGGCTGCCGCTCTGAGTATGGTCTGCCCGAGGAAATGACGCTTGACATCTGGTTGAATCTCGGCTATGTCATATTGTAGATGAACACATGCAGCAGTAAGGATTTCAAAACCAGGACAAACAGCCGCCCCTGCCGCTCGTTCTGAAACTGCTGGGCTCGTCCGGGATTTGAACCCGGGACCTCTCGCACCCAAAGCGACAAAATCCTCTGGACATCCTCCTGAATGATTGTAAAACTCTGCTCATTACAAGCCGAAAAAACAACAGGTTCAACATATCCAGTTTCAAAACGACAATAAAACTCATTTAATTCGTTTGGCAAGGATGGATCAACATTAATGATAGATCCTCCTTTAGGTTTCCAATCGATTATAGAATTTAACCCTTTCCACATACGTCGAGGGTCCGCCTCCGTGAAATGTCCCTCTATCTTAGCTCCATAGCTTCGTTTAGCAGCTTTAATAAAGCGCTCCAAAGAGTATCTGGACAACTTATAAGCAACAGCATTACCAGATTTAAAAGCCACGGCCCGCTGTTGTATTTTCCTATTTACATCCGCATTGTACCACGGGTAGCTTGCCGTTTTATTACCTTTTTTGGAACACAGCAATCAATGCAAAAGTCGATGTACCCAGTCACTGCATCACAATACTCATCCAAATTTTCTGAATGGAACACAGACCAATCAGTAGCATCAAAGCATCCCTGTAATTTCACTTCACTCTCCTTCGTCCAGCACTGAACAATACATGACGAAGGTTTTGATTGTTTACTCCTCTGTATATATGTAGGAAGAAGTAACACAGAAGAGTGATCTGATTTTCCAAAAGCTGGTCTAAGACTAGATTGATAAGCAGATTTTACATTACTGTAACAGTGATCCAGCATATGTGCTCCCCTAGTTGGATGTTTAACATGCTGATAGTAGTTGGGAAAGACAGTTTTAAAATTACACTTATTAAAATCACCAGCTACTATAGCCATGGCATTAACATGGGAGTTCTTAAATTTGTGTACAATGTCACTTAATTCACTCAAGGCAACAGAAATGTCCGCCCGTGGATGTATATAAACACTACACAGGAATATTACCGAAAACTCCCGTGGGAGATAAAAGGGGCGGCATTTCAAAATAAGACATTCCAAGTTAACGTTGCAGGTTTTGTTCATGATGACACAATCCATGCACCAAAGTTCGTTAATTAAAAAACACACACCTCCACCCTTCGATTTCCCGGTGCGCTCCTTCACCCTGTCCAAGCGGTGGACAGAGAAACCCGGCGGCTGGAAAGAAGAATCCGGCACGCCGCTGTGTAACCACGTCTCTGTCAGGCAAAACACGGAGCAGTCCCGGGCCTCACGCTGGGCCTTAATACGACTCAGCAGATCATCCGTCTTATTTGGCAATGACTGAACATTCGCCAGGTAGATGGCCGGCAGCGGGATCCTCGACTGGCGGCTGCGCAGTTTCACAAGCAACCCCCCTCGCTTCCCTCGGTGTCTGCGCTTCTTCCGCTGGTAGCCTGTAATGTCCTTGCTCAGGGGCTCAAATGTACGGCGTGTGTAGTGATACCTCCGCCCAGTTCTTTCTCTCTGCTCCCGACCTCCACGGCCCGACTCCTGGCCTCGCTTGCCTCGAGTGGGGCACACATCGAAATCAGCACACCTTAGACCAGTATTGACGAATGACAATCCACAACCTTCCTCACGAATCCTCAACAATGTCTCGCGGCCATAGCTTAAAGTGGCAAGTGCATTAAAGACAAATACAAATAAAAAACAGACAGCGCACAAAAGAGCTCTTGCTACGGCGCCATACCTTGGCGCCATCTTGTCAGATGATGGTGTGATCCCGACAGAGCGTCTTCCTCCGCTTATGCTGTGCCCCTGTATTCAACAGTGCCAGCGAGCGCTTTGGCCGTGTAATTGCAGAAAAACACACGGCACACCAATGGCGGGCTCTAAATGTAAACAGCTACACAGAAGCTATGTCGTAGGCTTGACTTTGAACCATGAGGCATCAGCCTCCCACCTAGGGCAAGCTTGATGCGCTAGCTCTATGCTGATGCTGCAAAAAGTCATTTACATTACATTTACATTTATTCATTTGGCAGACGCTTTTATCCAAAGCGACTTACAAGTGAGGAATGCAACAAGTGAGTTGTCATGACAAGGCAAATAGACAAGAAGTGCTCACAATACAAGTTATAGGCAGTGCTCAGAGTATCATAAGCTACAATAGAGAGGGATTAGAGGAAGTGAAAGGATAGGTATAAGAATTTTTTATTTTTTCTTAAGATGAAGTTCACGAAAGAGATACGTTTTCAACTGTCTTTTGAATGTTGCCAGGGATTCAGCATTCCGGATGAAGGCAGGAAGATCATTTCACCAGCAAGGGACAGTGAATGAGAATGTCCTGGAGAGTGATTTCGTGCCTCTCTGTGATGGTACCACAAGCCTTCGCTCCTTTAATGATCGTAGGCTTCTGGTAGGAGTGTATACTCGTAAGAGTGAGTGGAATTAGCAGGGTGCTGAGCCTGTGGTAGATCTGTAAGCAAGCGTCAACGCCTTGAATTTGATGCGAGCAGCAAGTGGGAGCCAGTGCAGAGAGATGAAGAGAGGCGTGACGTGGGCTCTTTTGGGCTTGTTAAAGACGAGACGTGCTGCAGCATTCTGAATCATTTGTAGAGGCTTGATTGTGCATGATGGCAGTCCAGCCAGAAGAGCATTGCAGTAATCAAGCCTAGAAATGACCAGGGCTTGGACCAGAAGTTGTGTTGCATGTTCTATTAGAAAGGGCCTGATTTTCCTGATGTTGTGTAGTGCAAATCTGCATGACCAAGCTGTCTTTGCAATGTGGTCTTTGAAGGTCAGTTGGTCATCGAGGATTACTCCAAGATTTCTGGCCGAATTTGATGGGGTAATTGAGGATGTGCCAAGCTGGATGCTGAAATCGTGATTTAGAGTCAGATTGGCAGGGAAGACGAGAAGCTCAGTCTTAGCCAGGTTGAGCTGTAGATGGTGTTCTTTCATCCATGCCGAGATGTCCGCCAGACAGCTTGAGATTCGAGCAGCTACTGTGGGATCGTCTGGTTGGAATGAAAGGAAGAGTTGTGTGTCATCAGCATAGCAATGGTAGGAGAAACCATGTGCCTGAATGATGGGTCCAAGTGATGTAGTGTAAATGGAGAAGAGGAGGGGCCCAAGCACTGAACCCTGATGAACCCCTGTGGTCAGTTGATGAGCTTTGGATACCTCCCCTCTCCAGGCAACCCTGAAAGACCTTCCTATCAATGATCATTTGTTCAAAGAAACTCCATAGTACGACAAGTATATCTGTACTTCGTGTTTCTTCAAAACTGGATGTCATGAACCAATCTGACACAACAGTGGAAAAGCTGCTAATGTACATTAGGTGGCGATAATGTTCTAAAGATTTCTTTTCCTTTCCTCACTTCCTTTCCTCGTGTCTCAGCTCCACCTCCCATAGGATGCGAGGGGAGGATGCAAGGAAAGAAAACGAGGATGGAGGAATTGAAGGAAATGTTATTTGTTTATTGGAATTGTAACGACTGAGACAAATCAGACACAATTATTTGTCACATTTAACAAATAATCTCTAAAACTCACTCTGGCACTCTGTAAGCAGTCATCCCCTATGGACCAGACTGAGCAAGGACCTCAGTTACCATGGCCCATCAGATAAAGGCTTAGTTTTATTGCACCGAAGTATGTGTGTTGCCACGTGGAAAAGCAGAGACTTTCCTGCATTAATTTAAAGACAGGCTGTTCTATAAATGAACATACATATCCATAGGAAATGGTATCCATTATTACTGTTTGTTGTATTGTATTCAGTATTGTATTCACATTTTTCATGATACATTTAATATAACTTCAATTATGCCATGTTTAGTGTCTATGGGTTCATATTGTGAAGATTTAAATGCTTGTGTATATGAGATGGTGATACCTGTGCAACATATTAGGATGGCAAAAATCTTTAATAGTTTCTTCTTCAACAACCAAGTCAGTTATCAAGGCAAACACCCTGCTAGAAACACTAGACTCATAAACTCCACCACAAAGGAAGTTCCTGCTACAGAAATTACACTTTGCTCATTGGTCAGGTCCACCCGAAGAGGTGTGGCTCCTCCCAGACCTTAAAAGGAGACACTCAACTCTGCCTCTCACTCTCTTGCTTCTTTGGATGGACTGAAGTGACCCCCTTTGCTGCAGGCCTCTTCAGGCCAAGGACTGTGGGCCTGCAAGGCCTGTATTCCTAAACCTGCACCCCAGCCATGTGCTCATCTAGAAGAGTGAAAGAACTCTTTCCTACTACAAGAGTCAAATTAACAGCTTAAGTTGTTTCATATTTCTTCAACCAACGCAGAAGATATTGATTACGACTTCAGACCGAACCATCAATGATTTCTCCTCAGCCTGCAAATCCGATGCTCCTCAACCTAAAGGCATTTTGAGGCATTTTACATTTGAACATTAAACAGCGATTTAGTATTAATTTGTGAACCCTTTGTTAGCAAAGGTGCATTATTACTGAGAAAACTGATGGTCCTTTTCCAGCTTGTTATTTTTGACCCTTTCCATTGCTTCATTCCCCTGTTATGATACAGTTCAAATTCATTTCACTCTATCAGTTATCATTTTACCCATGTACGTGTGACTTGTGTGTATGTATGTGTTTGTTAGTTTAGTTATGTGTTCGTGATTTAGTTAAAGGTGCCATAGAACGTGTTTTCAAAAGATGTAATATAAGTCTAAGGTGTCCCCTGAATGTGTCTGTGAAGTTTCAGCTCAAAATACCCCATAGATTTATTTTTTTTTATTCATTTTTTTAACTGCCTATTTTGGGGCATCATTAAATATGCACCGATTTAGGCTGCGTGGCCCCTTTAAATTCTTGTGTTCCCTGCCCCCAGAGCTTGCGCTTGCCTTAAACAGCATAAACAAAGTTCACATAGCTAATATAACCCTCAAAATGGATCTTTACAAAGTGTTCATCATGCAGCATGTCTAATCGCGTAAGTATGGTATTTATTTGGATGCTTACATTTGATTCTGAATGAGTTTGATGGTGCTCCGTGGCTAAAGCTAACATTACACACTGTTGGAGAGTTTTATAAAGAATGAAGTTGTGTTTATGAATTATACAGACTGCAAGCGTTTAAAAAATGAAAACAACAACAGTCTCATCTCCGTGAATACAGTAAGAAACGATAGTAACTTTAACAACATTTAACATTTAGCAACATGCTAACGAAACATTTAGAAAGACAATTTACAAATATCACTAAAAATATCAGGATCATGTCAGTTATTATTGCTCAATCTGCCATTTTTCGCTATTGTCCTTGCTTGCTTACCTGCATAAAGTGTGTTTATTCAGCTGTGCACAGATCCAGACGTTAATAGCTACTGCCTGCCCTTGTGTAATGCCTTGAACATGAGCTGCAAATATTGGGGGCATACATATTAGTGATCCCGACTGTTATGTAACCGCCTGTGTTATGTTGAGATTCGCCTGTTCTTTGGAGGTCTTTTAAACAAATGAGATTTATATAAGGAGGAGGAAACAATGGTGTTTGAGACTAACTGTATGTCATTTCCATGTACTGAACTCTTGTTATTCAACTATGCCAAGGTAAATTCAATTTTAAATTCTAGGGCACCTTTAAATAAAACTTGTGTGCACACTCTTGCTAGTTGATTCTGACCTGCTTATAAACCCAATGTCCCTGATAACGATTTGATTAATTAATAACTAGTTATGATTAATTATCATATTTATTTTGAGCTAATTTGCAGCAGAATGTTCTTGATCACCCAAGCGTCACTTCAAAGTGTCATCAGTTCCGCTCAAGTGATCTGCCCTTATATTATTATAGTTTGGTTATTTAAAAAAATCATAATAAATATTAATAACGCAAGATGCCCCAAACTGCAAAAAAAAAAAAAGCATACATTTAAATTATTATGACAGATGTGAAGGGGGAGGAGAATGCATATGTGAGTATATGTGAAGTTTCTCGACAAAAAAAAAGACTTCCACAAAGGATACACCTATCCTTGCTTGCTTGGAAAGCTTCTTCACTCCTCGTTCCTCGCCTCCTTGTGGTGCAATTAGAGAATTGAGATGTCCTCCAAGATGGCTCAGTTCGATTGGTTTCCGGGTCACAGGCTTGAGGACGGAGGAGCAAGGAAATGAGGAAGCATCAGTTTGAGTATTGAGAAGCACTCTGGGTGTTTCTCAGGCCCTGTCCCAAATGGCACACTTAAGGTGCGTCCCAATGTGAAGGCTGCATCCTCCGGAGGTCACATTTGAAGGCTGCATATGTCATCGAGGCAATCTCATTTAAGAAAAATAACTGTTAGATTGCAAAATAAGTAAGAAATTACAGTCTTTTACACCTCACAAGGAATAACAGTCAATTTTATTACAGTTACTTTTCTTAAATAAGACATCCTTGATGACGTATGCAGCCTTCAAATACGACCTCCGGAGGATGCAGCCTCCAAAATGAGATGCAGCTTTCATGTGCACTTTCGGTCTTGATAATGGCTGCCGTGTGCGCATGTCCATTAAGTCCACAAGACCATAGGGTGTCCCATTTGTCAGTTTAGGTTTCACAAGGGTGCTCGCGTGCCATTTCAAAAGATTTATACCTATAATTTATGGGTTAAAGTTTAAAAACCCACTTGTATCAGTAAACCTTACTTCTAGTATACTAGTTTGAATCTATTTCTGTTTACATTTGACAATTCCACACCTCATGTAATGTTGTTTCAGATCATTATTTCATATCATATTAATTCATAATTAATAAGTTACTGTGTGTGTGTGTGTGTGTGTGTTCTGTTGCAGCTTACAGCTCATTCAAGTGCCACCAGTGTGTTTTTAGAGTATTTCTATACTTCTTTCTATTTCATCTTTCTTCTGAGGTAAGTAAGATTAAAAACTGTTTTAAACTTGATGTAG
This sequence comes from Megalobrama amblycephala, assembly GCF_018812025.1. Classification (NCBI taxonomy): domain Eukaryota; kingdom Metazoa; phylum Chordata; class Actinopteri; order Cypriniformes; family Xenocyprididae; genus Megalobrama; species Megalobrama amblycephala. The sequence continues at coordinate 44,584,522 of NC_063050.1, forward strand.
ACAGCTCTTTTGTCAAATACTGATAATGGTCCACAACTACAAGCCTTATTAACGTGTAATAATTGTGCCATTTAAAAAAATTCATACCTATAATTTATGGGTAAAAGTTTAAAAACCCACTTTTATCAGTAAACTTTAGTTCTAGTATACTAGTTTGAGTCTATTTTTGTTTACATTTGACAGTTCTCCACCTCATGTAATGTTGTTTCAGATCATTATTTCATATCATAGAGAGTAAGTATCATTGCTCCCTATGTAGGCCTCACTGAGCCATCGGATTTCAACAAAAAATATCTTAATTTGTGTTCTGAAGATGAATGAAGGTCTTACGGGTGTGGAAGACATGAGGGTGAGTAATAAATTACATTATTTTCATTTTTGGGTGAACTATCCCTTTAACTATAAGAAATTGACAGGATTTTTACTTCCTCCTGTGTAAGTAAATGTAATAAATATTGCCTGGCTAAAAAATTTAAGCACATTTATTTTTTTGCCAACACATAACTTTTTTTGTTGCAAGTTCATTTTGGGACTATTTTAGATTGGTTCTGGTCGGCAGCGCTGTGGAGTAGCACAGTATCTGCGTGACTCGTCATAGACACAAACAGAGAGAAGTAGCTCCGGCTATAATGTTCTTCCGCAAGATGCATGTAGTTCTGTTTATTAACCGCTAGAACACCAAAAGTTACATAGTGTACCTATAAATATCAGATTGTACACTTTTGTTTTTAAAGCAGTGGTTATGTGTATCCTTTAAAAAAAAAAACTGGTAGCTTCAATGTGAATTAATTTTTTAAATGAAAATCTGCTTGTGTATTACAGGTGCTGTGACAAAGAGCCATGTATCATGTAAGGCAAGGCAAGGCAATTTTATTTGTATAGCACATTTCATACACAATGATAATTCAAAGTGCTTTACATAAAAAAGAATAATAAAAATAGAACATAAGGAATAGACAGTAACAGTAACAGTATAACAGTAAAAACAGAGAATTTTGCTATCTGGATGGAAGAGCTAGGAAGTCTTAGGGAGTTTGTTGTTGTTGTTGTTGTTGTTGTCCATCAGAGTGGATCTAAACGGATCTATCCATCAGAGCGGATCAGAATGGATCTTCCTCACACGACAGGACTGCTACCTGTTAAGGCACTTCAAACTGATAAACACAGTTTCAATCTCCCCTTTTGCCAAGACACCTCAAACTGCACCACACAGCCCTAATCCCCCTTCCGGAGATATCTTATCTATGCAACGCAGATCAAATTTCCCCTTTGGAAATTTCCCCCTTTGGAAAGTGTCCTGACTGTAATCCAGAGATATCTTAACCATGCATTACAGCTTAAATTTCCCCATGGTTTGTCCCCTTATCCAAATTTACCAAATTTTAACCTAATCACTTTCTTCCTAATTCTCCCAGCTCTTTCAACCAGACAGCAATATTTAAAATGCATTAAAAGTCAGAATAACAAGATGATACCTAAAAGATATAAAATACATTAAAAATGAAATAAAAACAGGAAAAGGAATTAAAAGAATAAAAAGATAATACGTATAAAATAAAGTGCAAACAGTTCGGACATAGCACAGTGCTCAATCAGCAAATGCATAGATAAAAAGATGTGTTTTGAGTCTGGATTTGAATGTGTCTACTGTTGGAGCACACCTGATCTCTTCTGGAAGCTGGTTCCAGCTGCGGCTGGCGTAACAGCTAAAAGCAGACTCTCCTTGCTTTGAGTGAACCCTTGGTATTTCTAAATGACTTGATCCTGATGATCTGAGTGATCTGTTAGGTTTATATTTTATGAGCATATCTGCAATGTATTGAGGTCCAAGACCATTGAGTGATTTATAAACAAGTAACAGTACTTTAAAATCAATTCTAAATGCAACTGGAAGCCAGTGCAAGGACCTGAGGACTGGTGTGATGTGTTCATGTTTTTGGGTTCTGCTCAGAATCCTGGCAGCAGCGTTCTGTATGAGCTGCAGCTGTCTTATGGTCTTTTTGGGAAGACCAGTGAGGAGCCCATTACAATAATCCACCCTGCTGGTGATGAAAGCATGTTCCTCCAAGTCTTGACTGGAGGCAAAGCATCTAATTCTTGCAATATTTTTGAGATGATAATATGCTGATTTAGTTATTGTCTTTACATGGCTACTGAAACTCAGGTCTGACTCCAAAATCACACCAAGATTCCTGACTTGATTTTTAGTTGTTTGACCCCTAGAGTGAAGGTACATGTTCACTTTGAGAACTTCATCTTTGTTTCCAAACGCAATGATTTCAGTTTTTTGTTTGTTTAACTGAAGTTTAGACACATCCAATTTTTAATTTCATCAATGCATTGGCACAGGGAGTCAATGGGGCTGTAGTCGTTAGGTGATAGGGCTAGGTAAATCTGGGTGTCATCTGCATAGCTGTGATATGCAATTTGGTTCTTTCTCATTATTTGGCTCAGTGGCAGCATATATAGGTTGAACAGGAGGGGTGTTGAACCTTGAGGGACTCCGCATGTCATGGATGTCCACTCAGACTTATGGTCACCGATACTCACATAATAACCTCTCCCTTCTAAGTATGACCTGAACCATTTAAGGACCATCCCAGAAAGCCCAACCCAGTTTTCCAGCCTGTCAAGAAGAATGTTGTGATCGACAGTGTCAAACGCAGCACTGAGGTCGAGTAGAACCAGCACTGATAATTTACCTGAATCTGTGTTAAGGCAAATATCATTTATTATCTTTATGAGTGCTGTCTCTGTGCTGTGATGCGGTCGGAAACCAGATTGAAAGTTGTCAAAGTATCCATTCAAGCTTAAGAACTTGTTCAGCTGATTGAAAACAACTTTTTCAATGATCTTGCCTATGAAAGGAAGATTTGAGATTGGCCTGTAGTTGCTCAATATGGTGTTATCCAGATTGCTCTTTTTCAGGAGGGGCTTGACAACTGCAGTTTTCAGGGATTTTGGAAAAGTCCCAGAGAGAAGTGAGGCATTTACCACTTCTAGGAGATCTGCTTCTAAACAGTTAAACACACTTTTGAAAAAAGATGTGGGAAGTGTGTCAAGGGCGCAGGTTGATGTTTTAAGGTGCTGTACTGTTTCTTCCAAAATTTTACCATCAATTGCTTCGAAAACAGACATAATAGCTGCTTTCTGATGTTGTGATCTGATCTGTTTTACCCCAGTGCAGCTCAAGGATGTGCTGATCGCCTTTCTGATATTATTAATTTTCTCAGAGAAGAAGGAAGCAAACTCACAGCATTTGCTGTCTGAGAGCATTTCACTGGGAATCTGACTTGGGGGGGGGTTGTTAGTCTATCTACAGTAGCAAAAAGAGTGCGGGTGTTGTTTAAGGTTTTGTTTATAATATTTGAGAAGAAGGTCTGTCTAGCTTTGCCTAATTCCACATTGAAAGCATGAAGAATATCTTTATAGATGTTATAATGGATTTCAAGTTTTGTCTTTCGCCACATGCGCTCAGCTTTTCTGCATTGTCTTTTCATATTTTGCACTGCTGTTGAGTTTCTCCATGGTGCTTTTTGTCTGCCACTTTTCTTCCTGACTTTCACAGGAGCAATGTTATCAATAACATTCTGTACTTTTGAGTTAAAAGAATCAAGGAGAAAATCAATACAATCTGCAGATATGCTTGGTGATAAAGATATAGCCTTCATAAACAGTGCACTAGTATTCTCATTTAAGCATCGCTTTTTGACCGAGATAGATCTAGCTTTAACAGTCGGAGAGATCAATAAATCAAAGAAAATACAGAAATGATCAGATAGCGCTACATCCTTAATGACAATGGCTGAAATATTTAGACCCTTACTAATAATTAAATCTAGAGTGTGTCCACGATTGTGTGTAGGTCCATGTTGAGTCAGATCAAAAGTATTCAAAACAGTTATGATTTCTTTTGCCATACTGGATTCTGCATTTTCTATGTGGATGTTAAAGTCCCCAGTAATAGCAAAACAGTCAAACTCAGAGGAAATTGCTGATAACAGTTCTGTAAAGTCCTCCACAAAGGCTGGAGAGTATTTCGGAGGCCTGTAAATAACTATAAGTAGAATGCGAGGAGCACCTTTTAACACAATACCCAAGTATTCGAAAGACAAGTAATCACCAAATGACACTTGCTTGCATTGATAGACATCTTTAAATAGAGCAGCAACACCTCCACCTCTCCTAACAGCTCTGCAGACACTCATAAAAGTAAAGTTAGGAGGGGCTGTTTCATTCAGGATTGTTGCACTGCAGCTGTCTTCAAGCCATGTTTCATTTAGAAGAATAAAATCTAGGTTGTTTGTGGTTATTAAGTCATTGACTAGAAGTGATTTATTTTTAAGTGAGCGGATGTTTAAAAGTGCTAACTTAACAGTCTTACTTTCTGTCTCTACAGTAATCTTAGTTTGACGTGTAATAGGTAGCAGATTAAATGGGTTTGCCAAACGGTTTGAGAAGGCCTTAGGCTTTCTATAACGTAATAAAACAGAAATAGAGAAAGCTACAGGCACACTGGGTTCCCACTTGTTCTGTAAACATTTGATAAAGTCATTGTTATCATAGCGGGGACCCGACACACATCACTGAGAGCTGTTATCGGTTGTTTTTGGTTCACCTAGAACAGACGGAGGAGGTTGAGGGCCCTGGCGTTGTTGCAGGGGCCAAAGAGCTCTTGCAGGAGGAGGGGGAGGGCGAGCTGGGCCCACAGGCTTTGATGGTTTCGGGGCTTGGCGCTTTTTTGTTGATATCTGGGGGCTCGCAGCAAAAGAGTGGGAGAGTTTGGTTCCAGCATACACCAGTTCCTCCATTTTCTCTGAGAAGCACAGAAGAGGGGATGCTGGAGAAAGGGATAACGTGTCCGGTGAGAGGGGCTGTTGCTCTGATGTTACCGGAGGCTGTAATATGTTTTTTGTAGCAATTCTTCCAGTTAAAAAGATTGTTGGTGCCAAGATTTGTCGTTTGAGCACTGTGCCTATTTGCTGTAGTTAAAATTAGGAGATAAAATATAAAAGCAATAGAGCAAAGCGCGGAGCTGTAAGCAAGAGCGTCCGAACAGTAGCGAAGCAGTACCGCCACTGATGAAGACATTATAAAACACATGATACAATAGTTCAGCCTGGCAGCTGATAGGGGAAGCTCAAGGAACCGTCCCACTGTGAGCACCCAACAGTAGAGTTTCAGAGTTTCATTGGCTACATTTACATGCACCAATTTTTGTGTTTACCATTGACACCCATTATACGGCTGACAGACGGCAACGGTTGGAGTTAAAAATCATCATTTGTGTTCAACTGAAGAAACAAAGTCACCTACATCTTGGATGCCCTGGGGGTAAGCAGATAAACATCAAATTTTCATTTTTGGGTGAACTGTCAATGAAAATTAAGCGCAGCTTTACTTCAAGCACCAACTTTATTTCTATTCTTTTGCTGTTTGATCGGATTAGAAAAGGAATAAATCACCCCTTCCAATCCGATCGAAATTTCATTCAGATCGATTAAGGTGTTTACATGAACATTTTTCAATCATGTTGAGCCGTCAATCCGATTACAAATGGATTATTTGTGTGCATGTAAACGTAGCCAATGTTAACTTCAGTGTTTTGTAGTGTTAATTAAATATATATTAGAGGTTGCGTTAGACTTGCGTTTCACCGTCATTTTGATGGACAGGATCGTAAAAAAAAAATCCATCATAATCAATATTACCCGTCATTTTAATTTTTAGATTTTAATGATAAGACATTTTATTCACAAACTTACAGGATAAGCAAATAGGCATAGGCTTGCATTTATTTATACTATGAAAAGAAAACTTCGGTAAAGTTGGTTTTATATTCGCACATTCGGACTTCCGCTTTCAATAGCTTTGTGAATCTGCATTAAAGGTGCCCTCGAATGAAAAATTGAATTTATCTTGGCATAGTTAAATAACAAGAGTTCAGTACATGGAAATGACATACAGTGAGTCTCAAACTCCACTGTTGCCTCCTTCTTATATAAATCTCATTTGTTTAAAAGACCTCCGAAGAACAGGCGAATCTCAACATAACACCGACTGTTACGTAACAGTCGGGGTATACGCCCCCAATATTTGCATATGCCAGCCCACGTTTCCAACATTTTATCAAAAGTGGGTGTCAATTATATTTTTAAGCTTACAGTAATTAATTTTATTTTGTCTGCACTACATCAGTGGTTCATCTCGCAAATTTATTGGTCTCTGCAGTCATCTCAACCAATACAGCAACAGGCTTTTGTGGTAACGTTAGCATAAATAAATAAATAGACTAACTCAGTTTTACAGAACAGTGGCTTTACTTTGATAACAGTCAACTTATATGCAACTTATATGTAATTGTCTATCTAACGTTACTTTGCTAAGTTGTCTATCTAACGTTACTTTGCTACCTACAACACTACATATAGGCTACTGTGTTATCAGTCTAGTATCAGCGAGTCTTACCTCTAGGCGAATACGCTTAGTACCAAATGGCCCAGGCTGTTCGTCCTCTGGGAAAGTGAATATCAATGGTGTCGCGGTGTCCTTCAGAATGGTTCTCTTCATTGCAAGGATATTTGGTTCATAGTCCTCGTGCTTGAAATGGAGACTACATATTCTGCGTTTTTTTAGGTTTTCTATAACGGTGTCATCTCCAAACTTCGGGTGTTTGATGGCCCGCAGCCACTGTTTACATCGCTCCAAATCTTTAACTTAATCGGAAAATGATGGAAACTTACTTGTCCTTTCTTGGTTTTGGGTGTACATCCAGGTACAAAGCAATTTAGCACCATTTTGCTGTAAATGTATGAACTAACTCACGATTTATAGAATTAATATGTAACAAAGCAAGCCTAGTTGTTTGAATTTTCCTGGTAATGCCGCCTGTAACCGATAGGCGTGGTTTGGGCGTGGCCTCGCAAGGGCAGCAAAACAAGTGCATTCTGGGAGTTGTTGTCTTTCATCCACATTAGTCAAAAATACATTTTCTGCCTTTTCTCAGTCTAGAAAGCTCCAAATTCAAAAATAATTTCACATTTCTACTACATAAATGACCAATTTTAAATACACATTCATCTTTCCAGGGGTTAAGTACCCCTTTAACGTCTGGATGTGCACAACCAAATCATCAGACTAGGTAAGCAAACAAGAACAATAGCGAAAAATGGCAGATGGAGCAATAATAACTGACATGATCCATGATAAAATGATATTTTTAGTGATATTTGTAAACTGTCTTTCTAAATGTTTCGTTAGCATGTTGCTAATGTACTGTTAAATGTGGTTAAAGTTACCATCGGTTATTACTGTATTCACGGAGACAAGAGAGCCGTCGCTATTTTCATTTTTAAACACTTGCAGTCTGTATAATGCATGAACACAACTTCATTCTTTATAAATTTCTCCAACAGTGTAGCATTACCCGTTAGCCACGGAGCACTATCAAACTCATTCAAAATCAGAAGTAAACAATATAACAGTATACAATACTCACATAATCCGACGCATGCATGCCACATGCATGATGAACACTTTGTAAAGATCCATTTTGAGGGTTATATTAGCTGTGTAAACTTTGTTAAGGCACTGTTTAAGGCAAGCGCGAGCTCTGTGGGCGGAGAGCACGGGATTTAAAGGGGCCGCAGCATAAAATCGGCGCGTTTATAATGATGCCCCAAAATAGGCATTATTAAAAAAATTAATAAAAAAAAATCTATGGGGTATTTTGAGCTGAAACTTCACAGACACATTCAGGGGACACCTTAGACTTATATTACATCTTTTAAAAACATAATCTAGGGAACCTTTAAAGGTGCCCTCGAATGAAAAATTGAATTTACCTCGGCATAGTTAAATAACAAGAGTTCAGTACATGGAAATGACATACAGCGAGTCTCAAACTCCATTGTTTCCTCCTTCTTATATAAATCTCATTTGTTTAAAAGACCTCCGAAGAACAGGCAAATCTCAACATAACACCGACTGTTACATAACATTATGTAAGGCATTAGACAAGGGCAGAACGTCTGGATGTGCATAGCTGAATCAACAGACTAGGTAAGCAAGCAAGAACAACAGAGAAAAATGGCAGATGGAGTAATAATAACTGACATGATCCATGATATCATGATATTTTTAGTGATATTTGTGAATTGTCTTTCTAAATGTTTCGTTAGCTTGTTGCTAATGTACTGTTCATTGTGGTTAAAGTTACCATCATTTCTTACTGTATTCACGGAGACAAGAGCCAACATATTTTGAGCTGAAACTTCACAGACACATTCAGGGGACACCTTAGACTTATATTACATCTTTTAAAAACATGTTCTAGGGCACCTTTAAGCTCTTACAGTGATTTTCTAGATTGAAAACGGAAGCTTCATCTTTTGTGTGAAGTACAATAAACATTATAAAACTCATCGGTAAAGTTTTGGCCATCATTCGGATGGTACAACAGGCCTGTACTAATATAGTAGATTAAAAACAAGAATACAATATAAGTTATAACCGTAATTTAACTAAACTATACCTGTTCCATCTCCATGCAGCCAGGGCCGGCCCTAGCTTTGATGGGGCCCTAAGCAGAATTTCATTTGGGGGCCCCTCGGTTAAAATAACTTATGATAAACAGTATCTTTTTATATAAAAAATAAATGTAAATGTATAGAATGGACAATGTTAAAATAAATACTTAAATAATTACATAAAATGAACAGTTTAGATGGACCTGTAAGAACTGAAGATAACAATAATAAATATATTATTAACATTAAAGGGAGAGTTCACCCAAATTGAAAATTCTGTCATCATTTACTCACTCTCATATTGTTCCAAATCTGTATGAGTTTCTTTCTTCTGTTGAACACAAAATAAGATATTTTGAAAAAGCCACCAACTGTTTGGTTATACCCACATTCTTCAAAATATCTTATTTTATTTTGTGTTCAGCAGAAGAAAGAAATTCGTACAGGTTTGGAACAATATGAGAGTGAGTAAAATTAATGATGACAGAATTTTCATTTTTGGGTGAACTATCCCTTTAAGGAAAAGGGTAGCATGTTTACTATTACTCAGAAGCATGCCTTCTCCATCATTTTTGTTTCTTGTTCTCTTGGTGTATCTTCTGAACTATGTTGCAATGGTGGATGCACTATTTTCTGCTCCGATCCTGCTTAGTGAATAAAAAGCAGTTGCAAATGATTTACAAAATACACATATCCCACTCATCTTTGCATAAATAAAATGCGCAACACTTTATATTTTACTACCAAATTATATGTATTAAATAATTTAACTTGTAGTCATATGTTTTCCTTGACATCTCACGATTTCGGGGCATGTGAGGTTCCAAACATAATGCATGATGGGATACGCTTAGCCTCGAATAGCGCTCAAGAAGCGGTATTCAAGGTAGTGTGGGTTTAGTGTGCACTAAAGGCACTGCACTTGGGCATTTTTAGATATGGGACAGTCTTGCGCACTTACTCGCGTGCGCGAGCTCTCAAGTGGCCAAGACCGCAAATGTGGGTATTTGGACAAGGCATTTGAAGGACATGCAGCATATATTTGCAGTTTCTGTCATTAGGGTGCGTCCTGACTGAACGAGCTCTTGAAGCTCCGCCCTCTTAGGCCGAGTGCAGCAGCTCATTTGCATTTAAAGGGACCGCACTGAAACGGCGCGTTTTTGCTCAACCACTAAAAGTAGCAATTTTAACATGCTATAAAAAAATTATCTGTGGGGTATTTTGAGCTAAAACGTCACATACACACTCTGGGAACATCGGAGGCTAATATTACATCTTGTTAAATAGGGCATAATAGATCCCCTTTAAGATACAGACAGAAATGTAAAAAATGTTACAACCATCCCCGGTCTCTCCATGTTTTTCCCTCATTGTACGTTACAACTAAAGAACAAATTAATGCTCTTTTATCAATGGAGTAGTTAAGTCTGTTAACGAATATTAGGCTTTTTTCCCCGTGAAATCTGAAATTCTGTCACGATTCTATTTTTTATTTTTATTTATTTATTTATTTTTGTACGATTCATTAACATTTTCCAAAATATGCTTGAAGACATAAATTAGAGGGACAATTTGCACTATAGGGGAATATTGAAAAAACAAGGCTCCACCAGGCTTACATTCACCGCATTGTACACAGCAATATGCAGAATCAAAATCTTTACAGAACATTCTTTGCATTTAGGAAGAACAGAGAAATTATATGTATGACTGTAGTTTTGCACATAAATCACAAAGGTAACTTGAATCATATTTGGATGAGGCCTACAGATGAGAACACACATCTGCTTATCCGGTGCGACTGATAAAGGAATGCTGCCATCAAAGGCTTTGAGTGAGTATACCACAGAAATAAATGAATAAGAAATCTATTTAAATCATAAGTTGTAGTTTATTTTAATTATTCTAATTTCAAAGAGAGTTATTACAGCACTTGATTTTTTAATTCCTGATTTCCTGTGCATTTGCTGCAGAGCTTTTGTGGTGGAGCAGGGCCTGCAAGGCAAGGAGACAGTGGCATTTGTGGGAAGAAAAAAAAAGCAGGAAATACCTGAAACAAAAATACTTGTGTATTATGTTTGTGTATTTTTGTAGGATCTGAAATGTCCACAGACTAATGTGAGGACTGAGGATGGGAATCCCACAGCAGCATCCTGGAAATGGTATAGAGCCATGGATGAGACCCTCCATCACTCCATCTCCCTTATTACCTCAGTCAACTCACTTCATTGACTGATATTGTATGAACAGAAACCAGCTGGACAAACTTGACAAAATCACCTTTTGTGTTCAGAAAAAAAACCACACACAGAGGGATTGAATAATGTGAAGGCGAGCAAATAATGACTGAATTTATATATTTGGGTGAATTAGCCCTTTAAGCCTTGAAATATATGCATCTATATTAGTAGTACCTCAAAGAAATAAAAAACTGGCTCAATGATGTCCTCATTGGGAAGAGCCAGATTGTGAAGCAAAGTGCAGCACACAACAACCTCAGGCACAAAGGCATGGCTCACCTCTGGCCATGAAAACATTTGAATTCTGTACAGAATGCTATATTTTAAAGGGATATGGAGGAGAAACATTTGAGATTAGAAGGAAACTGAGGTTTTACCAAGCTCAGTGGCTCTGGCCGAACTGTGATAACGAAACACCATTGGCTATTTTAAAAAAGGGGAGACATGTTCAATATGTCCCGCCCTGTTTTCCTGTTTTAGTTGAAATTACATCAACACATTGAATAATGCTGCTCATTCCAAGGCACTTTAGTGGGCCTTTAAGTTGTTGCACTTGTTATTACATCATAAGTCACCTGATAACGTCAACATGGCGTCCGGATGATGATGTCCGGATTGCATTCATACTTAACGCATTCAGGCTATATAGTACCTACTCTTTTAGCACTAGTTTATATAGTACCTACTCTTTTAGCGCTAAGTACTTATTGAAATTAAGTACAGAGTATGTGATTTCAGACACAGCTTAATATATGTACTTATACACTATGTATCTGTCTCATAGCAACTCCCCAGTACACCTTAGCAACTGCATAGCAACCACCCAGAACACCATTGCAACAGCACAGTAACCACACAGAAAACCCTAACAGTAGGCTATAGCAACCACCTCCTACGTCAAATTTTCTGGCTAGGCTTTTTCAAGCCAACTTTGTCTCAACAAACTTTTTTTTATCTAATTTAAGTTCTGTTGCTTTTATATGAAAATAAAAATAATGAACAAGACACCCAGTACTTGTTATTTTATTCCATTGTTTATTAATCATTTTTTGTTTAATACATACATGTTTTTGTATATATTTTTATAAATATCACAACAATCACATAACCCATAGAGAGACCCCCCCCCTTTTTCCCCACCAAAAAATGTATTCTAGTGTTAAGAAATTAAATGAAAAGACTAATTAAACTAGTTAAACTAGTTTTAACTAGTTAAAAGAGGAAACAGGTAGAGAAATCTATCTATCTATCTATCTATCTATCTATCTATCTATCTATCTATCTATCTATCTATCTATCTATCTATCTATCTATCTATCTATCTATCTATCTATCTATCTATCTATCTATCTATCTATCTATCATCACCTCACACTCCATCCCAGTAGGTGGCGGAATATGCACCATAAGCTGGTTTGTCAACCGCCATAAAACAAAAAACAAAAGAAGAAGTTTGAATCCGAGCGCCGAGAGGTTTATCATCATGATGAGTGATACTGTTCATTGTTTTTTTAATAGAAGACTTTTTATTTTTTAATTATACAGTTATTAAATAATCTCGGATCTGTATGTAGATAACACGTCGAGGTAAATTCGATTGTCAACAAAATAACGCTTTTTATTTTGTAAAATATGCGCTGTGGTTTCAAATACCGGTTTGTCATTCAGTGGATTTCGGATTAGCTTTAGTGTTTTCTCTCAAGAATTAACCGATAATTTCGATTAATTTCCAAATTTAATTTAAAAGTGCAATTTTAGAAACTAAAATCGTTTCAAGTCCAGGACATTTTTTCTTGAAAATATCTAACGTTATGTTTGAAAACTGTCACAAAAATGTCACTGTTCTCGATTGTTTAGTTCACGTTTATTGTCTGCTTCTGTTGGGTTTTAGTGTTTATTTTTTTTTTAGTATTAGTATACAAACTGTTTTAGGAGGTTTTGGGAATAATAAGCAGTTTCACATTCAATTCTCTAGGAAATGTAATAGCAGTAATGCCGATTTCATTCTTATTGACATTTTTAGATCATCTGCATCTGTAAAGATTGTTGTCCTGTAACATCAAAAATACAGTAAATAAATAAATAATAATAATACCAGAAGTTCTGGACTGGGAAGCTTAAGCATTATTAATGAAGTGTTACAAATGAAACAATTTGTTGTCTTTACAGAAATAAGTTCATTAGCAAAGGGATTACATCTATGCTTTTTTTTAAATAAATACTTGCATTGCAAGATATACTTACTTTTAATCAGGTTGTGCATTCCCTGTGATTTGAACACATGACCTTGCCGTTGCGATCACTTGCTCTGCCAAAAAATAGTGTTATGTTGTTTCTCCATTTTTATATAATAATATATTAATTCTACTCAGTAGTAAAGATGAATGCAAGAGGAAAAAATGGGCCAGTGTTTATCAAGACATACAGTAAACGAATGCGAAAGGTGGAGCCTTGGTTCTCCCCTGACCTGAAGAAAGCAGCTTTCTCTTTTTCAAGCACTCCTTCATCAGATCAGTCCATGCCAGAGGCCACACAACCCAAGAAACGGTAAAAAATGCTCACCTACTTATTCATTATCATTGCCATTTTATATTACAAAAGTGGTTTAACTTTCCTATAGTCAAGCTGTTATTATCCATGCCTTTTAATTTATCATACCTTTCTCTGTTCTAAGGAGGATAATAGAAACAGCCTCCCGCCCTGCTAAGAGCAAAGGAATGACTGCCATAAAGGAGAACATGAGTGATGAGGAAAACTATTCACCGACCTCACCATTCAGGTAGAAATGCCACACCAGAACACACATTTTACTAAATGTAAAATCCACGTTGTTCCAAACCCGCAAGACCTTCTTTCATCTAAGGAACACAAATTAAGATATTTTTTATGAAATCCGAGAGGTTTTTAATCTCCGATAGAAAGCAACAAAATTACCACATTCAAGGTACAGAAAAGTAGTAAAGACATTGTTAAAATAGTCAACTTGACTGCAGTGCTTCAACCTTAAAGGGTTAGTTCACCCAAAAATGAAAATTATGTCATTAATGACTCACCCTCATGTCGTTCCAAACCCGTAAGACCTCCGTTCATCTTCGGAACACAGTTTAAGATATTTTAGATTTAGTCCGAGAGCTTTCTGTCCCTCCATTGAAAATGTATGTACGGTATACTGTCCATGACCAGAAAGGTAATAAAAACATCACCAAAGTAGTCCATGTGACATCAGTGGGTTAGTTAGAAGTTTTTGAAGCATCTAAAATACATTTTGGCCCAAAAATAACAAAAACTACGACTTTATTCAGCATTGTCTTCTCTTCCGGGTCTGTTGTATATCCGCTTTCACTCCACAGTGACGCTGCTGCTTCTTCTTTCCTGTTTTACGGCGGTTGGCATCCAGCTTATTGGTGCATTACTGCCCCCTTCTGCTCCGGACAGTGACGCGATTAGGATATCCGCGACATGCACACCTACGCACCATTTTAAAAATTATAGCAATACCAAAATACAAACAATGTAGAATAGCTTGAATACAGCGTGCGTCTCCCTCAGACTGTAAACGAAGCTCTGGCGCACTAGATAACACATCATCAGCGTCACTGTCCGGAGCAGAAGGGGGCGGTAATGCACCAATAAGCTGGATGCCAACCGCCATAAAAAAGGAAAGAAGAAGAAGCAGCGTCACTGTGGAGTGAAAGCGGATATACAACAGACCCGGAAGAGAAGACAATGCTGAATAAAGTCATAGTTTTTGTTATTTTTGGACCAAAATGTATTTTAGATGCTTCAAAAACCCACTGATGTCACATGGACTACTTTGATGATGTTTTTATTACCTTTCTGGACATGGACAGTATACCGTACATACATTTTCAATGGAGGGACAGAAAGCTCTCGGACTAAATCTAAAATATCTTAAACTTTGTTCCCGAAGATGAACGGAGGTCTTACGGGTTTGGAACGACATGAGGGTGAGTCATTAATGACATAATTTTCATTTTTGGGTGAACTAACCCTTTAATGTTATGAAGTGAATACTTTTTATGCAAAAAAATAAAACAAAAATAATGTAATCATTGTAATCTGAATCAAATATCCGTTTGTATGTGTTTTTATATATATTCTGATTAAAAGTTTTGCACACGTGCTCTGTGTGTGACGTCATATCATTCACACTTGCGGAGACAACCATGAACGTGACACCAAGAGAGCTCATCGTTATTTTTACCCTGTTGGCATACACATTTAAAAATCTTTACAACTAAAGACGTGAACGTGAACTTGCGCAGTGCATAATGCGTGTCAACATTGCACTGCATGTGCCCCAGAGACTTCTGAACACGATTGAGAAAGTCGTTGGATTCAAGCATTTACATGGTCGATTCGGATCAAGCTCAATTGGATCGATTTTTAAGTGTTTACATGAAAGTTTTTCAATCCGATTGAGCCGTCAGTCCGATTACAAATGGATAATTTGGGTGCATGTAAACATGCTCTCAGATTTCATCAAAAACATCTTAATTTGTGTTCTGAAGTTGAACGAGGGTCTTACGGGTGTGGAATGACATGAGGGTGAGTACTTAATGACAGAAATTAAATTTTTGGGTGAACTTACCCTTTAATTAACATTTACAGAACTGCAAAATTTCATTTTTTATTTCTTTGTACTTTTTTGAAACAGCTAGTAATGTTTCTTGAATTTAACCCCAAATCTTAATTTACTTATATTTTGAATATTCTAAAACCCATTATAAATGGACTAAACAGTTGTTATCCTTTTCTTCATTGTTCTGTATGGCTGTTTCTATAGAAAGAGGACAAATGCAAAACCAGTAAGGACTACAGCTAAGAGAAAGACTGGAACAACAAAAAGGGCAAAAAGAAATAAACAATTAATGCTAAGCAGCAGCAGTGAAAATGATGATGAGTCCTTTACGATGAAAAAAGTCCATGCAAAAATGTCTGCTGATGAATGTGCTGGGTAAGTCTTGTTATACATTTTGTAAAATATCAGAAAATCATTGTTTCTTGAGTCCATATGAGTGAAATGCTTTATATCTTTGTAGTTCCAAGAAAGTGTTAGACCCTCCCCATTTGAGCAGGTTTGTCACACATCGCAAAAGACCACCACCACCCATCCAGACTAAGAAAATTGTAAGTAACAGTATTTATTGCAAGTAGCAGTTTTATGTGTGTGCAAGAGAGAAAATGCTGAAGGATTGTCATTGAAACATCAGTGTTCTTGTTTCTCCCCCTTCTCTTTTCACCTAGTCTGTTGTTCTTCACCGCACACTAAATTCCTCAGATGATTTCCTCCCTTCGATCTCCCAAAACAAGTGCAAGAAGCTGTTCTACATGAAAAACCATGACTCAAATAATCATGCCACTAACAAGAACCGCAAACGCACACAGAACCGTGTGACTCTGGCTGAGGTCTCTTTCAATGATAGCGATGACCAGCAGCTCCCAAGTAAGCGTCCCCTGCTGTCCAGCACCCCTTCACTGGTCTGCAGACAGCTCCAAAACTTACCAGAGCCCTCCATCAGTGAGATCTCCTCCCTCAGCTTTGATGAACTTCACCAACCTATTGAAAATGACAACAGCGCTCATAGTTTGAAGAATATTAAAGAGTGTGGCCACACTCCACGAGAGAAGACAAGTCAGCAGTTCCCAAACCCAGACATCTCTTATGGAGAGAGAGTGGAGGGTGAAGAGGATGCAGATGTGGAAGAGAGAACTGAGGATGGAGAGAGGGATCAGAGAAAAGAAGGATGTGCAGCAGAGGCCATGTTTGCACAGGCAAGCAGAGGTTTTGGACACATGTCAACGCTGTCACACCTAGAATCCTTAGCAGAGGACCTAAAGGAGAGGTGAGTAATGGGTGCTTATTTAGAAAGAGAAACATGATTTTCATGATTTATTAATGTTTTTTAAATAAAGAGTGTGTGTGTTCGTACCTTCAACTGGTAGTGTATGTAAAAATTTCATGTTTTTATTTGAATAAAAAGTTTCAATTCAGTTTTGTCTGTTTATTTTGATATATAGGTGTCGCAGAGTGGATGTAGCCTTAACGCTCAAAAGAATAGATGTCTCAGAACATCTCTCTGTACAAAACAGCAGGAAACAGGAAGAGAAGATTGCCACAGACTGTTTGGAGTCCTCTGTGGCAGCAACTAGTCAGAAAAGCCAAACCTATGTAACTGTATCATCCAGATGCTCTTCACTATCCAACCTGTCCCTCTATATCTCCTCCTCTAAGTCTCTTTCCACTGCTCCTTTAACTGAAGCTAATTGCTCAAATCTGTCCCTTATTGACCGTCTTAAGGCTGAATGTCTGTTATCTTCCCTCACTGTTTGCATTCCCCGTCTTGACTTGGCTGCGTATCCTTTGGTCCACCAGGGGGCAACAAAAGCACCCTGCACTTACTCCTCATGCATACTCCCCATCAGCCACAGGGACATTGCCACCTCTCCACCTTTTAAGGAGACAGGGATTGTTATCCCAAACAGTCCAATAAATCATAGGACTCCCAGTAATGCTGAATCAGTTGTTCGACACTTGTCTGCATCATTCCAACCACCTCCAGTCTCTCCACCTGCCTCTGCAACTCATAGCAAAACACGACCACCTGCTGTGCCTAAAGAACGCACAGGTGCTGGTACTGGCACAGGTCGTAAAGTTTGTGTGAGTGGACTGAATGTCAGCCGCTGGTCAAAGAGGGGTATTGGAGAGTTCAATGAAAAACGGAGGAAAAAGGAAGGACGAACAAAGGCTGCGTCAGGAGACTACAGTTCCGGGTGCAGCATGCTATCTGCTGGAGCAGACACTTATGTAGCGGTCAGTTATCATTGTCAAGAATACATTTTTGTGCCTATTATTCTGCTATAATATTCACTCATTTTCTCACATTCTTTTTTGATAACTAATTGAAAATGTTTGTTTTATTTATGTATCATTCAAAATACACCTTTCACTGGACTACAGTGCACAGCAATCCACTTTACAATTGAGAATTTTGAACCATTTACTCATAATACATTCTTGCATTCCATCTGTATTTCGGAATACATCGGAATTGCTTATTTCAAATTTTATTACAAAATGTATGCATGAGTCAAGGGGAATGTATTTTTATTATTATTATTATTATAATTAAAATATTTAGTTATTTTAAAAAAATATTAATCACACTAAAATTAGCATGTTAAACTGACAGACCCATATTTTATTTTTTTAACAGTAGCAAAATAAATATGGGTCTGTCAGTTTAACATGCCAATTTTAGTGTGATTAATATTTATGTACTAATATATATATATATATATATATAGTACATAGAATGTGAAGTCACCCCTAATACAAAAGATTGTCTGTGTTTATGCCCCCTTCCCCCCCATTTTTCTGAAAGAAAAATGCCATTGTTTTGCTGAAACAAAACATTGTAACCAAATGTTTCAGCTGCTTGTCTTTTTTCTGTGTGTTCATGCAGGAAACAACATGTGGCTGGCTGCAGGGCACCAGTGGGATTGGTCTAGCTGTGACACCTCTCAGAATGGAGCAAATGAATCTCTCCTCCATCCTGGCCAATTTTACTCCTGACACACTCACGACACACTCCTGGGGCCGACTAAAGGCTGCGTTGTCACTTCACAAGAAGAAAACTGGTATGTGTTTACAGCAGACCAGATAAAGCCAGTAGACAAAAACAAAAAGTCTTTGATTCATATACCAAACTACCCAAAGTTTGCTTACTCGAGAACTTAAGGCATTTTACATGGTACGTGATGGGTGGCTTTTGGTGCCACCTTTGTTCTGTTACCTCTCACCCTTAAAAAAACTTAAGCATGTAAAATGTCCTTAAAGGGATAGTTCACCCAAAAATGAAAATTTGATGTTTATCTGCTTACCCCCAGTAGATCCAAGATGTAGGTGAATTTGTTTCTTCAGTCGAATGCAAATTATGATTTTTAACTGCAACCGCTGCCGTCTGTCAGTCAAATAATAGCAGTGGATGGGAACTTCTACTGTAACAGTAAATAAAACTTGCTTAGACAAATCCAAATTAAACCCTGCGGCTCGTGACGACACATTGGTGTCCTAAGACACGAAACGATCGGTTTGTGTGAGAAAACGAACAGTATTTATATCATTTTTTACCTCTAATACACCACTATGTCCAACTTCGTTCAGCATCCTGTTAGTGAGGTCAAAAAACCCGCTCTGCTGACGGAAGTGATGTCTCGCCCATATACTTCAATGAGCGCGAGACATCACTTCCTTTGTCAGAGCGCGATCAGACCTCACTAACCGGAAGCTGAACGGAGTTGGACATAGTGGTGTATTAGAGGTAAAAAATGATATAAATACTGTTCGGTTTCTTGTACAAACCGATCGTATCATGTCTTAGGACATCAATGCGTCGTCATGAGCCGCAGGGTTTAATTAGGATTTGTCTATGGAAGTTTTTTCAACTCTTATTGTTCAAGTTCCCAATCACTCCTATTATTTGACTGACAGACGGCAGCGGTTGCAGTTAAAAATCATAATTTGCGTTCGACTGAAGAAAAAAAGTCACCTACATCTTGGATGCCCTGGGGGTAAGCAGATAAACATAAAATTTTCATTTTTGGGTGAACTATCCCTTTAAGTTCTTGTCACTTTTCCTAAAATGTTATGTATAAATCATGTGTGTACCACAGCATTTCCCACTCCTCGGCGCTTGGTACAGTCTCAACTGAAGTCCCCAGGCTTTGGTTTTCCAGCTGACATCAGTGTAGACCTGTTTGCTTCCCCTCTCTGCACACCTTCCAGAATCGCACCTTTACGCATGATCCAGTCCACCATGAACACTCCCATGGTAAAGACACAGAGAGATTTATGTGTTCACTCTTCAACACTAATGAACAATTGTTATGTAAATAAAGGTCTCTTTTAATTCTAGAAAATGTATTCCTAATAAATATATACAGTTTGCATTGTTTATTCATATTTCAGAAATACTTAAATAATTATATTTCTTTTAGTTTTGCATTTGTCTCAAAAGAGAATTGAGTTTTTTCTTCTTTTATATTTCTATACTTCTCTATGGAAGCTTGTTTCCACCATGAAATAAAAAAGGCAATTGTAAGTTATATCTCGCATCACTGGATTTTTTTTCACAAAATTGTGAGATATAAACTTGCAGTTGTAAGAAAAGTTCAGAATTGTGAGAGTCACAATTACCTTTTTTTTTATTAATTTTTTTTTCTGTGGCAGAAACAAGCTTCCATGCTCAACCTCTTTTGAACCATTTTTGTTTTATATAATTTTCCTGTTTTGATAGGACTAAGACATATATACACAAACACCATATGAAAATTTTTGTTAATGTGCATGCTTTTGCGTATGTTAAGAGTTATATAATAGAATAATGTAAAGTCTACAATTTAATAGAATTTTGTTTTAAGCTTTTCTTTCAGAGTTAGTGTACACTCTCAGATAATTCATGTCTCTTTATTCCAGATATTTCTCTATTACAGAAAATCTCTATGATTTCTCTATGATGTCTCTTTTCTCCCATTTTTACTCTCCTCCATTGTCTGTTCTAGACTTCATATGACGAGGATATCAGCGATGCAGAAAAAGTGTATCAGGAATGTCAGCAGAGCGGCCCACTTTCCTTTAGTGACTGTATCCCTCCAGCTCGCATGAAACACTGCAACAAGATTGGCGAAGGGACATTTGGAGAGGTCTTCTCAACTATAAATGATTCCGATGAGACAGTCGCTCTCAAAGTATGTGCACAATTTAATTATATACAATTTCATTGTAGAAGCATACCAACTATTGTCTTACACATCACAGGGTGACTTAAAGGTGCTCTAAGCGATCCTGGGTGGAGTAACGTACTGTTGACGTTCGAAGTGTTGTCAAACAAAACAGAGGCTAGCTAGACCTTCCCTCCTCCTCCTCCCCCTCCCCTCAGTGCTTCCTGAAACAGTCATGAACGCGCATTTAAAATCATTCTTGTCGGTTATTGGCTGGAGCATGTTTATTATGTTTTGTGGTCCAGGCTGCACCAGTTTGTTTTTATTGCCATTTTCGTAGCTTGTGGTGACTACAGAGACCGTGTTTTTTTACAGTGTGTTCAGGGGACAGGCAGCTAGTGGATAGTGAGGAGATGTTTGCTGTATGTGACAAAAAATGTTTTGGCCTAAAAACGCGTGACATCACTTAGAGCACCTTTAATGCAAATACATGTAATGTATATAGTAAGTTCAAAATGTTAAATATTATCTAAATATGTGAATAGATGTTTAATCACTGATTTGTAAGCATAATTATTTCTTAAACAAAATACAAAAATGATTGAAGTGATGTTAAAATGTAATTTCTATAGATCATTCCAGTGGAAGGCAGTCAGCAGGTCAATGGTGAACACCAGAAAACATTTGGTGAAATCCTCCATGAAATCATCATTTCCAAGTAGGATCTCTAACATAGCTCAGCAATTATTTTTTGAATGAATGGTGTAAATATTCAAACACATCTTCAATGTTCCTACAGAGAGCTGAGCAGCCTTAACATAAAGGAGATTAACAAGACAGATGGTTTCATTGGGCTCAACAAGTATGCTGCTTTTCTTTTTTTTTTCTTTATTTCTTTTTTAGCAAACTGAAGTGTAAAATGAGGTGATTGGAAGTTTTAATGTGTTATAGTTCTAAGAATGCACACATAGAAAAGGAAATTTTATTTTGAAAGAAATCGTTTTTCTGTAATTTTCCTTTTTAGGTGAATGTTTTGTTTACTTTTTAGTTTACATTGTGTCCGTGGACGTTATCCTGAAGCTCTGCTCAAAGCCTGGGACAAGTTTGACCATCAAAAGGGATCAGAGAATGACAGACCTGGTAAGCTAAATGTGTAAACAATACATATGCCTTTAAATAGTTTTATATTTAATGTCCATTAATATATTGATTCTGTTGGCACAGATTTCTTTGATGACGAGCAGTTGTTTTTAATCCTGGAGTTTGAGTTTGGAGGGAGTGATCTAGAGAATATGAATGGAAAGGTACTTGTGCACAGATTTCCTTCTTTATACAATGCTTTTGTCATTGTATGGGTTAACCCTTAAACAGGCAAGAGTGAAAAATGATCAGAAAAAAATCAAAAAAGTCACTTTTTATATCATCTGGACATAAGTAAAACATATCCAAAGGAATTTTTGTAATATTTTTGTATTTTTTGAGTTGTATCTATTATACTATAATACTATAAAAAGCCAAAGTCATCAATATTTCTATGATTTATTTGATGCAAAAAAAATAAAAAATTAATATGCAAAATATACTGCATGTAGGACATGTCTCAGTGTACTAAAATTGAGGCGTACACATTTCTTGTATTTTTACACTACTGAACTGTCTCGGCTTCAACCTCAGGGGTGGGCAACTCTAGCCTTAGAGGTCCAGTGTCTATCATCCCTAATCAATCATATAATGTAATTTATGATACAACTTATAATTTTAAAACATATAAAAACATATAGGCCCAGTTTCACAGACAGGATTTAGACTAAGCCAGGATTAGGCCTTTGTTCAATTAGGACATTTAAGTAGCTTTTATAAACGTACCATAGAACAAACATTGCTGGAGTGCATCTTGAGACAAAACAATGGCACTGACATATTTTCAGATATGTCAGTGCAAGTTGCTTTCAGTTAAAACAGCTCAAACATGCATTTTAGTCTGGGACTACCTTAAGCCTTGTCTGTGAAACCGGGGGAATAAAATGTAAACCTGGAGACTCAGGTTAGATTTTTCTGGTGTGTTTGCACAATATTTTTTTTAACTCAAAATTAGTCTTGTCAAAAGTATGTATCACGAAACCAAGTTGGTACTGAAATTTTAAAAACGAGCGCTGTTGAGCGGATTCGTAAACGCCTGATTGACCTTTGTGTTGACGTGCTCATCAGATATGTCAGTGATTGACTACAATGATCAATGCACGGTAGCATTTGAATTTGAATTTGAAAGTGGGAGCATTTTAAAGCAGGCGTCTATCAGTGGACCATCTGCTGATGGATGCCTGCTTTAAAATGCTCCACTGATAGACGCCTGCTTTCAAACGCTCCAGTGTCTATTTGCAAGCGCTCGGTGAAGAGCGTCATTGATGTCTATTTACAACATGTTTTTGAAGCTTTGATTATTGTAGCCAATCACAGACATATCTGATGAGTGCGTCAACACAAAGGCCAATCAGAGATGTTTACTAATCCGCTCAACAGCACTCAAAGCGTCATATTTTTTTTAAAATTTCAGTACTGATTTGGTATCGCGGTTGTTATTTTTTACTTTTGATCTTAATTTGTTTGGAAGAAGAATGAAAATCTAATAGGTTTGAAATGACACGAGGATAAGTATATAACAAATTTCATTTTTGGGTGAACTATCCCTTTAAGAATTACTGTAATATCTAAACCTATTAATTAGAAGTGGAGTGTCCATATACTTTGATCTATATTGTATCAAGTTTGTTTGTGTGTACCATTGCAGCTAAGTTCCATGGCCCAGGCCAAGAGTGTTCTACATCAAGTCACTGCAGCTTTGGCTGTAGCTGAGCAAGCCCTGTGCTTTGAACACAGGTAACAAGTCTGAAGCTGAAATTTAAATGTAGATGTAACTTGCATACAAATTTCTTTATATGTTTTCAGTGTAAGCTTAAGTGGTGTGTGCTGACTTTTCAGAGATCTTCATTGGGGGAACATCCTGGTGAAGAATGTTAAGCACAAGCACAACGAGTTCATTCTGAATGGAACAGTGCATTCCGTAGAGACACGAGGGGTTCACGTCAACATTATTGACTACTCACTCTCACGCCTGGAGATCGGTCAGTGCAAGGAAAAACTTTCTCTAACTCTTCTTGGCGCAAATAGTTTTCTGTTCCATGAATTTAGTTTTTAAGGTATTAGAGTTGCAAATCCCATGCTTATTAACAATTAGAGATAAATTAATTTTGCATGTATCCCCCTAGCCTCACTCTTAAAATGGTGATTTTTGGCCTGACTTCAGAGGCCTTCCTTCCTTGACATTCTCAACTGCATCTAAGGCTCGGTTTACACCTGGTATTAAGATGCGTTTTGCTAGATCGGATCACAAGTAGATGAGGGAGACACATACACGTTTACACGTGATGTTTTAATCCATCTCTTTTGTCCACTTTTGACCACTTCTGTCCTGATTTCTTTAAAGGGTAGGGTCTATGGGCAGGTAAATGTATCCAATATATTTGTATCTAATGGGCAAAATAAGCTCAAACAATTTACATTTGAAAGAGACCGGAGATGGTGAAAGAATATAGGCGGAAGCTTTAGTTTCTGCTCTAATATCCGCAAAAACCACGATGAACGCGGTGAGTACATTAGAAATCTGAACATTGCGCTTGGTACGTTTTTTATTTTCAAACCAAACTTGGGTCCAGCCGACAAAGTATAAACCCTGTCTGGCTAGCGCACTTCCCATAATTTTTACACATTAGGTCAGTAGGCAGAGAGTAGACCGTCTTTTGTGACTGTTTGAACACATTCAACCACACAAGGGTCTACACTACAAAAGCAGTCCGGTCAAATGCATTTGACTACCTCTGGAAGTGGTTAAAAGTGACAAGCTCAAAACATTTTAGACCCCGTTTACTCCTGTATTTAGTGTTGTCCATTTGTGATCTGATTGACCAAAACACATCCTAATACCAGCTGTAAACAGGGCCCAATAATTAATATCATACAACATTATTTTGCAACAAATACAACAAATGAGTCTTTAATGAAAATTTTTTTATATATATAAATGTTGTTGATTGCATTTGTGAAGCTTAACCATTCCATGATCAAAATAAACTTAAATTTCCCATGAATTAACTACAAATTAATATTTGGTCCCAAACTAGCTAGCCATTAGTAAAGGACAAGGATTGTTTCAATGTTGGTAGTATGTGTAAATTAACTTTAAATGGACTTTTTCTCCATGCTACCTGCATGCTGGACTGTAACATAGAGAAAGAGTACACATTGTTCATTTACATATTCTATAGTCATTGTAACAATGCAAAGTCGGTTGAAAATTTATGATTGTATCCTTTAAGAGAAAGTTTAGGTAAAATTGGCAACTTTTACTCTTGGTACAAGAGTTGCACATATAGTAAACCTGATACACATGAGTTGGAAAATGTTCTAAATGTTTGAAAACTCTCTCTCTCTTTCCCTCTCTCAGATGGACTGACAGTGTCATGTGATATCTCTTCAGATGAAGAGTTATTTATGGGTCAGGGAGATTATCAGTTTGAAATCTACCGCCTAATGAAGAAAGAAAACAAGTGTGTGCTTCAGCCTCAGAAAGATATTTAAAATTCTTTCATTCTAAATCAAGGATTGATGATTCTCATTCTTTTTTTATTCTCTCTTTCTCAGTAACTGCTGGTCCACATATAATCCCCATTCCAATGTGTTGTGGCTGCACTATCTGGCTGATAAGCTTTTGAGCATGAGCTACAAAAACAAAGCCCAGTCCAACCAGCAGAGGACACTGAAGAGCGCCCTCAAATCTTTCCAGTCGGAGATACTGAATTATCCGTCAGCTACAGAAGCTCTTATGAACTGCAAGTTCTTTCAGTGAAACGTTTGTTTTAATTAACACAATATATAGACCTGTATAATTAGTTAGTAATGAGTTGTTCTAATGTTCTGTAAAAATATATTGAAAACAAATAAAGAAAATGGGCAATCATGCAATTTAAAAAACAAAAATATGTAATTTATTAATACACATTAATTATCTTGAGATAGTTAAGAGTTTTGGCATAGTATGGCAAAACCAGCTATTCTTGCATTCTATTTTTGTTTAAGAAAAGTCTCAACATTCCACAACACATTTCCAGCAATCCAAACCTAGCAGTTCATTTTATTAATTAACAGGTCCATGTTGGATTTGATGCAGAACTGTTCAGTCTTTTTTTTTAGACCTTGTATAATCATCCTTTAGCTGGGAGAGACCACACGTGAAGCATCAATGGAGAAAGCCTCTACACAGGAACATTCTCTTCTTTCAGGTCTTTGATATGCCCACCTTCTCCATGACCTTAGAATCCTGTTGTCCTTCATCGTTCTGAATTCTTTATGACCGAATGCATAATCTCTTTATTTTTGTAACAATTTAAGACATTGGGTCTGTGTGCTGCATTTTGTTAAACAGGATAAAAGTGAGATGCATCCTGTAGAAAAGCTTATTTGGTGTTAGCTTGCAGTTGAGTGTAATTATGCAGAAAAGGAAACTTTGGTGATCCTGTTCTCAATATGTTGGGACAGATACAGCCAAATGTTCAGTGGGACCTCAAAAAGAGAAATATTTGGTGAACCACTCCTGTTTTTGGGGGTCTTGTCCATCAGACCCTGTTTCAATAACCCTCTGCTCAGCAGGAGTCCTGAAACACAAGCACAAGATAAGAACCAGAAAAGTAGATATGACATCTTGGGAGGGGAAAAAAAAAAGTTGTCAAGCATCAGACTTTTTACCATTGAACCAGGAAAGGGGTGTTTACGTCTACGGACATCATGACTAGGTTATAATGCATGCACCTAATTTATGACATAAGAGCATTAACACTTTACAATAATTAGTTTCAAACACTTTACAATCCCATTAGGTAACATATAGTCAAACCAAAATGTATTCAGACACCTTGAACATTTCATTCATTAAAACAGTTTATTCACTATAATTAAAAAAATGGTAATAAAATATTACGATCTCAGAGTTAAACTCAGAAAAAAATAATCTTAATTATGTCAGATAACACTTAAGCAAAACATGGTCAGGTCAAAGTTTCTGAATATTTTTTGGTTACAATTTATCAATTTTACTGGTAGTCCACTGTATGAAGAATTTTTGGGTATAATATGTCATTTTGCTATCCTCACTTACATAAATGAACTATAGTGTCCTGCACCCACTAGTAAAAATATATAATTTTTTGGTTTGACTGTAAGTTAATGTATTAACTAACAATGTGCAACTAATTTGCTTCTGTGTTTATTAATCTTCATTAACATTGGTTAATAAAAATACAACATTCAACGTTCATTGTTAGTCATCTCCAGTCCATTAACATTAGTTAATGCTCTGTGAACTAACATAAACAACAAAACAGCTGCATTTTTATTAACATTAACAAATGTTAACAATGGTGCTAACAATGCTGAGTTTGATAATGCATGCATGAATGCATGAACTCATTAAATCTTGAATGCAATGGTTGCTCTGGATAAATTAAAGGGTTAGTTCACCCAAAAATGAAAATTCTGTCATTTATTACTCACCCTCATGCCGTTCCACACCCGTAAGACCTTCGTTAATCTTCGGAACACAAATTAAGATATTTTTTTTTAAATCTGATGACTCAGTGAGGCCTCCATAGCCAGCAATGACATTTCCTCTATCAAGATCCATTAATGTACTAAAAACATATTTAAATCAGTCCATGTGAGTACAGTGGTTCAATATTAATATTATAAAGCGACGAGAATAGTTTTGGTGCGCCAAAAAATACAAAATAACTTATTTAGTGATGGCCAATTTCAAAACACTGCTTCATGAAGCATCGGAGCACAATGAATCAGCGTATCGAATCATGATTCGGATCGCGTGTCAAACCGCCAAACTGCTGAAATCACGTGACTTTGGCGCTCCGAACAGCTGATTCGACACACTGATTCATTATGCTCCAAAGCTTCCTGAAGCAGTGTTTTGAAATCGCCCATCACTATATTCTCGTCGCTTTATAATATTAATATTGAACCACTGTACTCACATGAACTGATTTAAATATGTTTTTAGTACCTTTATGGAACTTGAGAGAGGAAATGTCCTTGCTCCCTATGCAGGCCTCATGGAGCCATCGGATTTCAACAAAAATATCTTAATTTGTGTTCTGAAGATGAACGAAGGTCTTATGGGTGTGTAACGGCATGAGGGTGAGTAATAAATGACAGAATTTTCATTTTTGGGTGAACTAACCCTTTAATCTGCCAAACTAATAAAATGTAATTACATATTTTCATGTAAATTCTCAATAAGAACAAACTTCAGAAAGGTTTTTAAAATGCTGAGGAGATTACATTCAGGATTGGTTGGTTAGATCTAGGACTGCTGGTATGCGGTTGATTACCTGATGTGCTGGTTGTAGTTAATTTTAAGTTGGGGCTGATGTCGCACCTCTTGTGAGGGTGGGCGGCTGTGTCTGATAGAGGCTCTGTGTTCAGCATGAGGAGAGGTGGGTGTGTGTGTCCTTGTTAGGGGGGTTCCTCGCCCGCTCTGGTCCAGACTTGGTAATCCACGCTCAACTGGTGAGCATTTGGCCTTCGGAGACCCCCCATCATATGAGCAGAGGTTCGGGATGCTAGTTTCCTCAATGCCCTTTTTCTATATACAGAAGGCAGATTACAACAGATTAATTCTGAGCTTCAATAAACAGTTCCTCTTTCACTTATTTTATGACACTTGAATTGTTTTTTGAAATTCAATGAGTGTGGGTTTTGGAGCAGTGTGTATGTGTGCTACCTTCATAGTAGGTGTGAGGGTCCCTGCTTGTGTCCTAGAGTCATAAGGCTTCAATATTTCATCGCTGCAGTGAGGTGGATGCTGGGATAGCTGGTGGAGGTCCTCCTGAAATAGAAACACAAATAGTGAGATGAAGAGACAGAAGAGTATGAGCATCTTGCATGTGTCTATGTGTACATGTGTGTCTAACCACTAGACTTTTGATGAGTTGGTCTCTCTCGCTCAGCTTGTCCTGTAGTTTAGCAATGGTGTGCAGGTCTTCTACTCTTCTCTTTCCCCTTTCTTCCCTTTCTCTCAACCTACAAACATAAAATACAAGCACATAAAACAGACATAAAAAGATTAATTACATGCAACAATAATTATATTACATGAATATATGGCTTGAATACAACTGTGTTTTAGTAAAAAAAAAATTATAAAAATTAAAGAATAATCTCAAAATAGGACTTGCACAAGAATAAAGGTGTAGCATTATTCTACTTGATTAATGCAATATTACATCTTTGTTCTTGTCATTTTAAGACTATTCACAAAATGAATGCCTTTTATTCTCATGATGTTACAACTTTTATACTTGGCACTAAAACAGTCATACAAAAATACTTGCATATGACATTCTAATATAGATAATAATAATTTAAAAGAGATAAAATGATCGAATTATCCAATATATTTAATAAATTATCATTAAAGGTGCAGAGGATGTGTGACATTTTTCCAAACGCTTCAATTCTGTGGAAATCTAGGAAATACTAGTCATGAGCCGTCATCATATATTGTCTTGCTTGGGTTAATTCTGTATGTATGTGTGGTTTGCGTTTTGCATTATTGATGTGGGAGGAGTAGGTACTCTGTTTCCAAGGCAACTATGCGGCCCTGTAGTCGTGTTTGGGCGGTGCTGAAGTCTGATATTATGGTCTGGATCTCCATTCTGTGCTCTCTCTTCACACTCTCCATGCTATTCCTGTGATCTGACCCATCCGCTTCACCAGCCGCATCTCGTTCGTCTAGGAAACTGCAAGTTGCATACAAATACATCAACATCACACAAGTATTTTCTGCTTTGTGCTCATAGAGCACAGAGCTATAGATATTAGATTTACTCGCCCCTAAACGTCACGTAAAACACAGTATGTGGTTGGTCTTTTAGGTTCAGACATCTTTGTTCTATTTAATATCACTTTTCCACCAAAATCGTGCAGGTGCTTGTGGGTAGAGCTGAAGGATCTGCAAACTCTCATAACTGGCTGAGCGAACAATGATGTAAGCGAAACAATAGTACATACCCTGCCTACAAACTTTATGTTTTGAAAACAGGTTTATATCCATTGGAATTTAATTCAGTTTCTTTGTGCAATCACAAAATGCTTTTGATGCAACAGCCAGTAGTTATTAAATTTATTACAAATACAATTCTTTTTCAATCAATTTAACATAACATTTAATTAAATAAAATCATATTATTTTAGATAACGGGATAATGGACAGAAACTGCCTGGAGCCGCCGTGCAAAGTGACATACACTTCAACAAGATCAGCAGAATGCATATATCATCACACGCTTCAAGTGTGGAGTTTCCAAGATTTATTTTGTGTGTGTGTGTGTGTGTGTGTGTGTGTGTGTGTGTGTGTGTGAGTCTTGCCAGACCAAGTTGTTATTGTTCAGAAAACATTACTTGATGAGGACATTAGTGTTAGTGTTTCCTGGTTTGACACCAGCAGGTTTAAAGGGATAGTTCACCCAACAATGAAAATGCTGTCATCATTTACTCACCCTTATATTGTTCCCATACGATTTTAATCAAATTTGAAACACAAATTAAGATATTGTTAATAAAACCTGAGAGATTTCTGTCCCTCCATTGAATGGCCATTCCACTAAAAAATTGATGCTTCAAAAAGTTCATAAATACATTGTAAAAGAAATCCATATGAATAGATTGGTTTAATAAGTCTTCTGAAGAGACACAATTGCTTTATATGATGATCAGATTTAATTTAGGCGTTTATTCACATACGAACATTGATCAATACACATACATGGAGTACATCAAATAAGGTAAGTGATGACAGATGATAGATTTTTTATCTTTGGGTGAACTTTATGGGAACTCGTGGAGAGCTGATTTTCTGTAGTGGAAATGTATGGAACAGTTCCAAATCCCTTTTCAGTGGAAAATTGGAATAAATAAGCAGTTCTTGACTAGAATAAGCAGCAATATGGACCAGATTTTATGCCGATAGTCAACAGTCAGTCTCGTCACTGACTGCTGTGTGAGTATGCTTGTGGTCATCTTATTATTGACCTCCCTGTCTGTGTGCGTGTTTGAGGTCATCTTGTTACTGACCTCTTGTGTTTATGTTTGTGGTCATCTTGTTCCTCTCTTTGTGCACTCATTGCACTCATCCGTTCTTTCAGATCTTCGTTCTCTCTCTTTAGCTCCTGAACCTCGCTGCTCTTCTCATCCAGCTGTCTCTCTAGTGACTGTAAGCGGTTTTGCTGCTTCAGATCCTTAGAAGGAGACAGGGAGAGAGTTGTGATGCACCCCTTGAGGCAGTGTAAGTGTGTGTGTGTTTGGGTTGTGTGTGTACCTGCTGCAGGGCCATCATTTGTGTGTGTGTGTGTATTTCATTCTGAAGGTCCTCGATCTGCTGCATGTGTCTCTGGGTGACCTGTCTCACCCACTCAGTGTGCTGCTGGGTCAGCTCTGCCTTCTGCTTGTCTATACACACACACGCACAGACAGTTCAAAGACACATTAGATAAGACATGCTTACAAAGGTGGCTGTATGCGCCGTCTTTAGTCCTGCTCTACTTTAGGAGTCGGTGGCACTAGATTGTGCTGTTGTGAAAAATGCAATGCATGATCATCAACTCATTTTAAAGAATAACATTATTTTTCACACAAACTTGTTTTATAAACCTTTTACATTATGACAGCAATTTTTGTATGATTTTTACAGGCACATCCTCTGTATGGCTGTGTCCAAAAGCTTAAAAATGCTGCCTTCGGAGTAGAGTTGTCAAAAGTACCGACTTTGGTACCAACTTCGGTACTAAAATTTTAAAAATGTGATGCTTTGAGCACTGTTGAGCGGATTCGTAAACCCTCTGATTGGCCATTGTGTTACACACTCATTGGATATGTCTGTGATTGGCTTCAATGATCAACACTTCAATAGTCATCGATGACACTCTTCACGGAGCGCTTACACAGATACACATGGGAGCGTTTGAAAGCAGGCGTCCATCGCGGACCAGTCCGCTGAGTCCTGCTTTCAACCGCCCCCGCTCCCTCTTTCAAAACGCTTTAAAATTCAAACACTTCCATGTGCTTCAAACGCTCCTGTGTGTTGATCATTGTAGCCAATCACAGACATATCCGATGAACGCATCAACAAAATGGCCAATCAGAGATGTTTACGAATCCGCTCAGCAGCACTCAAAATGTCATGGATGACTTTCTATGTGTGGAAATCAAAGTTCTTTTAAAATTGTCTCATACAGTACATCCAGGTTGTCCAAGAAAATGAGAAAGGATTTCAAAGGATTAGTTCACTTATATTACTTATAATTTAGTCACCCCCACATCATCCAAGATGTTTGTGTCTTTACTTAATCATGTTTGAAAGGTCACGCATGACGTAGGCAGAAGTAACAAGCAAGTGTTTACAAAGCGAACATGCAAAGACTAAGTCAAACGGCCTTTCCAAAACACAAGGTAAAACAACGTTGTCGGACAATTTTCAAGTTGGAGGAGAAAATGAGATGGAGTTTTTCGCCTTGCCGCAGTACTTCCGCCTATGTCATGCGTGACCTCTCCAACGTGATTATGTAATGGTTGGGGCATTGCAGAGCTAGTGCAAGACAAGTATTTGTGGTTAAAAAGTATATTATTTTTTTTTTTTTTTAGAAAATGGCCGATCATTTTGCTAGATAAGACCCTTATTCCTCATCTCTGATCGTGTAGAGCCCTTTGAAGCTGCACTGAAACTGCAATTTGGACCTTCAACCCGTTGAACCATGTTGAAGTCCACTATATGGAGAAAAATCCTGGAATGTTTTCCTTAAAAACCTTAATTTCTTTTCGACTGAAGAAAAAAAAGACATAAACGTCTTGGATGACATGGGGTTGAGTAAATTATCAGGAAATTTTGATTCTCAAACTAATCCTCTAAATAAAAATGGCAGTCGTAAAGGGAACAAATTAAAATAAGTCATTTTAAATTTCAGCTTACATCTAGATTTTTAGCTGTTTTTGCTCATTTTAAACCTTGTTTTGTCTTATTTTAAATCATTAAGCCATTTTGCGGTCCCCTCTTTAGTGTGCTAAGTGGATATCAGCCCTCTGGAACCAGAACCAGAGCCAGAAGGCCAATAGGCCCTGTTTTGCTTGATATAAAAAAAGATTGTTCACGTTCTTTTGGTGCGATAGATTCATACCAAGAATTTAACTTTGAGGTTTGCAAAAAACATTCTGTATGAGGTATGATGGTTACCCAGCTGTAGTTTGTGCTGAGTGAGTAAGCGCTGTTTCTCCGACTGAAGTTCTTCATTGGCTTGTGTTTCCAGGGCCTGAAGAGCACGCTGGTGATTTAATCTCTCCACACGCAACAACTCCTCTTCTCGTTCGCGCCACCCCCACTTCTCCCTCTCCTCTTCCCTCTCTCCTGTAGCCTTTCCATCCTCCTCATCCTCATCTTCCTCTTTTACCACCTACAGTACACAGATACAAAAACAACACAAAATTACTTACATGAAGAGTTCTTTCCACAGTCGTGTGTGCGTGTGTGTTCTGTCATAAAACCGCTTTTGTCCACACAATATCAGTCAATGGGGTCCAAAACATCATTGGACCCAATTTACTTGATTATACATTTTACCATTTACTTGATTATACAGACCAAAAAACAAACAAAACCCCAGACATTTTTCAAAATATCCTCTTTTGTGTTCCAATGAGTGAAGAAATACACAGGTTTGAAAAGACATTGTGAGTGAGTTATGATAATGATGATAATTATATTATTAATCATGAGAAATTTATAATATCCCAATAGCCCTAGTGTGTTCGCACCTGTAACTGCTGCCTTATCAGTCTCTCTTTCTCCTGAATGGTGGAGTGAAGCTGAGATCTGAGGGAGCTGTTCATATCTCTTGTCTTTTGGATCTCCTGCTTCATTCGTTCCATCTCTCCATTACCATAACGCCTCTCTCTCTCTCCTTCCAACTTCTCCGAGAGTGCTCTCCTCTCCTCCAGCTACACACAGAGATGGAAAAATAATGTGTGTATGATGGGTCTGAGGAAACTAACATTGAGTGTTACCTGTGTCTGCAGTTCTTCTACTCTGTATTGCCACTGTTGGTTCATATTTCTGATCTCTTCTTCTCGTTCTCTCTTCAGTTCCACGATCTGATCAGAGAACTGCTTCTCAAACTGTAGCCTACACACACACACATACATTCTAATAAATAAAACTGCACCCTCTACCAGTGGTGTAGTCCTAACAAAAAGAGGCATCATACAGTTTTAAAAACCACTGGATCTGTAGAAAGTGCACTCTGTCTTTTTCTCATGCTCTCTCTCTCTCTCCCACACAAAGCGAGACATTGAAAGTTTGGGGTCAGGGAGATTTTTTTTTTAAGGAAATTAATCTTTTATTCAGCAAATATGCATTTAATCAAAAGTGACAATAAAGACTTTGTTTGAAATTGTTACAAAAGATTTCTATTTCAAATAAATGCTGTTTTTTGAACTTTCTATTTATTGAATAATCCTGCAAAATCTATCATGTTTCCATAAAAATATTAAGCAGCTCATCTGTTTTCAACATAATAATTATACATAAAAAATGTTTCTTTACCACATCAGCAAATTGGAATGATTTATGAAGACTGGAGTAATGTCTGCTGAAAACGTAGCTTTACCATCACAAAAATACATTTGTTTTAAATTATATTAAAAATAGAAAACAGTATTTAAAATTGTAAAAATATTGTAAAATATTGTTACAGTTTAAAATAACTTTTTGATCTTGATTTTTGATCAAATAAATGCAAGCTTGGTGAGCTTAAGAGACTTCTTTCAAACCATAAAAAAATCTTACTGACCCCAAATGTTTGCACTATGAGTGTCATCCACACAAATTACTGACGTCCAATTGCCAATAATTATTAAAATTAGATTAATGTTCATAAATAGATCTGAATAAATGAATGTGTTTATTAATTATTCACATAATAAACATTAATCAATTAAATATTTTAATTAACTGAAATTATCTTTCTCTCCCCTCATGTCTCATTGTTGTTTAGACACACCTGATTCTCTCCTCTATACCATGATTGGACTGTTGTAGAATGTCTCTCTCTTGCTGTAGAGCTGAAATCTCTGCCTGTAACACTTCCTTCTGTGCAGCAAACTCCTCCTGTGGGACACATAAAAAGAAAGGAGGACAAGGATAGATGGATCCATGGATGGAAGGATAGATCCATGGATTAAGGGAGAAAAAGAAGTAGATTGGTTGCTAGGTGAATGTTGAAGTATTTCTTTCCTCTAGGCGGCACAGATTTGCTGAGATCAGCAGAACCTTGTGCTGCCACAAGGGAATTGCAGATCTGTGTGTGTGTGCTTGTGAGTACGTGTGATAGAGCTGTGCAGTAATGGAAAGGGACATCACTGACACTCTGTCCACATGTCAGATGGAAGTGTGTGTTGAGCAAACAGGAGCAAGAACCTGAATTTGCTGCATACTCCTATGCATGTTTTCCAGTTCTTCTTTCACTTGTACACACTCCAGGCCA
Source organism: Megalobrama amblycephala (assembly GCF_018812025.1). Lineage (NCBI taxonomy): Eukaryota > Metazoa > Chordata > Actinopteri > Cypriniformes > Xenocyprididae > Megalobrama > Megalobrama amblycephala. The sequence goes on from NC_063050.1 coordinate 44,619,685, forward strand.
TATGCTGACTGCTGCTCCACCTCTGCACACTCCTTCTCTCTCTCTTTTGCCCTTTCCTTCTCCTCTTCTCTTTCTCTTTCCAGCATTTGAATCACCCCTTCCAATTTCGCTATCTGCAAGCCAAGAAAACTCAGATCAGGAAAGAACCATAAGAACCATATGAGCATGTAGAAACCATATAAAATACATGTGAGCCATACAAAGAAAATTAACTTCTGATAGAATAGAATAGAATCTTTATCTAGAGCAACATGAGGTTGAGTGTCTTTCACAAGGGAATAAAATGGGGTTTGTTATAGGGTGTTGTTCAATCTGTTTTCTAGTTCGGCAATCAGTAATGTTGTCGCAAATATAAATTTATTAAGATATCTTTTTTCTGTGATTTGATCTTATACTGCCATTAAAATGTTTTGGGGTCAGTAAGATTTTCTCTTTTTTGAAAGAAATTAATACTTTTATTCAGCGTTTCAGAAAGAGGACAGGCAGGTAAGCAAACTTGATATAGCAGATGAGAATGAGAATGGAATAACCAGTCTTTACTGTGTTACAGGTGGTGTTGGAGCTTGTGGATTCATGACAGGTGACGGTGGAGAGCACACACTTCTGTGGAAGATCAGAGGTGAGGAAGAGGGATCGCTGGAGTAAGCAAGGAGCAGATAGGAAATCTGAGAATCAGTAGCCCGTAGTCCTTGTCGTTTGAGGAAAGGTGCAGTAGAGTGAATACGGTATTGAGCTGGTAACTGGAGCTGATAGGATACTGAGTTGACTTGGCGGATGATGGTGAAGGGGCCAGTGAACCTAGGACTTAACTTCTTGCAGAGCAGGCACAGATTTATGTTCCTCATGGAGAGCCATACCTTCTGCCTGGGTTGAAATGAAGGAGTGCTGGCCCGCCAGGCATCGGTTTAACTCTTCTGGCGGTGCACTGCCCTCTAAAGGTGGTGATGTGCATCGTCCCAGATCCTCTCAATCTCCTGGAACCAGTGATCTACTGATGGAATGTCTGACGGTTTCCCAGACCAATGGAACAAAGGGGGCTGGAAACAGAGTACGCACTGGAAGGGTGTAAGCCCAGTGGCAGATTGATGAAGGGAGTTCTGCGCATATTCGGCCCAGGTGACAAACTGGTTCCAGGAGTTCTGGTAGCCATGGCAGAAGGTTCTCATGAATCATCTGATTTCTTGCACCTTCCTCTCAGCTTGCCCATTCAACTGGGGATGGTAGCCAGAAGAAAGGCTCACAGTCACACCCAGGAGATTGAAAAGGCTTTCCAGACTCTTGAGATGAATTGTGGACCCCGATCTTAAACTATATCTTTAGGTAGGCCAAAGTTTCCAAATATATGGTTAAACATGATTTCAGCTGTTTCCATTGCAGTGTGTAACCATTTTAATGGCACTAAACTACCAGGATGCAAGTGTTACCATCAGATGGAGGCAGAGCATCAGCCTTCACATTCTTTGTGCCTGGACGATAGGAGATCATGAAATCAAAACGAATGAAGATAAGTGCCCAACAGGTTTGACAGGGATTTCGGATGTTTGGCATCTTTCAAATATTCAAGGTTCTTGTGGTCTGTAAGAACAGTAAAAGGATACCTGGTGCCCTCCAGCCAATGCCTCCACTGAAAGTCAGTTTGATAGCTAGGATTTCATGGTTGCCGATATCATAGTTCCTATCTGCCGGGGTGAATTTCTTGGTGAAGGAAGTTCATGGATAGAGTTTGGCCTTTTCTTGAGGAGATTGCTGAGAGGACTGGTTAATGTTCTGAAGTTCTTGATGAAGTGACGGTAAAAAATTGGCAAAACTTAAGAATATTTGCAGTTCTTTTACAGAAGTTGCAATGAGCCAGTTGTGTACTGCTTCTACCTTCCCCTCATCCTTTTGAATTCCATTCTTGCTGATGTTGTATCCTAGGAACTGCACTGAGGATTGATGGAAAGTGCACTTCTAAGCCTTCAGGTAGAGATGGAATTCACGCAGGTGTAAGGCCTGTCCAATTGGCCCAACAACGTTTTCCGATAAGCAGGTGAAGGTTTCCTGCACGTTCGGTCTCTTCAGTGTGGCAAAGTAGTTTAAATCCAATTTACTTTTATCTGAATCCATTTTATACTATTTAGAGGGTTGCTCCCATGCTCACTCACTCTAAGAGTATTTTATTTAGTCCCCATAGATCTGTGTACACTTGAATAAAGCAACACTATCTCTAGTCAGAGGTCATGGCCACTACTTCAGATATAAGCTGACCAATACTTTCTCTAATAGTAGTTTTGGTCATGGTCATGCCATGGTTTCCCATGTACACTTAGCTAGAGTAACATTATATTAAACAGAGGTAAGGCTCACCCTATTTAAGTTGGTCAGTCAACATTCTGTTACCCTAAATGGAAATTCCCTTTATTAGCCTTCACAGTCTAAGTACACTTGAACTAATGCCAAGTATTAGTAGGAGCTCTAAAATCTCAGTTGGAGTGCCCCAGTGTTCCACTCAAAACTGGACTTTAGTCCATTACTAACCTGATACAGATTTGCGGTAACAGGCAAAGTATTTCTAAATTCTTTATTACCTTTTGGTTTACTTCTGTGGAGATTCTGTGGACCATTGTATCAGCCACACTGAGACATTTTAAATGATATATAACATGGCTGTTAATTCTCTTGCATAGACATAGAACACTATAATTTTATATAATCTTTCTAAGTGAACTGAGTGAAGAGAAGAATGTGTAAAGGGAAGTAAGTGGGGGAGAAGGAACAAATTTGAAGGAAGGACATGATAGAAAGAAGCTCTAACGCAACTTCAATCTGTGGGGTGTGGAGATAAATGGCTGTATGTGTTCGTGTTGTCCATATCTCAGGAGATCAATGTATCTGAGGTTCTTTTTATCTTACAGTTTTCCGTCCTTGACCCCATGGTTCAAATTCAGATGAGTTGGTCATTTGTTGTAGTTCTTGTGATGTTTTTGTGAGCTCAAAATCATCTTTGCACTGATCAGAGAGCTCTGTGTTCACCTGCAAAACACCCAGTCTCACCAGGTGTATGTAGCTTGAGTTTAGCAGGTGGATGAATGTGTCCAGGTTTTCTACCTGTGGTTGAGCTCAGCATCTAAGTACAGTTCATAGAGTCAATCTGAGCCTTTGTGACTTGTTCAGTTAACGTGTCATTCCTTCATGGAGAAACTTCTGCTTCTGTGGCACCTTCTCTAGGATGATAATCTGACCCTCCTTGGCCAATCCTGTCACCTTCAATGGTGCAGTTATCTCGGCAGACTTCAATAGTTGAAGAAGTTATCCTTTGTTACATATTACTTTTGTGAGACACCTGAAAAGCATCTTAATGGCCACTTAATGACTGAAAACTGATGAACTTAATGAACTTCAGACAGTCCAGCATAAGTCATACACAGGCATTGGAGGACCTCAGAGACATGCTGGCAATGTTTGGACATACTCTGGGAGTACACCAAGATGTCAATGAACACAAGCACAAACCAATGGAGGTACTTCCAGAGCACCTCATGCATGAAGTCCTGGAATACAGAGGGAGTGCTGACCATGCCATACGACATAATGCAGTATTCATAGTGCCCTGTTGGTGTCATGAAGGTGGCCTTCCACTTGTCTCCCTCACATATCCGGATGAGGTTATAGGCACTCCGGAGGTCCAACTTTATGAAGACTGAAGCTTCTCTATGCTGTTCCAGGGCAGCAGGGATGAGGGGAAGCGGGTAGCAAAACGTCACTGTAATTTTATTGAAAGATCTGAAGTCAATGCAAGGCCTCAAGTCTCCGTCCTTTTTGGCCACAAAAGAAGAAACTCAAAGAAGCAGGGGACATTGAAAGTTGAATTTAGCCTTGGCATAGAGCTTCCTTGATGTACTCCTCCATGGCCTTCTGCTCAGGGATGGATAGTGGATAGATCTTTCCACGGAGCACTGGCTCACCCAGATGAAGGTCTATGGCACACTCCAATGGCCGATGTGAAGGCAGTTGTGACGCTTTCTTGGGACAGAAGATGTCGCTGGGCATAATGGGGAGGTATTTTCTCTGATTGCTGATCAATGGGGCTTTTGATAGAGGAAGAGATGACAGATAGCACCTTTTCTCAATGTGGAAGGATAAATGGAAGGTCAGGGAAACATTCTGGAAAACAGCCTTCTCCCCACTTTTCCTGTTGACCAAGACAGAACTGGATTATGTCTGATGAACATGGGGCACACTAGAATAATGCCAGCAGTGGATCACTCCAGAACCAGGAAGTCAATGGATTCATGCTGTAACTGGTCAACTCGGAGATGTACTGGACCCACACAGAAGTAAAAATGATTACAGCTGAGTGGCCTGCCTCTTGCCGAGTGGACCTGGTAACAGATTTCGGTGGGCTTTTGTTGTAATTGGAGCTGGCGACGGAGTTCTCCTGAAATAAAGTGACCATCTGACCCAGAGTCGGGGAGGGTGAGTACTGAAACAGAGCAATGGGAGGCAGTAAGATTGACAATCGTGGCGAGGAGTGGAATGGGAGATTGGAGTATGAACAAAACTCACCACGGGTGGAGGAAGATGGATGGGACATGTAGATCTAATACAATTGCTCACTGACTGATGAATAACCATGTGGCTTCCCAAACACTTCCCAGAAATAGGCCACGAAACGGTCCAGAGATTGTGTAACCAGACAGGCTTGCTGCCAAACTGTCTCTGCCCATTGGAGCGCTCGCCCCTTCAGCAAAGAAATTACAAAGGATATCATGACTCGTGTGGTGGGGAAGCGATGTGGCTGCATCTCTAGGGCCAATGAACATTGAAGCAGGAATCCATTGTAGTCCTCCACCGAGCACACCATTGAGGCAATAAGCGATAGAGCCTTGGGTGCTAAGCCTTTTCTTCATAAATGCAATATTAAATAAGTATTTTGATTTACAGATTTTAATAATCGATGGCATAACATAAAGGTTCACTTATGTATAGGCAAAATTAATTGAATGATGGAGAATATAACATTGCTTTCAAGTTGAAAATAATGTCCTATCGTTAACACTGATAGCCTTGTGGGCAGCTTGGGTGACCTGAGTTCCAGTTCCAGCTCGAGGACCTTTCCCTATTCCGTCCCCCCTTTCTCTCTCGCACTTCAATTCCTGTCTACTCACCATCCTATCATAATAAAAATGCAAAAACGGCAAAAATAAATAAATGAAAATAAATAAATAAAAAAGAAAACAATGTCCGGGGGGACATTGTTTAGCCCAAATCCAGGGTATTCCCCCGTATCCCCAGTTGGGAATAGGAACTAGCCGAGAGTGAGGAGTTGGGGTCCTCACTCTTGGCCATATCCACACAGAGACGCATTTTTGTGAATATGCAAAAAATTTTGTATACGGATCTGTCATTTTCGGAAGGTGAAACCGCTATTTTTTTAAACCGAGTCCCAGAGTGGAAATCTGAAAACGCTGTCTTTGCATTTTCGTGTGGACAGCCTATCCGTATATTTTCTGAAACGATGGCGTCATCACCCCACGTGTCGACCCTAGTCAGACGCTGCTAACAGCACAAAACAGCAACAACAACAACAACAATAGCAGACTCTAGATGCTTGTGTTCGTGCTGCAGAAGCTACTGAGCCAAAATAAAGCGCTATTTCTAAGCTTTACTATAGTTTGTATACAGCACACAAGGTTTATGCGCATACTCCAAGTCTTATTCGCTGCTTTAAGTGCATCTCTGTGGCAGAATTACAGCGCCACATACTGGTTTGGCATGTATACTACATCATTTTGAGTAATTTCAGTGGTTTTGTGTGGACGCAGATATTTTTTGAGATCAGGAAAAAAAAAAAGATCGGTTAGGGTAAGCTCCGAGGAGGTGAGTTGGCTGTGTACAGAGCCTCATTTCGGGCTGATTAGATCTGAACTGAACTGAACCATCTGAACATGCTTCTCCCAAACTTTGTTTATAAAACATAATTTGTCGCTTGAATTCTGCAATCTCTCGAGATGCAGACATGCAAGAGGCTGACAATTAGCTGAACATATACTTTAATCAGTGACACTTAGCCTACATTTTAAAATCTTTATTTGAATATGTCAACATGATACCTTGTTCTACAATATTTATATGATTAAATCACTGACAGAGACCCATCCGCTATCAGCTAATCACCGTGGGCACAGTTAGTAAGCGTATTGACATCATCCATAGCAACAAGGTCAACCCCCCCCTTTCTCTTAGCTTAAGATTTCTCTCTGTTCCTTAGTACAAGTTGGTCTCAGCAGCTTTGTGAATACGTTTTCAGAGGAAACTCTTACTGCTAATTAGGAGAACTCTTAGTGGTAGGATAAAATGTTTTGTGAATACGGCCCCTGGTCTGAAGACAGCAATATGGTGAGAATAACACAGGTTTATTTTGCAGCATTGCCAAAATGGGACAGGCAGGTAAGCAAACTTTATATAGCAGAAGAGAATGAGAAAAGAATGATAATCAGAGTCTTTACTGTGTTACAGGTGGTGTTGGAGCTCATTGATTCGAGACAGGTGACAGTGGAGAGCACACACTTCTGTGGGAGATCCAAGGAGGTGAGGAAGAGGGATAGCTGGAGTAATGGAGACTCAATGAGCAGGTAGGAAATCGTAGGAGAATCACAAAAAGTCAGAGTTTAGGTAAGTAGTCCGTAGTCCTTGTCGTAGACCAAACAATGATGGAATGAGAAGTGCTCTTATAGTGCTCTAAATCAGTGTTTCCCAGTGTTTCTGTCGCTTTTGCATAGTTTGCGCTTGCTGTTTAATAATCATTTGAAACATAGCAAATTGGCAGCTCCAGTAGTAATGAAAAAAATTATCTTGAGCTCTGTCATGTAAAGTATGTATAAACCTTAATTAAACAATTTAATAATTAAGTAAAAATGAATTTATACCTGTATGATATTACGGTGTAACAACATTGGGAAGTGGATGGATGGATGATTCAGGCACATGCATCATCCTCTGGTCATTCGGTGCGCGGCGTGACTCTCACAGTGCATTATGGGTATTCTCTAGCCATTGAGTGTACATCGGTTGTACACTCGTTATTGCGGTGCATTTTGGGATTGAATGAGTGCACTCGGTAACATCCACTACGATTTCGGAAACCACTACAAATGGCTGTCCCCTCAAATTGTGCCCTATTTAAGGGTATAGGGGGCGATTTTGGACACAACCAAAGACATCCAAATTGTGCACTGTTGGTGTGCCTCCAGGAATAGAGGTTTGGAAACACTGATCCAGATGTGTGTGCTGACTAAGGACATGGGACTAAGGACTAATGCTCAGTACTCAGGTGATATAACGATAATGCTGCTCAAAATGGCATGTTCCTCACCAAATGAATAAGAAGGGTTTTTAGTCTAAATAAAGGGCTAGAAGGATTGTAAAATGATTCGATGTGATTGATCATTTAATTAAATTACTTATTTATACTTATTACTCATTTATTAATCAAATATAATGACTAATACAATGTCACCAACACCGTTTCAGATGCGTGCTAGTCAGAACTCCTGTAGCAATGCGCTAAAACATGACAACTAAACCCAATGAATTCACAACGATTTATTACAATAGTGTTCTCATTTTAATGTTATGACAGTCCCAATCATAGTTATTATTAGTCGTGCATTGCTGTTTGAGCTGCATGTGCTGAAGCGCTGAATGAACACCGGTAAACTGAAGCCCTTTGCTAGCGGGTTATTTAACTCTATAAAACACATCCTATATGAGATTAATCAGATACATACAAAATAAACATAATATTACAAATTATATCTGCACAAAATGACGCGAATGCATAAGTGAACTCGAAGTTACATGCTAGTCAGAATGTGTAACTCTGTGTGGTTGTGGTTGCGCTCTTCCTGGAGCAATGAGCTGAAACACGCAAATAAACCCAAATAATTCACAACATTTTATTACAATATTGTTCTCTTTATAATATTATGTAATATGACAGTCCCAATCATAGTTATTATTAGTCACGCATTGCTGTTTGAGCTGCATGTGCTGAAGCTGAAGATGATCACCGGTGCGTTTTATACCGTGTTAATTCTTAACCAAATGCATCCTATATGAGACAAATCAGATATATATAGGCTTACACAAAATAAACAACATTACAACTTACATTTGCACAAAAAAGGGTGCAAGTGCACACGCAAACTTATAGTCATGAAGTTATAACTCTAGCCTTTTAATGTAAAATGGTCTTAAACAAAATATTTCCGACGTGCTCGCTTCACTGTTCCTCATGTCTGCTTTACGTGTTTTGTGGTTCAGCAGCACGCATGCGCCTGACCTTGCTTAATCGACGATCGATAAGTTTTATCAATTAACATTATCAACAATTAATCGATCGCCGATTAAGCGTTAGCATCCATAATTTTTATATTAAATAAATGTTGTTCTTTTGAAATTTCTGTCTATCAAAGAATCCTGAAAACTTTTTAAAAATAGGTATCGGCAATTTACACTAAGTGCAAATAGCTATAGATGCTATTTACACTAAGTGAAAATAGCAATATATTCTATTTACACTAAGTGACAATAGCAGCATTTTCTTAGCGATATGCTATTTACACTAGGTGAGATATATTCTCCATGTTCTACATTTACTCCATGTAAAATGATCAGTTCTTTGCAATAAGAGTAAATAGTAATTAGATGCTATTTATACTTTATCTTGGCAGATACTATTTACAACTCGGTATTTTTGTACATTATGTAAAGTGTACAGTGTAAATTATTATATTTATTAAATTTATTAAATGGATTCTGCCTTGTTGGGAGAATAAAAACCCTCCCTACACCTTCCCCTAACCCTACCCAATAAACACTTTTAATATTATTAAACACTCGTTCGCAGTTTATTTCCACTTTATAAACATTATTTTCAATTTTATTAAAAAATGCAAGCTTGGCAAAAGGCAGATTCAAACCTGCGTCAATCGCGTTAAAAGCCAGGTCTGCGAGCCTTACTCACTACTGCTGTGCCACTTAAGACGTTGAATTCTGTGTGTCTTTTTTAAAACTTGAGTGGCCCAACCAGACATTGGTGGGCGGGGCTAGTGTAAATACCATTTGCCAACAAGGGCAGCTATTTGCACTTAGTGTAAATAGACACTCCATTAAAGATATTATGCAGCACAGCCATTTTCTGTGATAATAATAATAAAAAATTGAATACTAAATCAGAATATTAGAATGATTTCTGAAGGATCATGTGACACTGGAGACTGGAGTAATGGCTGTTGAAAATACAGCTTTGCCATCACAGGAATAATTACATTTTAAAATAAATTCAAATAGAAAACAGTTCATTTAAACTGTAAACATTTTACACAATATGACTATTTTAGTGTATTTTGAGCAAATACATTTTATAATTACATAAAAGATTTCTTCCAAACATAAAACATAAAAACAATTATTGAAACTTTTGAACGGTAGTGTACATCACTAGTGTGTATTACAGAGAAAAAAATCCTTCAAACTATTATACAGGAATTGCAGTAGTAGTGTCTGAATTCTATTAATGCCACTGTATGTACGTTATCTCTGTTGTTTAGTAAAAAAATGCAGGACAAGAACATATTTCACTGTACTTTGTAAAAACAAAGAAGCTTGATGGCCCGTTCATGGATCTTGTTGATAAATACCAACTACATTTTAAAAAGCTCATTAGGTGTCACAGGAAATTGAGTCATCTGTCTTTAGCAGTTCTCAGCTTGTGGGTCGTCCCACAGGATTGTGGACAGCAGGTCCAACAAAATAGAACCGCCAGTTAAACAAACAATGTTGAAGCAATTGAAACAGAAGGACATAAACTGTCAGCAGTTTTTTTTTAGATAGAAGAGTTGTATGGTTATTCTGTTTGAATCACAGCAATGAGAACTGTTTTCAAAACAATTGCTCATGAGGATATTTTATCATCACACTAATGTCAGCAATTCAGCAGTACTGTCACACTGTGTGTTCTTCATTCTCAAAGTTTTGCCAAAGTGACAGCATGGTGCACAGTGTGAATTAGATTACCTGCCTTTCAGTCCTGTTAATTTGCTCACAAAGTTACCATTTCGGAAATGGCTTTCAGGATTCATAAATCATTTTGCAGGTGCTATTTAATCTGCATTGGTACCACCCTTTATTTTGCAGTTGTTTGGTGGCACACCACAAATGACATATTCATTAAGGGAAAACTGGAAAACACACAATACCATCCTAAAGTATATTTTGTTGGTATAACTACTTCTAAGGATCAGTATTTGTGTATGCCCTTGGTATACCAATTTTTTTGTTGCTTGAGAAGCCCTTAATTAGGGTCCAAGCACCGAAGGTGCGTAGGCACCTATTGTAATCATTAGTGTTCTTCTTCTATAAAAATTAAAATTGCTAGAGTGCTTTCTGTGTGAACGCAAACACGACCCAGGATCAATTCCGGGAATGGGACCTAGTAACATTGCCAGGATCAGTCCCGGGACACGCCCTGTATGAACAAAAGGCATGACCAATGCAGTAAGGGGTGTGTCGTATTGATGGCACTGAAAACACATCCTGATACACAGCTCATATTGTTCGCCAGCTTAGTGGAACAATATGCGATGCGCTAGTTTATGATCGAATACATGAGCTTGGTTTTTGCAGATCATAAGCAAACTTAAGACTCTGCAGAGACATTATACGTCACATTCTTATGTCCCGTGTCTTTGCACACACAAATTCCAGAAAATCACTGGCAGTGTGAACGAACCAAAATCAAACGATCCTGGGAAAAATCCTGGGACACATTATCAGTGTATTTTCCGAAATCTCTGTGACAAAGTGGCTTATGGCAGCCCAGAGAACCATATGGTAAAAGTTGTGAAATTTGGCACACAATCTGAACTTTAGCCAAAGCAATTTTGGAGTCTCTCAATCAAACTCAACTCAATCCCTCTAACACCACCAATTGTTCAAAGATGCACTCATGTTTATGCTAATAACTTTCGAACCGTAAGGGTTAGAAGGGCTTCTTTTCCTGATTAATTGGCACAAGACGATTCAATTGCATCCTATGACATTTGTCCAATTTTCATGAAAACTGAACCAGATCATCTTCACACCATTTCAAAAAAAGCATATGGAATTCAAGTTGATTAGTCAAACCATTCCTAAATATTTCACAAACAAATTCTACAAAGAGCATACCAAAGTGAACTTGGTTATGACAACCATGACCTGAGGGTACCTGCACAGTTTCAGCACAGTGCACCCAGAGGAAGCTGGCCAATATAGGATGGCCACCCTCCCTGAACCACACACACACAAAATAATAATAATAACAATTATTATTATTATAAAATAAATTGATATTTATAATAAATTGATATTGATGTGATATTATAAAAATCATCTGTGCAAAATATGCTTTCCCTATAAATCTCCTCTATCTATGTGCATGTCTCAAGTTAACCTCTGGGGTGATGGAGAAATCACTGTTTAGCAGTTTAGCCCATTGCTGATTCACAATTTAAACATATTCAAGATATGACATAAAATGTAGCCAATCAGAATCCTCAATCCTAATCTGAAAAGGGTGATTATTTTATCGCACCTATAGCCAGGACTAGGGGCTGGATAAAGCAAATGAGCATCTCACTAATAAAGTTTTGACAGATGACAATTGTAATCAAGGTAAAGACACAAGCATATTTCATTATGGTCGAGTGTTTTATAACGGACTTGTGAAAGAAGCGTGTTTTGCAGGAGTTCAGGTCAGTGATATTTATGTACATGCACATCAGGCGCTCCAAGCACAGACAAGAACACTCATTCTGGCAGAGGAACTGTTCTCTGATGCTATCGACCTGCCTCCAGATCACTGAGTTTCCACACAGTTAAAATGGTTTTAATTTTCATGTGTATATTATTTTGATGTGTTTAGTAATTCTGAACAGATCCATATGATATATAAATATATATGCAGTAAGGTCAAGGCAGCTGGTATAGTTGTCTTTTGGTCCTGCTTGGTATCGCACCTTGACGTTGATAGATATTAGGGGTGTAACGATACGCTCAGGTCACGATACGATACGTATCTCGATACGGAGTTCACGATACGATACGTATCACGATATTTTGAACAAAATGAAACTGAAATTCAAACAAGATTTATTTAAAAAAACATTAACAAATTTCAATAATTGTCCTTGTTGTACACACAAGATCACATTTCAATTAAATAAATAAATATAAAATTTTAATAAAAACCTTCTGTATTCAAATTAACAGTTGAATAGGGCTGTCTGTCACTAAAAATTTTTTTTTAAATTTAACATGAACTTAGAATTATGAATAGGGGCCGTTCACATATCGCGTCTAAAAACGCGTGGAAGGCGCGGCCGCACCGCTTCTCCTTTTTTCCAAAGCGCTTGCGCTCCCGTGGCGTCGGTCGTTGCTATGCAACCTTGAACTGGGCTCTCCAAGAGGATCAGAGGAACAAGAGGATGTTTCTGCAAAGGATAAATGATTTCTAGCCCTTGCATTAGTTTTACTACGTGATATATTGATGGAGATAAGATATAAAAACCACCATGTACAGCTATGATCAGCTGTTCGGCTGAGCTTTTGATGTTTTGTTACGGAAAGGCCATAGCTGATCGGTTGATTCTTGTCACACGACCTGCGGTGCGCTTGCGGCATTCTGAGAAGTTGAGAATTGCATGCGCGTCGCGACCGCGTTGATCCCATTATGAGCGCGCCTGCCGCGCGGCTACATTTGAAAATAATAACTGACTTGCACGCGCAAAAGACGCAATATGTGAACGGCGCCACAGAACTTAAAGCAAAGCATCGCAAGCGTCTTTTGCTTTTCTGTGAGCACAGCTGTTGCTGTGCACTGCGGTGAAAGAAAGCCACGACTTTTCTCACGCGACCATGCAAGAGACTGACATGAGAAACGTTTAAACCTGCTTGCAAGATTCAATGTGTGCCCGAAACACTTACTGAACTAGAGAGCTGATTGAGACACACCATCTACGATAAATCGTTACACCCCTAATACTTATAGTAATTTAAAAATGTGGTAGCATTGGATCTGGACAGGAAGGATAACTCTGGGAGTTGGAAGGGGTGTGTCGCGATTCTGCCTTCTCAAATCGCGATACAGGTTCGTGGACCTGCGTATCGCGATTTCGATTTCATATCGCATATCGTTACAGCCCTAATAGATATATATATATATATATATATATATATATATATATATATACACAACAGTTCTGTCTGGTTCTCGAATCTGATTGGCTGATAGCCATGCGATATTTCAGTGATAACAGCACTCCTACTGCCTTTTCACCGTTTGTATCACTCCGCTTGAAGTGACCGTCATGGCGGCCGATCAAATCAACCGTAATTTTTACAAATACTACTTCTTGTACCACGAACTGTAATTTTATTGCTCATATATATATATATATATATATATATATATATATATATATATATATATATATATATAGAGAGAGAGAGAGAGAGAGAGAGAGAGAGAGAGAGAGAGTCAGGCTTTATGATACAGATTAGTTAGCTAGCTAGATTATGTTGAAAATGAAAATGATGCATAATAGCGGTGGGAAGAGGAATAGGGGACAAGAGGATGGTCAAACTATTTGGGAAAGTAACTAAAGGAAATTTCATAATATCCCATCTGTGAGGGCAAATGTTGGCTGTTCACCTGTCAGCCATCAGTATACTATAGTAATAGTGAGCCACTTTTTAAGGGATACACCACTGGTTAGTAGATCAGCTTTAGTAGATCAATGTAGTAGATAACTTTTTGTGTGTACTAGCAAATTTACAATTGTTTTATACACGCAAACTTAAGGACCATGTTTAAAGTATGTAAAATGTCACAGGATGTCTAGGAAGATGTGGTGACATAAAAGGCACAATGAAACGTTGATTTATTGAAACACTGTTTAAAAGACTCAGACACCCAAGCATTGTATTTTTCAGGGATTGTCCATTGTGGGATTTGAACCTACAACCTTTTGATAGCCAACTTAGATCATTAGCCTCTAGGATAAAACCTATACATTTCAGACATTTGACATGACAAATGGTTTTCTGATATATAGTAGGAACTATGTGGCTTACTGATACAGTGGGAACTTAAGGCTTGCTTCGCAGTGACACAGCACTGAAACAACACTCTCATTCCTAGCTATCACTTATTAATTATACTACTTCGTTATCATAACCCAGTTCCAAGCCTGCTGGCAGAGTAGATGAAGCATTAGATGAAGCCCTCTGCCTTGGGCACTACAAATGTTCTTTTTGTTTTCTCATTTATCATGGTCATATGGAGAGCTCTGGGCCTATTAGTCTGTTTCTGTGTATTTAAGCAGAAGGACTGAGCCTGTTCCCTTTGCCTGAGCCTCAAACCACTTTGAAAGAGCTTGATATGTATATAGCTCAAGTTATTTGTAGTGACCTGATTCATTAGTAGGTCAGCAATGTTATGCAAACATATCCAAGACCGTTTTGGTTTTTGAGAGGATAAGCAAAGGACAATTTTCCTGTGTCGTATTCTTAGTGATAACTTACCTCTGTGTTGGACAGCTGTAGTTGTTTATGTAGCTCTTCCCTCTCTGTCTCCAAACCCTTTCTCTCTTCTTCTCCAGTTTTCATCTGCTCCTCAGCCTGTATTCAAATCAACATAATAAAAACTATTACAATTTCAATATTAACAAAAAATATCAGATCATGCACCAGATCTTTTTTTAAAATACTGCTTTTATTAGTTACTTGTTCTGTAATGAAAGTGTCAGTGAGGATGGTAAGTCCACTCACCATGTTAGTCATTTACATTTATGCATTTGATAGATGCTTTAATCCAAATGACTTCCATTGCATTTAAGGTATACATTTTTCTGAGTTCAAGCAGTCCCTGGGAATTGAACCAATGAACTTGGTGTTGCAACATTCATGCACTACTGTATCAGCTACAGAAACACTTGTCCACTTATATGAAATTTATAGAAACCCTTTCTTTAACAACATAATTATAATATATACATAGTTATAATTAAATATTACATGACCATTTTCCACTTTCTCTAACTTTTAGAGTTCTCCCAAAATTAACATTTATTTCATGTCATTCTAAACCTCCTTTCTTTCTTCTGTGGAACACATATTGAGACACCCTGAGCCGAATGTTGCTCTTTTCCATACAATAAAAGCAAGTTTTAGCAAAAAAAAAAAAGTTGACTTTAGATATACTGCATGAGTTGTATGGACTTTTGACATTTTTATTGTGCTATTTTGTTCTTTTGGGAGCTTGAAAGCCCCTGGTTCTGGATTTTTTTTAATTTTTGAGTCAACTAAATATAAGCTGTTTTTAGTTTCTGTACCTGCTGACTCTTTATGCAACTGACTTGTTATGATATGATGGCTAATCTCTGTTCATAAGGGTGGGCCAAGTTTTTGAATGCTGAATATGCGTCATATGTTAATGTGGTTTTGATTTTGAAATGACCCATTTTTGCAGCTTAGTTTCTATAATTCGTCTGAATGGACTGGGTTTGGAGCTTTGCATTATAAATAATGCTGTATGTCTTTATACACAGCAACAAAGGAAATTCTTTTTATGTCCCCTGTAACCGTAAAGCCACACTAGTACAGATGAGTAAAAAGATAGATTAGTGTATGTTGGTTATATTCTCTTGAGACATTCTTAAAATCCTACAGTCATTCTTTTAATAACATTTTTTATTGGAAAAATTAACGTCAACACTTTGGCCGTTTAAACAAAAAAATTGGCATATATATTGCCCAAAAATATAAAATCAACATCAAATTGAGAATCAAATCAAGAGAGGAATCAAATCATAAAGTCAGTACTGATAGCCAGCACTATAAGAAACAGGGGCAAATGAGAAGGTATGAAATTATTTGCAAAGCTAATGCATCTGAATCAACATTTCTGTCATGAAAAGTTTCCATGATAACAGGAGCTGAAACCTGTTGTAGTACCTGCTGTGTCTTCTTCTTCTCTGCATCCAGCATCGCATGCGCATGCCGCAGCTCACTGGCATGTTTGCGTATCACTTCTTCCAGTGCTTTTCGAAGCTGTTCTTTCAGCCTTACTTTCTCTTCTTCCATCTTCTGCTGAACCTGCTTCTTCTCTTCTTCCAGCTCCTGTCTGTCATTCTTTCTTTCATTCTCCACCTCCTGCTGAAGGCGTCTGATCTCCTCAGTGTGTGCACGCTGCAGCTCCAGACGCATAGAGGATAGTGCATCTGCATGCTGAAACCCACACACAACTCTTAATGACATAAAACTGTAATCCTGTAGTTTCAAAAGAACACTACATCGTTCAGCTTCTGACGTGTCAGATTTGATGTTTTAAGATCTTCTAAGGGCTTGGTTGTTGTTATGTGCATACAAAGTAACGCTTTTAAAATAACATTTTAAAGTGTGTTTGATGGTGTGCCTGTGGAGTAGATTTAAAGTGTTTAAACTGTTCTTATATAATGTTTTAAATATAAGGTGGGGTTCGCTGTTTTATTTGAGTGGGTGGGGCCTGTAAGGTAGTGCAAACCTGAAGGGGACTACTCATTTAAGCTATTTATGAAAATGTTTGTGCAAATGTATGTGCTGGTTTTATCTGTCCTATTTATTGTACTTAATAAATTGTTTTAACTCTTGTTCTTAATAGTCACTTTATTTTTTGAATAGAAAGCATGAGGTAAGAGCTTACTGTATTAAAAATTATATTCTCCAATTAGAAAGAGTGGGAAAATGTGTGTATTTAAGGCAGCCTTCTTTAGTAGAAGGGATCGATAGCGGATGGATTGTTTTTTGAGCATGAGAAACAATAGGTTATTGTTAGCGCTGCTTGAGCGCAGAAAAACTCTGGCCTTAACTGTTGTAGATGGGAGTTGATGCTGTTTTTGTACCCGTACAGTGCTAGTTTTTAGACTTCTTAAAGAGTTAGTTCACCCAAAAATGAAATTTCTGTCATTAATTACTCACCCTCATGTCGCTCCACACCCGTAAGACCATCATTCATCTTCGGAACACAAATGAAGATATTTTTGATCCACACATAGGCAGCAACGTCACTGCACCATTTGACGTCCAGAAAGGTAGTTGAAAACATATGTTTAAAATAGTCAATGTGACTACAGTAGTTCAACCTTAATGTTATGAAGTGACAAGAATACTTTTTGTGTGCAAAAACAAAACAAAAATAACGACTTTAAACAAAAATAACCATTGTCACTTCATAACATTAAGGTTGAACCACTGTAGTCACATTGACTATTTTAACCATGTTTTCAACTACCTTTCTGAACGTCAAATGGTGCATTGCCGTTGCTGCCTATGTGGATCAAAAATATCTTCATTTGTGTTCCGAAGATGAACGATAGTGCAGGCTTCCTTGTTTATGTCCAAATGCCGGCTCATTATTGGCCAGATCCTGTGTCAGCATCACATGCATGCATCATGCTGCTCATGTGTTCAGCTTCGGCCAATAATGAGCCAGTGTTCGGACATAAACAAGGAAGCCTGCACTAAGTTCACTATGAATGACAATGGTTCAAATTGTTGAATAAAGTTATTTTTTGTGCACAATAAGTATTCTTATCACTTCATACCATTAAGGTTGAACCACTGTAGTCAAGCTGACTATTTTAACCATGTTTTTAACTACCTTCCTGAACATCAAAAAGGTGCAATGACGTTGCTGCCTATGTGTGGATCAGATACCCTCGGATTTCATCAAAAATATCTTAATTTGTGTTCCGAAGACCAATGAAGGTCTTACGTGTGTGGAACGACATGAGTGTGAGTAATTAATGACAGAATTTTCATTTTTGGGTGAACTAACCCTTTAACACTATTTTTTGCACATTCACTTTAATAAACATTGTATTGGATGCCAACACCTTGGCGTGATTCTAATTTTTTTTTTTTTTTCAGACATTGAATTGTAAATGTGTAATTTATTAGTTTCCTGACATAACATGAAAACAATTATTCACTCATGGGTCCAGAAACTTAATAGTGGTGATAAGTTCCTACTGGACAGTCTTGCTTAGTGTGACTTGATTACCGACAGATAACCAAAAGGCTCTAAAACGAATCTTAGCCTCCAACGAAGTTATGACAGTGTTGGTATTTTGAAAATATATACCTGTAAACTTGTTATGTGCTTTTATCTTTTTATTCATTTTTTATTTAGTATATTATATATATATATATATATATATATATATATATATATATATATGTATATGTATATGTTTTACTCATTTTAGTACTTCAACTTATTTCAGTTAGTTTCCAAGGCAATATTTCTAATTTTTGCTAAAGTTTTTCATCTAATATTTATATATTTCTTTCTATGACTGAAAATGATTTTTAATAGTTTTAGTTTACGTTAACAACATTGCTGACTCCAACCCCACTTCAGCCTCCAACTCAGAATCTCAAAGAAAAGTTTCCCCACTAATGATGACACTGGGTTCCATTCAAGTGCATTCTACTCTTAAATACAATCTTTCCAACATGACTTGAATGCACCATTAAAAGCGTGTGGGCATGGCTTGCCTGTTTGAGCATGCGGGCATGGTCATTAGATCGGCCACTGTTCTGAAGCTCCAGCTCTTTGTTTCTAATGTTGAGACGACTGAGTTGAGACCTCAGCTCTTCCACTTCAGCAGAGAACCTCACCTGAGATGAACTCTGACTCATTAACTCCTCTGCAGAAATGAGAAAGATAATGAATAGATCAAAGGAAGCAGAACAATCAGTGACCAAGCTTGTAATCACAACTGTCATATGACACAGACAATAATTTCAACAGAGATGTAAAAGTCAGCAATAGAACAATTAACATAAAACAGACTGTAAATTATGCTTATTGGCTGCAAACTATCAGCTTATTTACTACTGAAATGCAGTAGATGTATTTTATTATAATTAAGGCAGTTAATGATACATCATAAAATTAATTATATATAAAATAATGCATTAAACATTGTGCATTTAATCATTCCAAATAATCCCATGTTTAAATTCTGTAAAAAGGGATTTCCCTACCCTCAGAGCAATTCAAGCTTGAAGTACACAATTAGGCTTTTGCTTTGTTTCGTGAGATGCAGACAGACACAGCGCAATGGAACAGAATGCTTAGAACTAGAGACACATTTTTCAAATGTGAACTGTTTTGAACTTGACAGTGAAAACACGGCTGAAAAAAAGAGATGTGACGCAACAGGCATAGACGTCCATGACACGTCTACATAGACAAACAATTATATATAAAAAAAAAAAACTGTACGGACAAAACACTGAAAATGCTTCTTGTGTGAATGTCCACTAAGTCTACCTTGAACAGACTGACAAACTCAAATGCAAAATGAATGTCTGTGGACTGTAAGCTTCTGTTCAATGATATGGAAATAAAATAAACCTATAGATATACTGACTTATATACTGACTTTCTAAAGCAATTTTTATATGTCTATTTAATGACTTATTAGGCTATCTTTAAAATAACTTTATTTAGCAGCAGCAAATATTGATAAGTAACTCATTTGATTAATTATTCAGCATATATGATTAATTTGATCAATAACATGCCTATAACTGATCTGTTCTGTGCATGTGTACCTGACTTGCTCTGTAGTTCATTCTCTTGCAGTAATAAGCGTTCTTTGGCAACAGCTAACTCCTCCTCTGCTTTCTTTGCCACACCCTCAGCCTCAGCCACTCGGCGACGCCCATCCTCCAACTGCTCCTCCAGGTCCTGTAAGACAAATGAATAACTGAATAAGCATAACTAATACAATTGCTTATAATTAGATTTAGAGAATGGGTTAGGGGAAATCCCTGGCCCTAAGTATTAACTTTCAATGTATAACTTGTACTGTTTGTGATATGGACATGAATGATACTTCAAATCATGAGGCTCGTTGAGAAATATATATATTTTGTTGATCCCAGAACAACATTCCTGTCAGAAAATTGAGTCTTAACCCTATCCCTACCCCTCAACCTAACCCTACCCATGACTTATCCCTAAAATCTGAGGGAAATGATAAGTGAATAACACTGATGTAGAAGCACCTAACCCTGATTGTAAGCCTAAACTTGACATAAACATAAGCTGATTTGTGGTGAGCACCATTGTACTGTGGCTGCTGTCGCATCATCCAAGTGGATGTGATATAATTGTCAAGTGCTTTGGGTGTTCAGTAGTACATAGTAAAGTGCTATATAAATGCTTTATTCATTCATTCATTCATTCATAAACTGTAAACATTTCCCTCAAATCTGATTGGTTGCCTGGAATGTTGTTCCAGGATCAACAACGATGGTGATTCAGGAACATGTTGTACTTGGTAAAATCGTGTTCACCTAGCAACCATATAGCAATACTATATAGCAATTTGGCTTGCTTAGTTGGGGACACTTGATATTCAACAATGTTTTTGATCTGCCTGCATTTACACCATTGTATGCAAACAGAACTGAGGTGGACGATGACATCACTGTATTCTCTAGTGCTGATATTTAGATAAATTACCTAAATTAATAACTATTGATTTTTACAATGGAATGAATCAATACTGAATTTATTTAACCCTTTCAAGCATGAGTTTAAAATATTCTAACTGACCCCCTAGAGTGAGTTTTTTTAAGGCGACCATTATTTTAGAATGCTTGCCCTTATTGTATCCATGGCGACACGTCTTGCATGTCACGTACGCTGAACACAGCCTCAATAACACTGTATGACAGATGAATCGCTATTATTTTCTTTTTTCTTTTTTATTTAAAATAATCACAAACTTGCTTACCACGTCATCAACTATCTGATATTCCGATTCTCAAATATGTGTGAGTGTGTTTTGGTGTTTAAAAACATTTATAAATGATCTTTATCTTGATCTATATTGCGAGAAGGGCGCTCGCCATCTTAGTTTGCCCCGCAGTTCCCAGAGTCCTGTTAGTCGGATTTACAGCAGGTGAATTAATCAGTTTCTCCAGAAATATATGCAAGTAAGTGGCTGGTGAACTGGAAGAATAATAGAGTAAACTTTATAGTTAGGCCCATTATGTGTGTCTGATATGAATAAATGTTGGCAAATTATATTTGAATGGATTGTTATTGCTGCTACCACTGTTGTCTTACATCAGTGTGTATTTTATAAACTCTAAATGTATTGTTTTAATGGTGCTTATGCGTAGTTAAATGTCTGAAACCTTAAAAGATACATTATGTGGTTGAAAACACTGCATAGCTGTGATATATGACAAGAGCTAAGCGCATCTGTCTCGCAGCCAAAGCGCGATAGCACAGTTTGAATCTGGCAGTTATGTGACGTCGCTGAACGTTCTAAATCCCATATGTGGGACCATACGCCTAGGGGCACAGAAATAAAAATCCCATATGTGGGACAATACCGCTTAAAGGGTTAAGTTGGACAATGACACCATTTTCTTTAAGAGCTGCTGTGCAGCCAAAATTATTTGCCAGTTATCACTGTAAATGTACTGCTTTGACACAATCTGCATTGTAAAAAGCGCTATATAAATAAAGGTGACTTGACTTGACTTGAAAATACATTAAAAACTACTCTGAACACCTTAGGAACTGCACAGCAACAACCTGACAACCACCATAGCACCACTCACATCTTCTTAAGAAACTTAAAAATCTAGTCTGTTATCCTGCTGGATCCTTATATTAGATCATCCTATAGCAGAGATGAACAATTGAAACCGCATCATCTTTCAGGCCCATGAAGTCCAAGATGACTTTAATCAGTCAATTCTGACCACCCCATGAACACTTTGAGCCAACAACCCTTTGATTACATCACAGCAGCTGTTCCGAGTTTGCAGATCTGAGAGAGATCATCAGAGGTGCCTCTGATTAATTTTCAGTGAAGGATGTTGAGCCAAAGCAGAGAGGAGAGGGTGTTACTCATCTCACTCTGTCTGGCATTTTTAGGCACGTCTAATGCGCATTAGCCCCAGTGTATGCAAAAAGCTGCATCAGAGATGGCGGTGTCAATGTTGCATGCCAAGCAACTCTTACTTATTTAATCACATGGGTTTATCCTGTTCTAAATACAAAGTATAACGACTTACTTTTGTGTCCCACATTAAAAAGCCTATGTTATTTTTATTTTCTGCAGGTTCTGAGCAGACTTTGCTGTAGAAAAAACTGTCTGCAGATCTGTGGGGTATTGTCACAGACTGTTTAAGTCGGGTATGCCATCTGTTTCTTCACAGCTGTGTGTGTCTGAGTGACGGTAATTGTGGGTGTTTGTCTGATCCCTCTAATCTCTGTCTCAATTAGATTCGGAAGTGTCAGTCACAGCGGTAATTACTGCCCCCTTACAATGAGACGAACACCCCGCTGAAAGGTCAGTTACACATGGTCATTCAACTGAATTTATGTGAACTCGCTTGTAAAGCAATACTGGTTTGTGTGTACACAATGATTTTTTTCACTATGCATAAATAGAAAAATTTATATCCACCATATAAATATCCATGAATTACCAGGCCTGGAAGACACAATTTCCAGTTTTTGATCAGGCTTGGGTTTGAAATTTAAAAAGGTTTCAAAAACAAACCCGATTCCAAAAAAGTTGGGACACTGTACAAATTGTGAATAAAAACAGAATGCAATGATGTGGAAGTTTCAAATTTCAATATTTTATTCAGAATACAACATAGATGACATATCATATGTTTAAACTGAGAAAATGTATCATTTTAAGGGAAAAATAAGTTGATTTTAAATTTCATGGCATCAACACATCTCGAAAAAGTTGGGACAAGGCCATGTTTACCACTGTGTGGCATCCCCTCTTCTTTTTATAACAGTCTGCAAATGTCTGGGGACTGAGGAGACAAGTTGCTCAAGTTTAGGAATAGGAATGTTGTCCCATTCTTGTCTAATACAGGCTTCTAGTTGCTCAACTGTCTTAGGTCTTCTTTGTCGCATCTTCCTCTTTATGATTTGCCAAATGTTTTCTATGGGTGAAAGATCTATACTGCAGGCTGGACATTTCAGTACCCGGATCCTTCTTCTACATAGCCATGATGTTGTAATTGATGCAGTATGTGGTCTGGAATTGTCATGTTGGAAAATGCAAGGTCTTCCCTGAAAGAGACAACGTCTGGATGGGAGCATATGTTGTTCTAGAACTTGGATATACCTTTCAGCATTGATGGTGCCTTTCCAGATGTGTAAGCTGCCCATGCCACACGCACTCATGCAACCCCATACCATCAGAGATGCAGGCTTCTGAACTGAGCGCTGATAACAACTTGGGTTGTCCTTGTCCTCTTTAGTCCGGATGACATGGCGTCCCAGTTTTCCAAAAAGAACTTCAAATTTTGATCTGTCTGACCAACAGAACAGTTTTCCACTTTGCCACAGTCCATTTTAAATGAGCCTTTGCCAAGAGAAAACGCCTGCGCTTCTGGATCATGTTTAGATATGGCTTCTTTTTTGACCTATAGAGTTTTAGCCGGCAACGTCGAATGGCACGGTGGATTGTGTTCACCGACAATGTTTTCTGGAAGTATTCCTGAGCCCATGTTGTGATTTCCATTACAATAGCATTCCTGTATGTGATGCAGTGCCGTCTAAGGGCCCGAAGATCACGGGCATCCAGTATGGTTTTCTGGCCTTGACCCTTACGCACAGAGATTGTTCCAGATTCTCTGAATCTTTGGATGATATTATGCACTGTAGATGATGATAACTTCAAACTCTTTGCAATTTTTCTCTGAGAAACTCCTTTCTGATATTGCTCCACTATTTTTTGCCGCAGCATTGGGGGAATTGGTGATCCTCTGCCCATCTTGACTTCTGAGAGACACTGCCACTCTGAGAGGCTCTTTTTATACCCAATCATGTTGCCAATTGACCTAATAAGTTGCAAATTGGTCCTCCAGCTGTTCCTTATATGTACATTCTGGCCTCTTATTGCTACCTGTCCCAACTTTTTTGGAATGTGTAGCTCTCATGAAATCCAAAATGAGCCAATATTTGGCATGACATTTCAAAATGCCTCACTTTCAACATTTGATATGTTATCTATATTCTATTGTGAATAAAATATAAGTTTGATTTGTAAATTATTGCATTCCTTTTTTTATTCACAATTTGTATAGTGTCCCAACTTTTTTGGAATCAGGTTTGTATTATAATAATTTTTTATACATATATTTCATTTCATAAAATGTGAAAATGTCATTAGACAGTGTAACTCGACCGCCCTCATAAATTTAACAAACCTAAAATACTATTCTAACACAGCACACAGCTCCATCAGGCATGTGTTTTAAGTAAAAAACTAAATATATTAAAAACGCTAAAAAAAACTGCAACTAATGGTCATATATTAAAAACTAAAAAGAACTAAATTGGTTCAATTGATTTAAAATTGATTAAAATAATCAGTTTAATCAATATTAATAGGAGTTAGATTGTCTCAATTCATCTGGCACGTGTAGATGTGGCAAAAAGTGAATTTTGGACCCTGTGTTTGGGTGTTCATGTGTACCTCTACTCTCTCCTGAAGTTTGCTGCAGTGTCTGTTGCTCTCATTCAACCTCTGTTCTCGAACCTCCAAGTCTGTCTCTGCTTTTCTCAGCCTCTGCTGAAGTGTTGCATTCTGGGATTTGCGGTTTTCTTGCTCTCTCTGGTGCCACTGGTTGATGTGTTCATTAAGGCTCTGTTGTAGTGTCTTCTTGGCAGCCTCCTGCTCCTCCCTCCTCTCTTCTTCCATGTCCTTCACTCTCTTCTTCCACTCCTCCACATCTCTCTTCCATTCCTTCTCTGCTTTCTCCTTCTCCTCCCTCAGAGCCTGTAGCTCCTTTCTCACTGTTTTCAACCTTTCTTCAAACTCATCCTCTACTCTTTTTCTCTCCCGTGACTCTCTATTCCTCTCTTCTGTCTCTCTATTTCTCTCCTCGATCTCCCTCTTCCTCTCCTCCTCTACTCTATGCATCTTCTCCTCCTCCTCTCTCTTTCTCTCTTCATCTCTGGCTCTGCGTAGCTCTTGGCACTCGTTTTCTAAGCGCTTGTTTTCTTCTTGTGTTTGTTGCAGTAATTTGTGTTGGTTGTCTCTATCTGTCTGCAGATTCTGGTAGTCTCTGCGCAGATCTGATGTCTCTTGGGTTAGCACAGCTATGCGCTCCACATACTCTATTTCAGCCCTCTGTCCACGTTCCTCCACCTGAAATGGATACACACGTCCACACATCCTAAGTTAATGAAGTGATTCTCTCCATGTTGTATTTAATATACTTATTACGAATCCATATACAGAAGATATGTGTATTTTTGACCACTTATGTTTTTACCTCCTCTACGGTGGCCTGCAGCTCTAGAAGGCGTGTCCTCAGGATAGATGCTGACTCCTCCTCTTCCTCATCCTGACCTGCGGTTGGCTGGAGGCTACCCTGTGTCTCCGTGGCAACACGGCGTAACGATTGCAGAGTTGCCTCTTGCTCCTCATTCTTAGTGTTTAAAGAATATATGACCTACACAAAAAACACACACCCATAAATATTATTAAGACACAGTTATAATTGCAGGACAACACAGAAAAAAATGATCCACACTGTGGTTGCTGATTCCACGTATACAGCACTAAGTTAACAGTCTTGTTCTCGCTGATGAAATCTTCCACCTCTCTGATCCAATCAGTTGTACACCCACAGTCTGCAGCTACTGAGCTGCAGTTTATCTACATGTATGTATGTCTGTTTATGCCATGCAGATGTCTGTTCTAACCTTCTATGAGTGCTTGCAATTGGTTGTGCACAGCTGTTCGAATATTTTTGGCACTTTGACATTGGAGTCCCATGGCCTTTTGCCAAGCATTAAAGGCACTAATCCCAAGTTTTTGTTGTGAGAATGTCTAAATATGTTAGATAAACTATTATCATAATATAAAATTAAAACAACATGGTAAGTGACCAGTTTTAAACACACAAAATCTCTGCATCACTCCCTTAAACTGAGGATTTTAAGAGCACTTCAGAGGTCTTGACTTTATCCAACAATGTCATGATTTTGACACAATCTGTTGAACTGATTTTTAATCAATTGTAGTAACAAAACTATAATTCTCACTACCACTCAGTGTCTCAAAATCCCATATTTTGTGCACAACCTCATGATTTTTTCTTGATTACAAAAAAATAAACACTTTAAGTTGTGACACCCAAGAAGAAGCATAATTTGAACCCTTTCTACACTATGGTGGGTAGACAAGTATACAATTCATTTACATTTGCTATATTTTTACAAATACAGTGTGATGACTGCATTCTTGAATCTAAAATGATCAATCCGTTATTATAAGAAAAAAAATATAAATATTTTTTTCTCTCATTTATGGAAAATTTTATCAATTACTGAAAACTGACATTTGGTCCCAAACCAGCTACTGAGTGGTAATTTCATTTAGGACAAATTGGTAACCCGGTTACCCATTCTGCATAGTTTTACTTTTATTTAAATTTAACTTTATTTAATGATAACTGTTGAAATACAAAATACAAAAAGTAAACAAAATTTATTCTGAATGACATTATTTTTGTAACATGGTTAAAAACGCCTCTTATAAAATAAACAGAAAAAAGATATTTAGTTAAATTTTTTTGAGGGTTAATCACCTCCTTGCACTATTTGACAAAAAAAAAAAAAAAGTATTTTGTACCCCATTTGTGGAAAGTGGCATTTCATAACAGAGTGTGGTTTGTGCGGGGCATTTGTATATTTGAGTTTGAATGTGTAGGCATATGAGAGAGGGCTAATATTATGTGTCACTTTGGCTCTTCATCAATGTGTCCTACCCACAAGTCCCCATGCCTGGGGTGTCATCAGATTCCCAACGTCTCACTCATCCCTCCAGCAGGTCGTGTGTTACCATGACGCCTAACTGTCTGTAGTTAATCGCCACTGCAGCAGAGCTGGACATTCCGCATGATAAACTGCCAGGAAGTCACTCTCTCCTTCTCTTTACTCAGCCGTCTCTCTCTCAACCTCTTTTCCTGCCCCCCACAGTGTTTCTGTAAGCCAACCACATTCTCTCTTTCTCTCTGTCTGTCTGTCCCCTGACTCCACTTTATAACTTTCACCCTCTGTCTATTTCCTCCCTCTCTTTCTCTCTCAGTCCTTGAACATGAACTCTCATGTTTTATGATGCACAGAATAAAAGGGAAAGTAATGTCATAAATATGTACGACTGAAATGTCTGCTAGCTTTAAATAGAGTGACAGCACTCATACCTTAACTTGCAGACTGGAACGGACTAGGGAATATTAGGATAAAGAGCAGATTGAAGGAAGTGAGTGAATGGTTTTGTGTACATAAATGTACTCTATATATTTGTCCTTGTTTTCATTCTCTGCAAATATGGCACTTTGCCTGACTAAGGTCCATACTAATGAAACCTGATACACACAGTCTTATTTTCCTTCTCCCTCATTAAAAGACACAAATGACAGGAGTGTCTGTTTCTCTATCCATTTGTCCACATTTCAAAAACTGTGTAACAGCAATTTCTGGCACAGCTAGTGAAATTATTGCGTCTGTGTATGTGTGTGTGAGTGTAAAAGCTATAACTATAAAGATAACTATATTAGTGTCCATATGTTTTGTTTATTATACGTGTGTGCTGCAGTTATGTCATCTGCTGTTTTAAATGCTCAAGCTCTTTAATGACAAGTGGATTCTGATTGACTATCAATGTTTTTATCGATCATCAGCCAGAAACTATCCCTGCATTTCATTCGGAAGGGCTCATCCCTATGCCCTAATCCCTTCAAAGGGTTTACCCTCCGGAGTGAGAGCTTCGAAGGGATGAAGGGTGTAGGGGTCAAAAAAACTATTTGTTTGGAACGCACTTCTACGTCATCTTAACGAGACAATCAAAGAGGAGTAGACTGTGCAAGCTGTGCCCTTTGTTTAACGTTAGTTTATTTATTTATTTATTTTAGGTTTATCGCATGTAGGCTATATTGTATCTATGTAACATTTGAATGGACTGATAAAGGGAGCTGTAAAGTATTTTTGTACATTGTACAAGTACATTGTCGTTTTGACCATAATAATGTACCAAATCTAACCCGTATAAATATTACAGTAGTACAGAAAAATATTATACATATATTTAGAAGTAAAATCGAACTCTGAGCCTCATGTACCCATTCTGTGACGTCAAACAACTTCCCTGTTCCCTGTTCCCTGTCATGGGGGCCCGAAGTGTCCAAATCCTTCATTCCGAAGGGCCCTTTGAAATGGCAAGTTTTGAGCACGACCCTTCAACATGGCGCCATGATTATTTTCACTCCGAAGTGCCCTTCAGAGGGTGATATATCCCGTTTGGAACACACCGAAAATATGTTATCATTAAATCTGTGGTGTGGATTTCCCTATTCTCATATAATTATTTTTATAGGCTAGGTATCATCATTTAACGACCCTTAATGCTACTGAAAAGTCAATTAAACATGGCTGTGTAGCTAATATGAGTAACCAGGTTTTCTCTGTCTAAGGTTTTCAGCTATCTTTGTTTGATTTTAAGTCTGAGTTGCCTCGCCTAGCCAGAGTTTTGTCATAATCTGGCCAAGAACTCCCCAAGTGACCAACCACAGTTTTTTTAGTTTGGTGTATTTGATACAAATAATAAGCCATCATAATAACAGACAAAACTGTGCACAAAAAATAAATAAATAAGTTGCAACAATTGGTGAATGGTTGTACAGGAAACGCTAAAAGAAATTGCAGAAATGTATAGAGGTGTTACGATTACAGTTTCAATTCATCCAAAAGTACGATTTTTTTTTTTTCAGACAGAAAGCTTAAATATGTTTGCTTGCTTATGTGCCTCCAACAAAACATCACAAACATTTTACAAATTCAGTGATTAGTTATTCCTCACAAAATGTTCATAATATCATCCTGATACTTTTAAAAACAATATTTCATTTCCTGGAAGAATTATAAAATGACTACACTGCGTTTCAGTACAATAAACATTCAGATTTTAGTTTTTCTAAGAAAATGTTTGTTTGTTTATTTATCCGTGTCTTTTTAGATAACTGGTATCAATCTCAGACAAAATAATTTGCCAGATCTATGGAAACCCTACTTAGAGGTTGTTCCACATTATTAAGCAAGTCACAGTTCTCATGCAATATGGGGAGGAAGAAAGATCTTTCTGAAGATGAAAAGCATGAAATGGTGCAATGTTGTGCAAAAGGCATGAAAACAACTAATATTGTGTGAAACTGAATGGAGATCGAATTATCATAAGATTTTTGAGTGATTTAGAGCATAGCAGAAAATGGTCAGATAAAGGTTTATTAATGAAAGTTCCTATCAAAAAAATGTATTGTATTAAAAGGGCAGCTATAAAAAAGCCAGTGTTGAGCGGCAAACAGGTATTTGAAGCTGCTGAAAATGGCCAGTTATGAACTCCACATATCTTGCAAAAGTCATTTTAATACCCTCCATCTCACCCAGTATTCCAGCCCAAATCATCACCCACCAGCTCCTTGCTGACGTCGCAGTTTTGTTGGAACGTGGTGGCCATTCACCAACCATCCAGAAATCCATCCATTTAGACCATCCATTGTAGTACGGCATTAGTCAGTGAATAAAACTATTTAAAAATGAGTCTTCATGTATTTCTGAACCCACTGCAAATGTTTCTTTTTGTGAGCTTTGGTTTGGAGTGGCTGAAATGCATCTTTACGCACAACTGCCAGCCTGCATGGAGAGCTTCTTGAGACTCCAGAGGCACCAGCAGCTTCAAATACCTGTTTGCTGCTCAACACTGGCTTTTTTATAGCTGCCCTTTTAATACAATTAATTTTTTTGACAGAAACTTTCCTCAATAAACCTTTATCTGACCGAGTTCTGCTGTGCTCTAAATCACGCACAAATCTTATGATAATTCGATAATCTCCATTCAGTTTCACACAATATTAGTTGTTTTCATGCCTTTTGCACAACATTGCACCATTTCATGCTTTTCATCTTCAGAAAGATCTTTCTTCCTCCCCATATTGCATGAGAACTGTGACTTGCTTAATAATGTGGAACAACCTCTAAGTAGGGTTTCCATAGATCTGGCTAATTATTTTGTCTGAGATTGATACCAGTTTTCTAAAAAGACATGGATAAATAAACGAACAAACATTTTCTTAGAAAAACTAAAATCTGAATGTTTATTGTACTGAAATCTTACTGATTTGTCTCTTGCATAATAATTTGGAACGCAGTGTAAATGTTAGCTTAGAGTCATTCAAAGCAAACAATGCTTTCACAAAAGCATCGTTAGCCAACTAAAGTCGCAAATTCCAGTGTTTCCAAAATTGTTAAATGATTCTTGGTTTCCCAAAACCACAGTTCCAAACCAACACATATAGCAATGCAAACTTTTGTAGTTGGAGCTACAGCTTTCGACCTGTTAGAAGCATAATTTCTTGTTAGTATGACACATGAACTTAAATTGATCATGCTCTTGAGCAAAATAAGCAATCTAACATGCATTACATTCTAAATTTTTCAATTCATTTAAATATACTTTTCAATCTATATGTTTTAACCCACAAACAATTAGCAGCATTTTGAAGAGTGCATATATGCATAAATGCGCAAGAGAATGCCACGATTAATCAAACATCAAATAAGGCAAAATGACAGGGAACATGTTCGTTACAGCAGCGCCTCGAAGAAATTCTGTGGAGAAAGAACAGCTTTCTGTTGTTCATCCAAAAGAACTGTAATAATCTCACATTAATTGCAATCCCGATTCGATTAATTAGCAGAAGTTATTACTCCACCACCTGCATGTGATGTCATTAATGACAGTCCCATATTGTTAAACCAACATGGCTGAAATAATGGAGGTGTGACCATGTTGCTACTGTTTTGGGAAACAGTCATGCTAGTTAATTTCTCCAACAATATGGTGGTTAAGCAGCAATTTGTGTCATTGTATAGGAAACACATCCCAATTGGAGCTTAAAGTTTTCATAAGTGATTTAGCATTTTGTGTCCTGGCACCCATGACATTTCTATCGTGCTCTTATATCCATATATCAGATCTATGTAGATCAAATCTCCTACACTCCTGATCAGTAAAAATAGTGTGCCATCGTGTGTAGCATTAGTAAGCGTCACAAAGCTGAGCTGAATGTAGAGAGGGTATGACTCAAACATCTGTTCTTATAGACACACACACACAAAGCTAAAGATAACTAGTAGGAGTATGTTTACATGATGATAGAAAGCAGGATTCCACACAGCTGTGACATTCAAGCTCACAGGCATACTCTCACATACACACGCCTGCATGCATACACACACACGCACAACATGGAAGGTTTGAATTTCGAGCCCTGGCCTATTTTGTTCAGTAACAGTGATGCCATTTCAATGTTTCTAACCTCAATGGACCTTAGTCACGGCAGACGCCATTTTTTAATTTGACAAGAATGACAAGTCCGTTTAATAGCTTGCATTGTTGCGTACCTGGGTATCAAACATTACAAAAACTATTTTCCCAAATCAATTCCAGAGGAAAACAGCCAATAGAAACTGCTTATGTCCCTCACAGCCTTGTTTTCATTCTTAGTAAATATGGCATCTTTCCTGACTAAGGTTCATACTAATAAAACCTGATACACACTTTCTCACTTTCCTTCTCCCACCTCAACAGACCCAAATGACTGTGTATGCATTATCCATTAATAGTGTTGATATTACAGCCTTTAACCTCTATGTTTTTAAATGTTACACTCTACAATTGTCCAAGGGAATAATATTTTCTCACACAATGACAGATATAGTTATGACCATTGATTTTATCATACATCATCGAGGTGCAGTTTACACAAAAATGCATAATTCAACTGAAACTCCAGAGTTCAATATGGGGAAGTGTGTGTAAATGTGTTTGATTCTATTAGGAAGTTTTGCTGATAAAATTAAATTTTGTGCTGATTTACATTTAATTTTATGTGTTATGAAATGTGTATGGCCTATACTTTATGTTGTTTGGTCACTGGGTAATATAACATATGCTTTTTATCCAAAGGTGACAAACAGTATCATTCTAAGGGCATGTAGAGAATATGAGCTTTTTAAGCCTTATTTTAAGAAATATTTTTTCGTTTATAGTCCTAGTAAAGATGACTAAAAATTATAAGGATTCAAAAAAGGGCAGGCCCAAATGACTGTGTGTATATATTAATATAGTGTGGTTTCATAGTTATACTTCATAGTTGGCCAAGAGGATAATCATTTTTCACACAGTGTCAGATATAGTTGGCTATTGATTTTATTACACATCAAGTTGCAGTTTAAACAAAAAATGCATAATTCAAACTAAAACTCCATCATTTGACAACATGGGGAAGTATGTAAGTTGCAATTTGTTGGCAAAATAAAATTTTTTGCTCACATATATTTAATTTCATGTGTTGCTTACAGTCACTTGTTATTTTAGCAGATGCATGTTATCCAAAGTGACAAAGTGATATGATGTGTAGCCAAGTATGGTGTCCCATTCTCGGAATTTGTGTTCTGCATTTCACCCGTCCAAGTGCACACACACAGTAGTGAGTATTGAACACACACCTGGAGAAGTGGGAAGCTGCAGCACCTGGGGAGCGATTGGGGGTTAGGTGCCTTGCTCAAGGGCACCTTAGTTGTGGGTAATGAGAGTGGAAGAGAGCGCTGTTTATTCACTCCCCTCGCCTACATTTCCTGCTGGTACTGAGACGTGAACCAGCGACCTTCAGGTTACAAGTCCGACTCTCTAACCATTAAGCTCGGGATACACTGCACGATTTTAGCAATCCTATAAGATCATTACTTTATCACACTGTGTGACATGGATTTATTAAACTTGGGTACGACATGCATGTAGCTTGTACGATGACGACACCTATTGACTCGTAGGCTATGATTCAAGTTTCTATAGAAGAATAAAACGTCATCAACATGCACTAGTGGTACACAAAAAGACCATGTTGAATCACACTTTGCCAGTTGTAGTTTTTATGTGTGCTGAAAAAAAAAGGAAGCGGCAAAAGAGCTTGAGATAAGCAGTTTTAGCGCCATGTCGAGTTGATTTCATGTCACGTTTTTATTGGCTGGTCAGCAGACATAGGTCGTAGCAGTAAACACTGTGCATTGATCATGCTGAATTTCTGACACTGTCAGAAAATGATCGTAGGCTATCTTTGGTCGCAAGACTGGGAAAACAGCTGTCTTTGAACCTCTCTCACTGTACGACAAAGAACCACTGATTAAGAGCCACGATCACAGAAATCGCCACGATTGTTTCACGATAGCAATCTTTCGTCTGGGACAGCCAAAAATCGTGCAGTGTATCCCGGGCTTTAGGGCAAACAGTATAATAATTGTATTATTACCTGTATGACTTTCTTTCTTCTGAAGAACACAAAAGAAGATTATTTTGAATGTTGGTAACCAAACTATTTTGGTTATACCATTGACATCCATTGTAAGTAAAAAAAAAAAAAGAAGACATTTCTCAAAATATCTTCTTTTAGGTTCCCTCCACAACCTATTTAAAGCAAAATTAATGTCTAAAATGCATTCAGATCCAATGGATATGAGTTATTTAAGCCTAAACTGTTTCATTACATCAGATAAAATAAAGTACTAAGGTGCCATCAGATAGCCTATTAACATTATGGAACTACAACATATATACTACAGTATGTCCTAACAAACATAACAATTCCAGCGTGATTTTTTGCTAGTGGAACAAACAAAACTAACAAGTGTGGCTAAACTGAACTACATTGTAGTAGAGAACTGTCTTTTGCCAAGCTGAACAAGTCTGTTACGTTTGCCTCAACCATGTTACAAGCTTCTACGGTTCATAACAACTGGATGCTGCTTGTGAAGGGGTGGTTCTTAGTACACACACACACACATCTAAACCTGATAATATATAACCACACATTTCTGTTGCCAGAGATCACCCACGGGTCAGATTATTTTAGATGAGCCATTTGTAGTGTGAACTTCAGTAGCCCCCTCTGAGGAACTATATAAACTCAATGAAAGCACATTTGCTACAATACAACATCTCAGTCGTGACTTGTCTTTGATTACCTTCTGCCTGGTTCTGCATCACCTGTAATGGAAAGACAAGTGATGCGACGCTGAGAGCACTAAAACCCTGTTGCATTCCATGAAAAAACGCCAGTGGGTTAGGCAACATAAAATACTGAAATGTGTCAATAATGTACATTTACAGACTATTTTGTCTGTAATGTAAAGGGTGTATTTGCGCAGTAGCAGAAAGAGGTATTAGCATATATATATATATATATATATATATATATATATATATATATATATATATATATATACACACACCTCTGCGGCACACGTTAAGTGAATGGATATCCAGGAAACAGTTAAATGAGTCCCGTTAGCTGAGTAGTAAAATTACGCACTTACCTTTGTCAGCTGCGCTATTTTCTTGCACATTTTCGTATGCATTTGATAATCATACACTTCCTGCTCTACATTCACATTGGGGATGTCCGCAATAGCGGTCCCGTTACATGCACCGCTGCCGCCGGAGGGCTGGTTCATCTTCCCAGAGCTGGAAGCCATAATAACCCCTTAGATCACGCTGATCAATCACAAACTGGGCTGCGCAACACCCTGGTCGCCTCTACGTGATCCTGAAGGTAGAGTCCTTACGACAGCCGAAAACATTCTGCATGCTGCGGCGACCGGCGAACACCCTCCCGCTCCGCCGTGAAGCTGCTCCCGGTGAGAGGACTGCTCACAAGATAATGCCATCGGCGCTCCGCCGCCCCGCGGTACACGACTCACTGACGGCATGTACCCCCAGCCAAGACACCTGTCTCTCACCCGGGGCGTGACTACAGTCTAACATTACAAGTCACGGGTAGCCTGCTGCAGTGTAATCATAGCCCCTCCCATGAACACCAACACGCCCAACAGCACAACAAACAGAAGCTCGCGCAATTTCCAAACGTCAATTTCTTTGATAACCCAGTTACTCACTTTGATTTGTTAGCGTTTAAAGATTTAAATCATTTTCTATGAACAATTCTCAAAGCAACAACAAAACTGCAGACAGGTATATTCACTAACTAAATAAATAAATAAATATAGGCCTAATTGTGTTTGTCTCCGAAATGTTGAGGGCAAGGTAAATTATACATTTCAAATAAATGTGAAAGGTGAAAACTCCCCATGCAAGGCTGAACCATATTTGGTTATAACAGCGTAATAGTGATATATACGACATATTGGTTATTCTCAGAAAATGCATGACTTACATTATGTCGTGCTAAATGCAGTTTTTACACAGGAGCTGAGGAGTTGGTTTGCTGTCTTTAGTCTAACAATCATAGTAAATGAGCTGACCTACCTAAAATCTGACCTACATACTCAGGATGATCTGTCAGTACCAGTATATAAAAACAACAACAAACTAACCCACACAACCCTAAAACATATAGTTGGATCCTGAGAGTTAGGTCATATTTCAGGACACTGGAAACGTTTAATCATGTCAGGGTCTTATCATTCATTCGATTACCAAGAAATAGCATAGAAGTAATAGCATAATCAATCTGTTACCTTTTGAAGAGCTTAAATTTGGACCAATTACAGCTGTTTGTGATTAAGGATAATTATAGCATTTTACTGAATTATTGTAGATATATTTAAATTTATATGATCAGGCTCCAAAACTTAAAATTAATAAAGTTAAACAGAACTATTTATTAGTGCACAAATACCTACAGTGATGAGACTAAACGTCTTGAGATTTGAACCATTCAAAGCTGCAGTTACTAAGCCTCTCAACGCCCCCTAAAGGAAAACCCATAGTATTGACCGTTACAAACACTCATGGAGGAGGGGGTTCTCGTAATTCTCGCGAGACGAGAGCAGGTTTTGAAAAGTGGCGCTTTTCACCGTTATTCAAGATACACGGCTCAAGATCGATTTCTTTCAGGTACGACGCGGATTAAATTGTTTTCCCCCCTCATAAAACTTCTTGATTAGAAATGACGCAGATACACTTAGCAAGGATTAATGTTCTGACAAATTTGTAACTTGTTAAAATGATAATTATGAGATAGTTCGTCGTGTTTTTGTGTTGTGGCTAACTGTGGGTGCTAGCAGTTTATCGAGGCGGTGTTGCTCATTTTATACGCACAAATATCTGTTTCACTAAGGGAAACTGATTTTTAATCCAGCAATTTGTGCTCTTCGTACATGTGTTTGATTTGTTGTGGGATTACTATAACTTAATCTTGCTGTGTGGTACATGCTAGCTTATTTAATGAATAACTCTTTATTTAGATCATTAAAAGTGTCCAATGGGTGGAGGAAAGATCAGGTAATGTAACGATTCTGTCGTGCTGCGTTAACGTTATCCGACATTTGTTGTGACTAATTACTTTAACCTGTGAAGTGTGTTATTAACAGCTAACGCTAAAACAACTAAAAAAAACGAATACATGTTTAAGCAGGTGTCATATACCGTATTCTATTTGGGTATCGGTCTGAAATGAATGGGTGTTTGGGTTTTGTAAACGTATATCTAATATCATTCATTCACACCAGAAGGCTGGCATGTAATTTGTTTTTGTGTCTTAGGAACATCAACATGTCTGGAGACGCTGATATAGAGATTGAAGAGGCTTTCCGGCGCGCACAGAAAGCTCATAATAACAAGGCAAAACTTGTTGCCAGTTTGAAGACCAGATATAATAAGGTACAGCAGATGTATCATTATGTGAATTTTGTAGTGTACACTATCGTCAAAAAGTTTAAGGTCGGTATTTGACAGAAATTAGTGCTTTTATTCAGGAAAAATGCATTAATTGATTTAAACAAAAGTTTCAAAATAAATGTTTTTTTGAACTTTAGATTCATCAAAGAATACTGAAGAAGGTATGAAGGTTTCCACAAACATTGAGCAGCATAACTGTTTTCAACAATGATGATAATGAGAAATGTTTTGTTTTTTGATCCCAAATCAGCATATTATAATTTCTGAAGGATCATGTGAGACTGAAAACTGGAGTAGTGGCTGCTGAAAATTCTACTTTCATCACAGGAATAAATTACAATAAATAACATTTTAAAATATATTAAAATGGAACACTTATTTTAAAATGTAATAATAGTTCACAGTATTACTGTTGTTACTGAATTTTTGGTCAGATAAATGTAGCCTTGGTGGGTTTAAGAGACCATTCAATAACATCAAAATCCAACCCCAATCTTTTAAATGGTGGTGTAGGTGCAACGGGATATTTTCCAACATGTTGTCTGTCTGACACATTAAGCAGTCTTCTGAACAAGAGATTTGTTTTTAATTCTTTGTGTAGTTGGAAGATAAGACTGAATTCCATGAGGAGTTCATACGCTGCCTGAAGTATGCCATGATCATTTACACCCGAGAGCCAGCAGTGGAGAATGTCATTGATTTTGTCACTAAGTTTGCTGCAAGTTTTGAAACGCCTGTTAATGAGGAGGCTGAAGAGGAGGAAGATGATGATGACCACAATGATTTTTTGAACTTTCTGTTCAACTTCCTGTTGGAGGTAGTGTCACTCGTATGCAGACATTTGGGTTGGGGGAAAATCATACCTCATAGTGTACCTTTGTTTACATTAGATTTCTTATCCGTTTCTTTCTCTCCCTCAGTCTCATGGTGCAAACAGCCATGCGGTGCGGTTTCGTGTTTGTCAGCTGGTGAATAAGTTGTTGGGCAGTTTGAGTGAGAATGCTCAGGTCGATGATGACCTGTGTGATAGGATCCATGATGCCATGCTGGTCAGAGTCACAGACAAATACCCTAATGTCAGGATTCAGGCAGCACTGGCCATGGCCAGACTCCAGGATCCCAGTAACATCGACTGCCCCACTATTAAAGGTACTCTGATTGCTCATACAAATAAAATTTACTTACCCCCTTGTCATCCAAGATGTTCATGTCTTTCTTTCTTCAGTCCAAAAGAAAGTAAGGTTTTTGATGAAAACATTCCAGGATTATTCTCCTTATTATGGACTTCAATGGCCTCCAAACGGTTGAAGGTCAAAATTACAGTTTCAGTGCAGCTTCAAAGGGCTTTAAATGATACAGACGAGGAATAAGGGTCTTATCTAGCAAAACGATCGGTCATTTTCGAAAAAATGTCAATGTATATGCTTTATATAAACAAATGATCGGCTTCTAAGTGCTTCCGCCAAAACCACACTTTCGTATTCTTCAAAAAGCTCACGCTGTATGTCCTACGCCTTCCCTATTCTACTTACGGAACGAACACAGTGCCAGTTCCATTTTTCCCGTAAGTAGAATACGGAAGGCGTAGGACATGCAGCATAAGCTTTTGGAAGAATACGAAAGTGCGGTTTTGGCGGAAGCACTTGGAAGGCGATCATTTGTTTATATAAAGCATATACATTTAAATTTTTTTCCAAAAATGACCGATCATTTCACTAGATAAGACCCTTATTCCTCGTCTGTATCATTTAAAGACCTTTGAAGCTGCACTGAAACTGTAATTTTGACCTTCAACCATTTGGAGGTCATTATAAATTATCAGGAAAATTTTATTTGAAGGTGAACTAATCCTTTAACATGTTAACATTCGATATTGATCCATGAGTTTTCAATGAATATAATTTTAAATAAGGTAAATGTGATTAATTCTGTGTGTTTGTAGCATATATTCTGCTTTTGGAAAATGACTCGAACCCAGAGGTTCGACGTGCTGTGTTGTCTTGCATCGCTCCTTCGGCTTTTACACTTCCTAAAATCTACAAGCGCACCCGGGACGTCAAAGAGAAAGTCAGGAAACTTGCTTATCAGGTAAAAATGTATAAGAAAATGCCAAACTGATCAAACCTGGAATGAAAGTTAACAAATAGTAAATGGAGGTATTTTTGTTTGTTTTTTAAAGGTCCCTTTCTTCGTGATCCCATGTTTCAAACTTTAGTTAGTGTGTAATGTTGTTGTTAGAGTATAAATAAAATCTGTAAAATTTTAAAGCTCAAAGTTCAATGCCAAGCGAGATATTTTATTTAACAGAAGTCGCCTACATCGAACGGCCAGTTTGGACTACATCCCTCTACTTCCTTCTTTAATGACGTCACTAAAACAGTTTTTTGACTAACCTCCGCCCACAGGAATACACAAGAGTTGCGTTTGTAGAGTGTGTTTGTCACCTTGCCGTCGAAACGCTGTTATTTTCATCCCGCAGTCCAATCACCGGGTCTGATTCCGGCTCAAATTGATAGGGTAAAATTAAAGACATGTTTACAATAACACTGAGCGCATGCATCTCCACGTTATGGTAAGAGGCGTGACCTTTCCGGGCAAGGTTCGCTAAGCTGCTGTCGAATCACAACACAGGAACCGCTGGCACAATCAGAACTCGTTACGTATTTCTGAAGGAGGGACTTCATAGAACAAGGAAGTCATCAGCCCGTTTTTATGACAGTGGAAACAGCGGTATACAGATAAGTAAATTATGTGAAAAATACTGTGTTTTTTTTACACGCGAAACATGAACACTTGTTATATTGCACACTATAAACACAATCAAAGCTTCAAAAAACCACGAAAAACGGGACCTTTAAATGTGAAAGTCTTTACTATCAGTTTTGATCAATTTAATGCATCCTTGCTGAAAAAAGGTATTAATTATTTCATCCAAAGGAAAATCTTACTGACCCCAAGTTTGTTAATAGTACTGTATGCAATAAATATGTCTATGTATGTGCTTCAGGTACTTGCAGAGAAAGTGCATATTCGAGCTCTGAGCATCGCTCAGAGAGTGAGTCTGTTGCATGAAGGCCTCAGTGACTCTGCAGGTAAGGAAATTGTGGTGTTTGATCAAACTGTCTAAGAATCCAATTGTACACATGTATTACAGTTCATGTGCATTGTCTCTTAAAAACAAGTCCTCTAGGCACAAACAAGTTGTTTACTAGGTGACAACTGGGTCATTAAAGACTTGCACACAGGTTTCTACTAATAAAAACACCCCATTATGTCTTGTCTTTCAAATCCTTTTTACTATCAGACATCTTACTGAACTGCAGTGCCTTTGATAAAATCAGACAACAAACACGTTTAATAGAAATATTTGACAAAGTATCATCTGAATGCATCTTAAAATTTTTGTCTTTTATTAAGCTTATATGCTTATTTATCTCACAGTTTTGTATCTTATATTCTTTATGCTATGCTACCCTTGTTGCTGACAGGACAGTAAGAGTTAAACAAATCATGTCCATCTCCCTTAGACTCAGTCAAGGAGGTCATCAAGACCCATTTGCTGCCTGCTTGGCTTCGCTTGCTGCAGGGAGATGTTTTGCAGTTGCTGCACAGACTGGATGTAGAGAACTGTGCAGAAACTGCAGTGACTACCTTGCATGCCATCTTCTCCATGGCAACAAGCCCTGATGAACTCCTGCAGAATGGTATTAGGCTGGATGAGAGGTCAGTTACTTGAATCTAAACACCAGTACAAGCATACTTCAGTCACTGCAGTTTTGCAACAGAATTCAAACCACCAAAATTTCAAAACGCATATACATGCCCTGCCCTTTGTGGAAATTAGAATATTTTTTAATTATTTCCACTGTGCTTTGCTTTCTGTTATCAGTAGAAACATAATACTTTCAGCCAGAGGTGTAAAGAGTACATGAAAACCATACTTGAGTAAAAGTACAGACACCTTACAGCGAAAATTACTGTTACAATTCACCAATTCTAATATGACTTGAGTAAAAGTCTTAGAGTATCTGATTTTAATAGAACTTAAGTATTTAACTCATGCTGAACGTAGGCTCAGAGATGCACTAGTCCTCGACACCTAAGAGACATGCCAGTGAAAATAAAAAAACAATTGATTTGTAAGATAAGAAATGATGTTTATTTTCTAAAATCAAAATAAAACTGAACACCTCAGTGTTGCAATGTATCAAGGTCGACACAACAGCCTCTTAAATGTCTACAGACTCTCAAATGTGAGTTAAGCTCAAGTGCACAAAAAGGCCATAAGTAAACCAATATCCTTTAAAGGTCTTGTCAATATAGTGAATAAATAAAATAATGTTAAGTAAAATTAAATAGTCAAAGTCTACTTGCACTGGATGTGCTGGTTTGAGCCTCATCACCAGCTGCAGTCATGACCTCATCTCCTAAATCAAACCCCTGCGATTCAGCAACTCGCTGCTAATGCACTCACATTCATGTAAAGTAACCTTGTTGACAAGTTTGGGTGAGTAAAGGCAAAATGCACAAGATATAGTACCATCAATGCCCTTAGATGACGATATTGCTTCTTTATAGCAGAAACAAATTGCTGCAGAAAATGTTAGCTGCCATGCAAAGTATAATGTGTAATTGTATTACTCATCACAAATGTAGTGGAATAAAAAGTACATTTACTTGTTCAAAAATGTAGTCAAGTAGAGAGTAAAAGTTGCCAATATCTTTGATACTCCGTGCAACTACAAAGTATCCAAAACGATACTCAAGTAAACCAACTAATTACATTGCCTCTCAGTATATCTGCATTGGGCAATTTTCAGCATTAGTCTCATTTCTTAAAGGGTTAGTTCACCCAAAAATGAAAATTGTCATTTATTACTTAACTTCATGTCGTTCCACACCCGTAAGACCTCTGTTCATCTTCGAAACACAAATTAAGATATTTTAGTTGAAATCCGATGGCTCCGTGAGGCCTTAATAGGGAGCAATGACATTTCCTCTGTCAAGATCCATAAAGATGCTAAAAACATATTTAAATCGGTTCATGTGAGTACAGTGGTTCAATATTAATATTATAAAGTGACGAGAATATTTTTGGTGCGGCAAAAAAACAAACAAAATAACGACTTATTTAGTGATGGCCGATTTCGAAACACTGCTTCAGGAAGCATCGGAGCATTATGAATCAGTGTATCGAATCATGAATCGGATTGTGTTTTTAGTACCTTTATGGATCTTGAGAGAGGAAATGTCATTGCTCCCCATGCAGGCCTCACGGAGCCATTGGATTTCAACTAAAATATCTTAATTTGTGTTCCGAAGATTAACGAAGGTCTTACGGGTGTGGAACGGCATGAGGGTAATTAATAAATGACAGAATTTTCATTTTTGGGTGAACTAACCCTTTAAATGTGTATGTCTCTCTGTACAGGAAACTAATTACTGTAGACTCCCTAACATGTGAAAATGTGTTGTACTGGAGAGCATTGTGTGAGTTTGTCAAGAGTAAAGGAGATGAGGGTGAGGAATTACTGGAGAAGTTACTCCCTGAGGCGGCCATCTTTGCAGAGTATCTATACAGGTGAATGTGCGCTACACTTGTGTTTCTTGTAACACTTAATTGAGTTAATTATAATTCTTCCATGTTTGATTTTTCTTTTTGAATTCAGTTAATATTGTCACTAAACATTTGCAAATGATAACCCAGCTAAACAATGAAGCCTTTTTGTTTCAGATATCTAAAGAACATTTCTCAGCTGTCTGAGGAGCAAAGAGCTGATATGACACAGCTTGAGATGGTGATGACCCAAGAGTTTGTTGGACAGCAGCTGATTCTGCTAATCGGGTGTCTGGACACTTCTGAAGAAGGCGGCAGGTCTGAGTTCTCAATACTCTGATTTCTTGCTGATCAGTGTAGAAGAAACATTCTAGACTATTATTGTCTTGAGTTTTTGATATGGATTTTTTTAACTGCATGTTTAGTTTACGTTAAAAATGTGGGTAGCACTTTATTTTACCTGTTTCCCATGTACAAACTATGTACTTACTATAGTAATTGCAATAACTAGGTAGTAACCTTGAACCTACCCCTAAACCTAACCTTAACCCATGTTAAGCAATAACCAAAACCTTATGTTACCCAGTAATTTCTTGGGTAAGTACACTGCAAATAAAAGTGCAAGTATTGTCAAATTAAGTGCAACCAAAATGTGTTTGTTTTAATCTTCCCATGAACCATTGTAGGAAGCGCATGATAGCAGTGCTCCAGGAGATTCTTGTAATGCCCAACACACCCACATCTCTGATTGGTCTGCTGGTGGAGAAACTGATTGGCATTTTACGAGATGACGCACAGAAAATTCAGATGGTCAGTCCTTGTGGGAACATCATACTCTTAAAAAAAAAAAATCATCTGTTTGTGGCATCCTGGGATTGTGTCAGTGTAGTCCTCTCAGATGAAGTATGTTCTTTTCTTTGGCTGTGCCAACGTTGAACCTGACCTAAATCGGGTGTCACCAAAAATCTGATTCAAGTATTTTTCACACATGCAACAAGATTAATCAGTGACAGATGGATGAAAAATGTAATTGGTTGATTTATGTAAATGTGGCCTTTGAGATCTGCCAATTTATGCAGTCAAGTGTCTCTACAGCAGTTCACTGAGGGTTTAATTATGTATGTGTGTGGTTATTTTAATCAGGTTGCTGAAATAATCTCTGATGTGAGAGAGCCCATTTTGCCCATCTCTGAACCTGTGGATGAGAATGAGAAACGCAGAAAACAAGTTAGAGTGAGTAAAACTTCATAAACCACTGGTTGGTGGCATCAACCTATTGCATTAGATTGGCATCATTTTAAAATATTTTTCAATAGCTAGCTGAGGTGCGAGTGCAGATAGTGGAGGCAAAGCAGACTCTAGAAGAGTGCATCAGCTGTCAGGACTTCAGTCGGGCAGCTGAGCTGAAAGACTCCATCTCTCAGCTGGAAGAGCTCAAGAACCAGCTTGCCCTTGAGGCTTCACAACTTGCAGAAAATATCAAGGAGCAGCGTGTGGAGAAGGTACAAATTTACAAGGATATTCACATATATTTTTTTTATTTTAAATAAATAAATACATGTATTCAGCAAGCATATGTTTAATAAAAAATGACAGTAAATACAATTTATAATGTTTTATATTATGTTCTTTTGAACTTTTTTTTTTTTTTCTTTATCAAAGAATTCTGAAAAATGATGTATCACTAATATTTAGTAGCACAACTGTTTTCAGCTGTTATTAATAAGAATCTAATTTGAGCACAAACAGCATATTAGAATGATTTCTGAATGATCATAT
Source organism: Megalobrama amblycephala (assembly GCF_018812025.1). Taxonomy (NCBI): domain Eukaryota; kingdom Metazoa; phylum Chordata; class Actinopteri; order Cypriniformes; family Xenocyprididae; genus Megalobrama; species Megalobrama amblycephala. The sequence goes on from NC_063050.1 coordinate 44,663,914, forward strand.
GACTGTAGATTGGAATAATAGTTTCTGAAAATTCAGCTTTGCCATCACGGGAATAAATTACTTTTTAAAATAGTTCTTCCAACAAATATTTCCTGATACATTATTAAAATCAAAAGTTGTTTTTGTTAACATTAGTTAATGCACACTTTGAACTAACATGAACAAAAATGAATAAATACTGTATTGCTCATTGTTAGTTCATGTTAGTTAATTCATTAACAGGGCTCAAAACTAACTTTTTTTTACTTGGTAGCACTGGTGCTCCCAACTTCAAAAAGTTAGGAGCACCAGCAAAAACTTACCAAAAACCCACCGACAATGTAAAGCCCTGTACACACCGTGCGCGATTATCGCCGACGTTTAACGCCTCAAGACTAAACAAAGGGCGCCAATGCGAGTGGCACACCGACACGAAAAACGGCAGACATAAAAGCGTAATTTTTTTTTTTTTTTTTTTAAATAAAGCGCCTCGGGTTCGTTTTTTTTTTTTGTTTGACGCACCGCTTTAAAAACTGGCGGACCAATGAGATTGGCGCTTTTGTTCACGTGCATAGAGCTGCTGAAGTTACAGTACAACACGACTTGGTGGCGCTCAAGCACAAAACGGTCTTGCCTAGCACACATTGATACCAAGACGACGAAGAGGAATTAAGTAGATGAGGAAGACCCTTACAAACTATCCCTGCGTCTCAAACAGCTCCCTAGCTTCCTAGGTCGTGTATCAGTATACCGTGTAAATGAATGTGGCCGACTCCCTGATCAGAGCCCTGACTACTGAACTAGGGAACTGATTGAGATGCATGCTATGGGTGCTCTGCCAGTTCTTGGCCACACCAAGAGATGTGTATTATTTCTGTATTTTTACTGTGTTTTTGTTTGTTTTTTTTCTTTTCTTTTCTTTTTCTTTTACATTCAAGAAATATAGTTGAGAAGGTCTATTTCACAAATGTTTATTTGCACTACTGTTCACTTGCACTACTGTCATTGTGACTTATTTGCACTACTGCTTCTGACTACCATCTCTCATATGTCATATATATGCCATATATGCCATATATGCCATTTTATATCTGCATCTCTACATCTTTAACTTTATTAATATCATAAATATGTTTATTTGGACTACCGTTAAGCACAAGTGCCATATATTGTCAGGGAGTGAATTTGCACATTCACTCTGCGCATTGTGGTAGATTTTTCCCTACGCACCTGACTTAGTTAAACCTGGGTGTCCCTGACACCATAAACAAGTAAACCTGGATGTCCCTGACACCATAAAACCAATAAATTTATACTCTACTGAGCGTACTTCAGTACCTGTTCGAGACGGCCGACGTCTCGGCTTGTTTTGGGGGCCTATCACCTGATACTAAGCTCTTTAGTGCTCCCCACCGGCACTATCACCTGATAATAGGCTCTTTAGTGCTCCTCACCACTAAACACTATCACTATAGTATAGAAAAAGATCTCTAGTGCTTAGGTTTGCTGCAGCCTAAAAACCAAACAGACTCCAGTCTATGCCTCAGAATATGCTTTAATCACGGCCAGGAGAGTTCTCATCATTCCAGAGAATCTCTCTCCGAACAAAGGAATACAACAGGTTTTATAGGATTTCAGGTACACTTCATAGTCAGCATGGCATGATCTATTACTCATTATCATCAGTCTCAATATGATTAGTTCAGATTTAAGAAAAACATCTCAGTTCCTCTGTCCCGCTTACTGCCGGAGTAAATTTAGATTAGAACAACTGAATCACAAGATCATCAAAAAATATCATTGGGTTAATAGTTCAGATTACTCAATAGGTTAAAACAACCTTTATCCCCAAAAGGGATGCTGTCTAGCCAGCACAGCAGAATGTTTCTGAATCACAACACTCAGTCCTAGTGACTGTTTCTCTATTTCTAAGTTAGATTATTATTATTAGGCCTGTAGAAGAAAAGAAATGTTAGTTCATTATTAATTAGTTCAAAAATTCCATCACAGCATCACCAGTGAAAATCGCTTGGGTATGAACACAAAAAACATCTCAAAACGCTGGCAATAAGCACGTGCGATATTCGTCCCAGTGTGTACAGGCCTTAAAGGGGACCTATTATGCCCTATTTTACAAGATGTAAAATAAGTCTCAGAGTGTGTATGTGAAGTTTTAGCTCAAAATACCTCATAGATAATTTTTTTTATAGCATGTTAAAATTAGGGATGGACATTTCAAGCAAAAATGCTATTCGAAGATCGCTGGGAATTATTCAAATATTATTTGAAAATCGCACCCCTCCCCTGCATGCACACATCACGCATGTATAGGCTACACACACATAAACGGAAAGAGAGAGGGAGAGAGACCATTCACGCTTTCAATCAATCTCTGTCTGTTTTCACTCTAGAAAATCTTTGTAGGAGCTTAATAAAACACTGCAAGTGTGCATTAAAATATTATCCATAAATGCTCTCTTTTTCTTGTATTACCAACATACATGGCGAAGAACACACAGAAACGCTCGTTACAACTAACAGTAAACGAATATATAAAGACAATATGCCTTTCGGGTGGTGCTTAATAAACTTTATACCCATAAATAAACTCAGATGAACTGATATAAAGTGCCGTCACCTTCATTACTGCCGTATCCAGTATTATTCTGGAGACTGTAAGCTGGATCACGAACAGTTTTTACTTGAATATACTTGAGTAGCACATTTTTAGCACACTCTCTGTTTTGAATCGTCCATTTGTATTGATATTCATTTGTTTCGGTGTGAAATGATTCGCACAGACATACACGAATTTCGACAGAACTGAGGGAGAATTTTAAGTTAATCATCCTCATTTTCAGCAGCTCAGATTTAGGGAGTAAATGGAGAGAGCTATGTGGATTAATCCATCCAGCTTCAGAACACCAAACACAAAACGCTTGGGAAACATTCTCGTCAGTGCAGCAGTGGCGGACTGTGTAAACTCACTGTAAACGCACTCAGGCGGTTCTATGTTCAAACTTTAGTGTCTGTCATTATTCGTGGGCGGGGCCTGTGGCTTTTGTGACGTCACACTGCCAGGGATCTGGAAACTGCTTGTTCTGAGACACTGCTTATGATTTATGGGGATTAAAAAAAAGGAGTGGGTGGATTTTTATCACTATAGGGTGGCTCTGTACATGCACTACCAACACACATTTATGTCCAAACACCATGCAAAAGTGAATTTTGCATAATGGGTCCCCTTTAAGGGTGCTGAAGCACCACAACTACAAATTCACTCTCTGACAGTATGTGTGTTTGTGGATGGGTGCTTTGAATTAAAATTGTTCACTGTTCAAATTGTATCATAGTTAATTGGTCAGCCAGTGTCATAAATGAACATTACAAGATAGAGTGTGAGGGGGAAAAAATGTCATGTGAATGGCCTGAGACTTTGTGTCGCATTTTAGGTGAACACTTAGTTGACTCCATTAAAGTGCATGTGCATATTGACAGCAAGCCTTACATTGTGCTTAATTTAAATATAATTCCAACATAATGTAATCACATGTCATGTATTTTCCCCAGAGTGACCCAGAGACTTTGTTGAAATGTCTGACGATGTGTGCCGAGTTGTTCAAGCAAATGAACATCAAGAGAGGAATCTGCCCTACCATGAATGCTCTGATAGAGTCACTGGTACAATACTCATTCATAAAAGCACTCACATTAATAACCATTTCCTGCTTTTCTGCAGTATAGGAAAAACCTGGGTCTGTATGGCGCTTTTATCACAAGCCATTTTGGTTACCGAACTTTTATATACAAATTAGTTCAGTGCTTAACTGGAGCTGCAGCTAAGAGAATATAATTTCAAAGTGCTTTCTCATTCCTAGATATTGCCAAGTGTTTCCAACCCTAACCCTGCTGTGCGCAACATGGCTGTCATCTGTTTGGGAACTGCCGCTCTCCACAGTAAAGACTTCGCCAACACACACCTTGTGCTGCTCTTGCAGGTATTTAAAACACTTGTGTTAAAGATGACCGAATTCACTTTGTCTTGGAAGCTTGGAGATTATTTTTGTGTGTGTGTTTTAGATCACACAGCTAGACGAGCCTAAAATCAGGATCAGTGCTCTCCGAGCTCTCATTGACCAGCTCCTGCTCAATGGCCTCAACATCCTGCAAGACAAGCCTACTCCTATCTCCCAAGCACCTGACTCACCAGACAACAGTAACGGACAACCTGACCAACAAACTGAAGAGGAGAGTACTGTCCAGAGCATTCTGAAGATGCTTTCAGAATTCCTTGATAGTGAGGTACTGCATATCCATTATTTTAGGCATTTTCATACATTAAAGGTACACTATTGAAACTTAGGCCTCGCTATCACCAGTAAAATGTAACCCTACAGCTGAAAATATAAATCATTATTGTTTTGACTTGAAATTGTTGTTAACAGCCTTATGTGAGTGAACTGTTAACATTACAGTTTCATTCACATGTTGAATCAATGCAGAGATTTTCTGCCAACCTCTTGAGCTCGCAACTTATTGGAGCTGATTGGCAGGCATTTTGACAATGTGCGCTGTTTATACATGATGTCTAGATGGTGTAAATGTACTGCAAATTGTACCAAATGAAACCTATTTGAAATTTTTCAGATCTGCGAGCTCCGCACAGAGACAGCAGAGGGTCTGGCCAAGTTGATGTACTGTGGGAGAATCCTAAGTCCAAAGCTGCTGTCCCGTCTGGTGCTATTGTGGTACAATCCTGTAACGGAGGATGACCAGAGACTACGGCATTGCCTGGGGGTATTCTTACAGCTATATGCCCGGGCCAGCAGGTATACATGTAGGGAGATCCTCCCTCACTTGCACTCAAAACATTTACGTGATTTTTTGCTCAGTTTAATTAAAGGTGTAGTTAACACTCTGAGGTCTGAAAACGCACCGGCGCGTTTTGCAGGTTTTTTTTCACATTGCAGCAAAACAGACTTAAAATACTCCGTCATTTTTTGTGATAGAGACATAAGTAATATACCAATTGAAACTATAGAATATCTTCTTTTATTTGTATACACTCAGAGTAAAAACACAATGTTGTGCTTTTTGTAAAATAAAGAAAACTAACATGATGCGTGATTTCTCCTCTCCCTCTGAACGAAGTCCAATCTGATAGTTCTCAGAAAATGAACTGTAACTTAGTGAATACTAATCACAGAAAAGTTAAACTTATGTCTAAAAAAACGTTAAGATGTCAGGTTTTAAATCATTTAAGTCAAATCGAAAACAAACCTTCTGTGTTTATGTAATCTGTATGAAAAGAGAGCCATGTCAGAAGTCCGTGATTCAGCTCATTATCTGCTAATGCGGCCACGCCCACGGAGCCAGCGCTATTCAGAGGCAAATTCAGAGGCAATACATGCATTCATCGTCTCAATCGTGTATTTATTGTCTTGAAAAGTGTTTATCTGGATGTAAAAGTCATGGTTAGGGAGCTCTAGAAGACATGCAGTTAGTTCCTGTTTTCTTTTCTTCTATATACGAATTTTAGATGAGTTTTTGTTTCTTTAGCGCCCTCCGGCTGCAGTATGAATTGGAAACTCCATTCATGGAATAGCCTCTTCTTCTTTTAGATGAATTTGTGCACTAAAAATGCACAGAGAGCGCCCTCCGACTTCAAGGATGAATTGAAAACACCAGCGCTCATAGTAATGACAATGAATATTAAATAAATATAACTTCTCTGTATAGAAAATTGACATAAGCATATGAGAATCCAATATTTCTCCAAATGTGCATGCTTTTAAACTAAAAGCCTATATTCAGACTCTTTGCATCACAGAAATACATTATATTTTAAAGTATAATATAAAACCATTACTTTATATTGTAATAATATTTTTCTGTATGTTTCATATATCATGATGAGCTTGAGACATCACAGAAGGTTTTTTTCACAGCCTACCTGACTGAAATGCCTCATTAATATGCAAGTCATTTCAGCTCATTACTATCCAATTCTTTTGTCTTCTCAGGTGAGAATGGCCCATTTTTCAGTGGTGATTCACGCCTCCATGCATACTGTGTTTCTTGGCAAAAAGTGTCTTACAAAAACTAAATCAATATATTGTTTTATATGAAGGAGTAGGCAGCATAATTTTTACATAATTTTGAAGCAAAAACTCTAGTCTACAACCTCCAATACCCAAAAGTCTTGTGAACACAGATTTAATATACTTATTTTGGCCTTATTTCAGTGACTTAAGTTTTTTGTTTTTTCAGTAACCACGCATAAACATTATTCCTTCAAAAACACAAACATGTACATACATGTTCCTCACATATTATTGTAGCCTAGTTTGTGCTGAATACAGTGTAATGACACTTTTGTCATTTATATGTTTATGAACAACTGAAAAAAGCACAAATGTCAGAGCACGTCAAAACTTCTCCAGGCCCCAAATCAGCCTCAGACTCCAGAGGGTTAACCCAAAAATGAAAATTCTGTAATGTACTCGCCCTCCTATTGTTTTAAACACGTGACTTTCATTCATCTTTGAAACACAAATGAACATTAATGAAACCTGAGAAATCTCAGTCCTTATAATGAAAATCCATTCCACCAAAACTTTAATGTTTCAAAAGGGTCATGAAGAGATAAAAGTAATCCATATGAATTGTGATGTTTAATACAAGTCATACGAAGAAACAGAATCACTTTAGCCTTTTATTTGCATATAAACAGTAATCAACACGCACACATAGAACACATCAAATATCAGAATTTTAATTTTTGGGTGAACTAGTGTTGTGCCGATACACAATGCCAATGACGATAGTCAGAGATATTGCCGATGGCAATATTACCAAGACTATAATTGGCTTGATCTCCCATTCATGTATTTTTTTTATTATTATTATTATTATTATTATTATTAGGATAGTATTATTATTAAATTAATATTAGAACCTACAATTCATTCAAATTATACAAATGTTCTCATCTCGTGCAGAAGTACTGTCAAAATGCTGCATCTGTAACGGCATGAGAGGATGTGCGTCCATAAATTTCCTGCTGACATGTTGAAATAGTCCTCAGATTTTAATGAGTAAAAAATAATAGGCTTAGCAGATAAATAAGAAAGGTACTGATCAAATAAATAAGCCCCCCCACACACACGATAACACGTATCGCCGATCTCACAGGCTGATGATGGGACGATATGAAAATGGATCATATCGCACAACACTAGAACTAACCCTTTAATGTAATTATGGAATTATTACAATGCTGCCATTCCATTAAAGACTGTTGTAACAGCGTAGCCAGATATTTACAGTTGTTGTAATTGTTGTACACTAGATCAAATCAAGAGTGTGTGGAGGAGAGTTTTCTGCCAACTATGAGAACTCTGTTCAATGCTCCTGTGACCTCTCCATTGTCTGAGGTAGACACATCCAATGTGGCTGAACTGTTTGTTGAATTAACACGACCCAGCGCTCTTGTGCAACCTGCTGCTGTACAGGTACTCTTAAACTTACATGCATACTTACAGAAATAACAGTAATGGGTTTTGTTCAAAGCACTTAAATAAGTTGATATTATGTAAATGATCAAATATCTCTTTTACAGGCTGTATCTGTGCATGACTCCCTGGCAGTGCGTGTTTGTAATGAGATTTTGAGGGACGTCTCTGCTCCTGAGGTGCGTCTCTACTGTAAAACTCTCAGCTGGCTGGAGATTAACACTGAACCTGGACCTGCCAACAACGAATTGCAACTACTGTTAAAAGACATTTTACAGGTATTGCTGTAGTTATGTCTCTTTAGTGAACATGTAAATGGTTAGAGAGCAGCACTGGATAAAAGCAAAAAAAAAAAAAAAAACAGATTAAACAAATGGTTGAGAAATGAATGACAATCTAACTTTAGGGTTTTACATTAATGTACACAATTATTTATGATCCATCAAGTGATCACTGTCTCTATCTTGTGTGTGTTACAGGAAGTGAAAGATAAGTACTGTACAAGGGTTATTGAGAAGCTTCGTAACCAACTAAATGGGGATCGTTGTTCCAAATCAGCCAGTAACCAGGACACAACTTTGCTTAACTTGGATGACAATACTGGAGGTACTAGCAAGCAAGCTAACCATTCTGTCACTAGGTTCAGAAATGTATCATGGCTAAGGGACAAAAAAATGTCCCCTTAGTGAAGATTTAATTGGTATATTTTTATTTATCCATCTAACATTCTTATACCGTGTCCTAACCAGCCGCGACGGCAACACGTGAATATTCTATTTTAGAAATGATTTATATTTCTCTGCGACGTTGCAACTGGAACAACAATACAAAGTATGGCAATGATAATATTAAATAAAGCACATAAACAGTACCTGATGTTAAAAGCTAACGTGAGTTTGAATATCATTCTGTGTTCCCAGCTTTTTAGCTGTAATGAATACAACACTGACTAATTCACCTCAGATCTTGAAAATAAATAAATGGGCACAAAAACGTTCAAACTGTCAACTCAATGCAAACAAACAAGTGTATTCTATGACAAAGATTGGTTCAGTCACTCCTTATGTACTTTAAATAATGTTTAAATTATATATTATTTATGAATTTTACTATGTACTTGCTCATTTCATTGTGTCTGCTGTGCTCTTGCTGAGAGAGGCCGTCCACACACTCTTCTGATTGGCTGTGGTTTTTGATGGATTTTATCGCTTATTTTCGTGTCGCATCTAGTGTGGACAGTCAAATTGCTTGTTGCTGGAATCTTAGCGCATCGCGTCTGGTTAGGACACGGTGTTAGTCTAGTTTAATATATGTAAGGGTTAATGGTTGGCCTAATATTAGTTTTTCAGTTGATTTCAGTTAAAATATTTGAAAGTACACTGTAACTATTGGCCCACAAGCGGTTAAACAAAACTGCATGCATTTTGCAGATGAACATTGTTTTGGTTGTGCTTCAGCTCTGCGTGACTGTGCGGATAAATATGGTTCTTTCTTATAACTAAAATCTCTCCCCTTTTTTTTTTTTTTTTTTTTTTTTTTTTTTTTTAAGGATTAAAAAAAAAGTTGCTGTTGTTCCCAATTACTTCCACTTTGTAATGATACCACTAACAGTTGACCGTGGAATATTTAGTAGTGAGGAAATTTCACAAATGGACTTATTGCACAGGTGGCATCCTATCACGGTACCACTCTTGAATTCACTGAGCTCCTGAGAGTGACCCATTCTTTCACAAATGTTTGTAGAAGCAGTCTGCATGCCTCGGTGCCTGATTTTTATACACCTGAATTAAATGATTTGGAGGGGTGTCCCAATACTTTTGGCAATATAGTATATGTACACAATTTCCTATGAAAACCATCCCCCCCCCGGTCTAAAATATAAACGCTTATAATAGGCTTACCATAGTGAATTTGGGCAAAGACAAAAACATGTTGTGAAATAAGGATTTATGTATTGACTCTGTATTTAAATTGGGAATTTTGAACAAAAGTTACAGTGTACCTTTTTAAGTATTTACATTTGTTTTAATTTTATAGAATTTATGTAATATGATTTAACTTAATTATATTAACATTTTTCAGTTGTAATTCATTCTCAATTAATTAAAGTATTGTAAATTATTTACTAAAGGTAAAAATGCCATTTAAAATTCCATTAATACTGTTGTAACTGTGGTAGCTAAAGTAGCGGTACATTAACAAACCTATCTGTGCGTCCTTGCAGAGGTGGTGAACAAAGATGAGACTAAACCTAAACGTGCAAAAAGAGGTACAGTTTAATTTGATAAAATGGATTTTTTTTAGCTTTTATGATTGTATTTAGCTTTCAGTCTGTTTTTCAGGCCAGAAAAAAGCTTCCACTGCAAAAAATGGAAAGAAAACCAGTAAAGCAGAGTTGTCCTCTGATGAAAGGTTCGTTCCACATCTTGATTAATGGTTTTGTTGTTACTCAAATGTAATTTTTATTTTTTCTTCCCTTTTGTATGTTGTTTATCTTTTGATTCTGTTTGTGTCAATTCTTTCTATAGTGATGAAGAGAATGTTCCAGAAGTGCCTCCATCAGTGCGACCAAGTCGCCGTGCCAAGATGGCTGCTCTGGATAAAACCAAGCAAGATCTGACTGCCCTCATGAACCAGGAGGCCAATGGTTCATAGAGTGGATTACTTATGATGAAAGTTGTCCTTCCTATGGTGTCCTACAGCCACTTAAGATTTACCTGAGAAATTACATACTGCTAAATTTTAGTTTACTTTCTCAATGAATCTGACTCCTTACACTCTTAACCTGGGTTCATGTCAAAATTGTCTTTGTTAGAATGCTGTCATATTTTTCAAGAGTTTGGCCTTGGGAAGGAGTCATGTTAACATTTATTTACTTTAGACTGTTCTTTTAAAAATGCACACAAGGAAGTGGGCCAAATACCCCTTTTTTTTTTTTTTTTACTATTTAAAAAATTATGAAATGTTGGATCAATTGGTGCATGTCAATAACAGCTAATATTTTAAAGTTGGCCCACATTTCCATGCAAGTTTTACTTATTTGTATGTATTTTTTTTAAACCTGAATAAACTGTTTAAAACTGCAACACAATTACTCTCATATGACAGGGCGACAAAATCTGTTTGCAAGAGCTTTTATTGTTCTAGTGATTGAGACAATTTCTTTGAAGGCAAGTATAAAAACACAGAGAAAATACAATGTGTGTACATAATTATGTTTATGTACAACATATAGCACCAGGTAACAAGTTTACAGTGGCCAAAACTTTTAAATGGCATATTTGAACATAAGACTATATACAGAAGGCCTCCTGACAATTCCCATAACAAGCCCCAACTCTAGCATATGGTTGGCATAGGTATAGATATAATGCACCATTTTAACTTTGTTGTCTGCACTTTTGCCACACCTTTTGAATGACTACAGTAGTTCGACTGGTTATTGAGGCCTAAAGTAGATGTTACACGTGATTGTGCACAAGCTTGTTGGCACTGGGTATGTATATGGTACAAATGGAGTCTTATTTCAGCAGTTTCAGAACAAATGCCTCTAGCGGACAAGTATCCAATGCATTAATAGATTCAATCTTATAGGATAAACTAGATGACAGTTTCAAGCTACATGTAAAAACAAACTAGTTTCTCAAAGTTCAAATTATACATCTTAAATGGTCTCAGTGTAGCACTGACTAAACTTTTATTGCACAAATGCAAGCCAGTCTTGTTACAAGGAACTTAAATTTTTTCAGGTGACTGTCAACAAAATCTAAAACCACAGTGGGGCAACTTCAACCTTTTACATACTCAAGGGGCAGGGCAGCAGACTGGAAACAACCAACGGATGTAAAACTAGAGCTACCAAAGTATTTAAATAAATAAACATACAGGCTGTATAACCTGTTAAAATGTTCTTGGTAGAGGCCTTAACTAATGATATGGTTACAACAATGGGTAGTCCATTTAGGCCGAACTACCATGCTTTACCAGTAGATTTCAGGAGGTAGGTGTCACATACTGCTATAGATCAAAAATTAAGTTTGTTGGTTTTTTTTGTACAAATTTTGTATTTAAGAAATGAAATGTGGAACATATTTGCCTCTGGATGATCTTAAAAGCTTTTAATTTAAAAGAAAGAAAAATAGAATCTCACATCTTTCTCAGAGTAAAACATTACACCAAAAATACACTGTACATTATAACAATGGTTGTCAGAAATAAGAAAACATTTGGGGTGTGGTAGTGCAACAAGAACATAAACCTGGATGTAAATTAATGCTTAAATGATATTCCACAACTTGGCAAACAATCTAAATTCACAGAAGTTGTAAGAAAGGTTTCCATAAATACAGGGTAAAAGGACACTACATACACTTTGAGAATAAAAGAAGTGGAGACTACCATCAATTTCAAATTTCAGAATGCATTGTGAGCGGGCAGTTTTTGTCACACGTTTACCGACTTAATTACAGCACGAGAGGATTCCATTTGTATTCCAAACTTTAAAATATCTACATCATTAAAAAACAAATTTACTTTTTGCAAAATATAAAGAGCCATTACAACACAAATGATAATATATCAAGAAATGTGAAATGAAATGGTCTTCTCCAGAATTACATAAAAGTTAATACAAAAATCACAGGTTGGGCAAACCAAACATACTGCTCATGTAACCTTTGATACTCCATGTAACTAGAAGACATTTACTTCTCTTGGTTTGCACCAAAAGTAAAATTCAAATGAGATTTCAAAAGGAAAAATAAATGATTTTTACAAACATAAAAACACAAAACAAGTTTAAATAGTGCAACAAGTGTCTTAAAGTTTGTTTTTTCTTTGCTACATGACGCTTGCCGAGGTTGCGTGTCATAATGCTTGTGATACTCAGCCAGACCACTGTTGAAAGGCACCTTATGTTAGAGTTCAAGAAAATGTCTCGCACAAAACTGGTCCCAAGTTATTTCAATGAGCCTGTAAAGCAAAAATTGGAGACATTGAGAATTGAGTTCTCAGAGAATAGACTACAAACAGAACATGCTCCGTTTTAAAATCTTTACCTTAAAAAAAACAATTATTACACATTGAAAGCAAATAATCCACACTCCCAGAATCAACACAAAGTAAAAACTAGAAAAGAAAAAAAAATGTAACTGTTCAATTTAATATCAAAACATTCTTTACAGAGGCCAGAAACAAACTACGCCAGTATGCAGACAGGAGCATTTGGTCAACTTGTAGTCAGGTTAAACATACTGTTGCATTGGTCTGATGGTAACAAATCTCAGTACATGGGCGAATGAGTTACATTCAAATATCTGACATTAAACTGGATGGGTTATTATTCAGTTAAGTATGACTTGGAAAGATTTTCTTCAAACTTGCTCTGCCATAATGCTCAAATCCAAGCCTGTGCAGCTAGAATGCACCATTGTTTGTGTACTTGCATAAAGTATGCTTCAGGACTAATGAGAAATAATGCTTAAGACTTACCGAGCACAAAGTCACACCACCTTGTTCCCAGAACACCCCTGCTGCTCCTTGATTGTCTGAGCATTTTTGTTGGGGGAGATAGACTTGTGCTGCAACTTTTCCGTTTACCTCTTTTTCTTCCTCCCTTGCTCTGGCTTTTCAGGGATGAGGGCAGCTGTGCTGGAGAGTTAAGTGTCTCTCCCACCATAACATCTTCATTCTCCTCTTGTTCCGAGACATCATAGAGCTTTACTGTGCAAATGTTACATTCCTCTGTCGTTGACTTTGTGTTTGGGGAGTTGATCTTTTTCAGAAACACCCTGCACTCCTTTAGGGACTCTGGACTCCAAGCTTTGGAGCAGATTCTGTTCTGCTTTGAAATGTTGGCAATCCCAATCATTTTCTGAGGAGCTTTGACTAGAAGCTTTAATGCATTTTGAACTTTAATGACTGGTCTGGATGTCTTGTCTACCAAGTTAGGCATTTCTTTCATTAGTTCTAGTGTCTTAGCACCTGAAGTCATTGTCCTCATCTGGTCACGAAAAACGTTTTGTGCTGTATCATCTAATCTTATCCTGGGTCTGATTTTAAACTTAAGCCTTGCTCTAAGCAGAGCTGTTCTGTAAACAACCCATGTGCCACTAGACCTAGACATTTGCTGCCTAACATCATGCCTCAGATTAAGTGATGTGTTAAAAAGCTTTCTCTTAGCTTGTGACCTTGTTGATTTGGACAGCAATTCTTGTGCTTGTTTGTGCATTGACGGACTCTTTGGGACAACTTTAGCGAATTTTTTGACGTGTTTCCTGAGCCGCTCTGCTTGTGGACTTGGGCAAACATTCACTTTGCAATTGGGTCTGCTGAGGTTGTAATGAAAGACGTCCTTGGGATTTCTTGCAGTGGCCTTCTTTACAATTGCAAGGGACTGAGTTTCCGTGGACTGCATAAACCAGGTACAGAGCTTCTCCATATTATAGTTTTTCTCAAAAAGCATTTTAATAGCAGAAGCAGACTTCTTAACAGGAACATTAAGCTTCTCAGAAGTTTTTGGTTTAAGATCAGTTTTAATCTCTCCTGACTTGTTAGCCTCCAGGACATCTGATACCCAAGTGTTGGATATCAGTCTGATCCTCCTAGCTAACTCTTCATTTAAGGTCTCAGGTGATGCTGAGGTGGGCCACCACTTGAAACCCTCATTTGATGAGAAAATTGAGTCCACTGAAACTGCAGAAAAACGAACAATGTCTTTTACGCAACTGACATTCTTGGTCTTTATGGAAAGTGCATTGTCTGGGGGCTCCTCTTGTCTGTTCTTTGTATGCTGGCTGGCCTCACAGCTAGCCTTATTCAGCAGTAGTTTTCGTGACCTGCGAACTAATGCACAGGATCTGGCAGTAGCAATAGAGTGGAGCAAATGAATGGAGGGTTTCCGCTCTCTAACAGAATGTCTCACTGGTATGAGCTGCCCTCTGGTATTCCGATTATGTTCTTTCGGTGGATCCACTGTATCCTTGTGAATGTCAGCAGGAATGCCGATTGTCTTTTGCTCTTTGGAAGGATGAAATTCAACAAGAAGAGTCCTTCTGAGCAGATGTGAATCTTTTGTGTCCCTTTTCATGTGTATCTTTCTTTGTCTTGGTGACCCATTGGTGACTGTTACAGAGATCCCGGAAATTTTGACTTTGGGAGGTCTTCCTGGTTTTCTTGACACAGCTGTGTCACTCTGTCTTTGACATTTGATGTTGCTGCTAGATTGGACGCATTTCCTGTCTTCGATAGGCATAACAAAATGAAGATCTTTAAACTGATCTTTGGTCATTTGATCACTACTTGTCTTTCCAGAACATGTTTTACTGTACATGCCTCCATTACATACTTCATGAACATGTTGCTGTACAGGGAAATTACCCAAATCTTCAGAAACTACTCTCCTTGCCCTTCTTGATCTTCCATACACTATAGTGATTTTTAGATTTTTGTTTCCATCATCCTTAGAAGACATTTCTGTTGTTCTATGATTCACTGCATTGGAACTGGTTGTACCTGTTGAAGAACTTAAATCTGTTGTTTTTGGTTTTGGAGGTCTACCAATGGGACGTTTCACAGACTTCACAATGTGTGGTCCTATTTTTTTGGGGCGCCCAGGACGCCTTTTTACTGGAATTGTTTGATGTACAGTTGGTAGTGTTTCTTGGTTTTCATTTTCATTGTTTGAACAACTGGGCAATAATGCATCAAGTGAAACCACTTTTGGTGAAGTGCACTTGTTCCCAACACGCTCAGCAGTTTTCCCTGGCACAGATTCAAGGACTGAATCCTGGAATTGTTCATCTATGGCACTGCCTGCCCATGAGGATTCCACACATGGATCAAACATCTCTCCATGTGAATTTGAGCCAGAGGAAGCTGCTTTGAGTGTATATTTTACACCATCTTCACCTGTCACCGAGGAAACAAACATGAGCTTTATAGGACTATCATATTTCAGTCCAGATGGGCTTGCTTTAGCCTGTTGTGCACTCTCAGTGGTGGTAAAGTTAGACATAGTTTCAGTGGGACTGTGTGAGTCATTGTTTAGACTGTTGGTTCTATGGCGTTTAGATCTTTTTGATGGCGAGGTGGAATTCTGGCATGGTTTTCTTTTTCTTGTACTCTCTTTATCAGGATTCCTGACATTATTCTTGTGCTCAGATAGTAGCTCATTTTTGGATAAAATCTCACATTTCTGTGAAGCTTTGTTCTGTGGCACAACACAGTCTTCTGGTTTATCCACAGTTTGTAATGGCTGATCGTCACATTTATCACTTGGCCAAGCAATTTCTTCTGTGAAGCTAAGTGCCGCTGAGGTGCTGTCCTTTGGGGAATGCTTGGTGAATATACTCTCTGAAAAACAGGCTGCAAAATACATCTTTCGTGGCTCAGTGACATAGGAAGAGAAACGCTGAGGTGGTACAATATTTCGTCTGGACCTTCCAACTTGAACTGTCCGATTGTTCTCTTTTTGGATTTTTTTTTTCACCTTTTGATCACTGTCAGTTGTTTGTGATTGCACCTTTTTATCAGAAGCAGAAGGCAGTAGTTCCTCAAGACATACATGTTGGGGTTGAGCATGGCTTTCTTGATTATTTGATGTCTTTTCACTTTGTGCATGTGTTGTCAGATTTTCTATGGTATCTTTTATAGGCTCCGTGTAAACTCTGTCCAACTTTCTGCATTCAGATTTTTCAACAAGGGAATATGTAAGCTTTAAAGGTTTAACAGTTTTTAAGCAGCTATCTCTCTCAAAGCCTACATTCCTCTTGAAATATGATGGACTAAGTCTGACCAGATCTCTCTTGATTTGTAGGCTTTGTCTTCTTGATGATGGAAGGTCAGGTGACTTGCTCATGGCAACTAAAGTTTCCAATCTCTTTCGGGAACGCGTCTGAGGGGATTGCTGTTCTGTGGCTACATGCTGTTGTAAAAGCTCATTAAGGTTATAATCTTTGTCACTACTGTTGTGTAGCACAGTTGTTATAATCTCAGTCAAATGTGTGTCATCTCTTGTCTTGGAGATTTGACTAGAATGGGTAAGTAGATTTTGTTCCTTCTCTATAGGTTGGATACTCTTGAGCTTTTCAGTGACTCTATCCATTAGATCTCCAATAAAAGATCCACACTGGTGGTCATTCTCCTTCTCTGTGCGTGTATGCAACGTTACAACCTCTTTGCAACATTCATCAGGAGATCCCAGACAAAGAGAAGTGTTCGAGTACAAAGCTGTATCTTCATCCTCAGTTCTGTGAGGTAGGAGAGAAGGAGGTGCCATGTTCAGGGCCTTGCAGTCCTGAATGTGGAAGATACTGGACTTGACGGCTATTTTACAGTCCAGGTCCACAGGCTTTGGTGAGAGTGGTGGAGGGGAGGGGCTCCGGCTTCCTTTGCATCTTTTATGAAAGTTACAATCACCCTGAGGGGTGATTAGGGCACCTCTTGAATGAGAAATGTAGGCATGATCACCATTGTGCTGATGCTGCCATGAGGGTAGTTTTGAGTGAGTACAACAAACAGTGGTGTTAGAACAGATGACTTGGCCAACACAAGCCATGGATGTATTTTGGCAGCAATGTCCATGAATGTTCCTCAGACAGACACATAGAGGAGAAAATCCACATGTTGGAAGTCTACTAGCTGTTCTGCAACAAATGTCAGCAGTTACTGAGCAGTCACTTAATGAAAAGGTTGGAGCTTCATTAAGCATTTTTTTATCAGCCTGGCAGCAAAGGGATCCGGCCTTAGTCTGTCGTCTGTGAGCATCCCGCATAGATACAGAGATGTTGTAATCTTCCTGCATATCCTTTAAAATATAATACAGTAGAAGTCTATGATGGGAACAAAGCAAAGACAGGACCTTCTCCAACACAGTGACTCTCCAGACCTCTGGAGCTTTAGAATAATCTTCCTTCCCAAGCCTGGACTGGTCTTCCACACTTGGCCCTAAGGAACTACATAAATAAATCGGGTTAAGTCATTACTCAATCACTGACATAATCAATTTTCATAAATGTGAACTGAACTAACCCTTTCACCTCTTTTAACTCTGTTATGATGATTAATACATTTCAATTGGTTTAAAGGAATTACAAAATCCTACTATAAAAATATTGCATAATTATAAAACTTGCAAAGCTGTATTTAAGAGATAACCGCTTATCTTGTTAAAGGCACCACATAACATTGCCTTGTAAAGATGTTTTATCTATGCATAATTACAAATATGTGTAAAGGCCATAGAAAAAAAAAGCAAAAAAAAAAAGCAAACAACTCTGTATATGGAACAATTTTTTTATTGGTAACTTGAAGGCAAAGGATGGCGATTGTAGTAACGCTTACACTCAGGAAAACTATGTATATAGACAATTATCTTAAACTGAATAATTTTGTTTCCTGATAAATCGACATGTCTCCTGACCAATTACAAACCAACATTTGCAGGCAATATGTTGTCTTTTGAAAGTAAAATACAATACCTCAAAAGGTAACAGATTTGTTAAGGGTTAGAGAAAAAGATTAGAGAATGTTTAAAAAAAATTATATAAATGTTCTTTTTTTAAAATGCAGTATAGTTAAAAACACACTGGAGTAATATGCCTTCAGTATTCCACCTTATTACAATCAATTCAATTCTTGCTTAGATTAGCCTTATCCTAATCCTGAAATGTAAAAAAAAACACCACACCAAATATAAATATTTTAGACACAAATAAATGCTTAAAAGGACCAGTTTTCCCCACATTTAAAGTTGATCAAAAAGACAAAGATTAAATTTATATTAACCTGCCTGGGGTAAAAAGAAAACATCACATGTTGAGGAACATTACAAGACAAGGAACTCACTTATGCATGCAAGTGCAGTAAAGCATTTCACATATCAATGTGCAAGAGCAACAAAGTGCTTTAACACAAAACCAACACAATGTTTAAACTTCATATTCTGATTACATCAAAAGAAATAACACACAACACAAATACAATTATATATTAGAATTAGAGGGAATAGTACAAAATCAATCTTAGTGCAGCAGATATATGCATAAATAACTGATTGCAAAATTATTAATATCCTGAACCCGTTATGAATATGAAATTACATATACTTAGAAAGGCCTAAACTGGTGATATTGATCCATTTAATGATCCATCTATAATCAAGCCAAACTGTTTTGAAAAAAAAAAAAAAAAATTAAATATTTAAATAATTTTATATTTTGCCTTTCTGATCAATAACCTCTGCTGAACACGCTGTCCCCGTAAAATGGGAGAAAACTAATTGGTTTTGGATGAACCATATTTGGCTCTATAACAGAATCCTAAGGGCCCTTATTTTGATATAAAAGAACCGTTCTAACACAATCATGCTCTATGCTTTTTAGGACTGCTGTTACCCTGAGAATACTAGTGTTTTTTTGGACTGAAATTATACAGGACACTAATAGGATGTTAGAACAGCAATGTGAAAAAAAAAAAAAATAAATAAAATAATTGGTACCAACATTCTCCATAGGGAGCCTAAAAGTATCCCATATAATGAAAATTTAAGAGCGCAGTACTGACAATACATGTATATGATTTAAAGAATCTGCATGATATTAACACTTACATGACCACCCTTTACAAAGTGAAACTGTGCCTGCAACATATCTATCCCCGAGAAAAAGAACAGAAAAAGTTATATTGGTAATAATGGTAACGGTATATAAATCCACAGTACAGATTTTATATACGATCCACAGTAGTATATAAATACTTGTTTTTTGTTTTTAAAGATTTGTTATGTAAAACTGCTACTGGCCTACAGAATAACTGAGCCGTAGCTGCAAGAGCAGGCACTCTGTTGTTAAGAACAACAGCTGTGAGCTGTGAAGAACATTCAGGGTGGTTTAATAAATGCTTCTAAATCAGAGGTAAATTTAAGAATATATCAGTAAATCTGTTTTTAGGGCAGAGGGGAATTTAACTTCGAAGAACAACAAGAGGTAAACCATTTACAGAACATTCACAACACAAAGTTAAACATTAACATTGCATATGGAAAAGTTCATATTTCCAAAGCTTCAATCACAAAATTCACATGCTTCAACTACACTTTGCAAAGCACTACAAGTATACTTGTGAAACAGATATCCGAACTATGCTAAAAAAATGCCATTCAACGTCAGTATATGGCCATATCCTTCATCACAGGTATGCAACAATAACCTGTATCACAAGTACGTGTGCATCTTTTGTAAAGTGCAACTGAATTTTATATATTCCAACTATACAAGCTTCTAAACTCAGTTTAAAAAAAAAAACAAAAAAAAAAAAAAAAAAAAAAAAAAACAGGTCCATGCTATAAGGTAAATTACCAGTATCATAAAGTGAAACAGTTGTATAATAAGTCATTAAAAGCTATAGTAATCATTAACATGAAAGAAAGAAAAAACAACACAAAGCAAGAGCAGCTTAACTACAGAAATCTGGACAAATGAACAAAGCATTTCGGAGTAGCACTTGGACCAGGCTTTGCATTTCTGTCCCATGATAATTGCATCATGGAATATGGACAAGGAAAAATTCTGATCCAAGATCAGCAGCACCCTACTCTGAACTGCTTTGTTCATGGAGTGTATGTGGAGTGACAAGATGACCCTGAACTGTTTTGGTTACAGCAGACAGATGATGCTAGGATGTCTTTAGTGTGAGGAAAAACACACAATAATAGAGTAGAATTCAAATCAGCAAAGAGAATATTGAGTGAGGATTTCAGTAGTTCTGATTACTGAAAAAGTAATAAATATTAATCTATTATTCAGTGTAAAACAAACATTCACCGAGACTGCCATCAAGCATTTTTTTCCCCTGTGCACCATTCTGACATGCATTACATTGCCAATTTGCTGAGCAGATATGCAGGGGGAAAATGGAAAGGGGAAAGACGTATAGAAAGAGACAAAAAAAATGTGTGTATACAATTCTAAGTATCTTGACTTACCAAAAATAAAAATAAAAAATTAAATTAAAATCACTATCAGTGCAGGATGTGGGAAGTCTCATCCACAAAAAGCCTGAGATGGTCCAAGCTTTCACTCCAATGATCTGGCAACAGTCTTGATTAATGTACTTCATTGATACTTCATGAAACTGATATAATTACCTCTGTTATACAACAAAACGCAATAAGTATTAATAGTCCAAAAATATTTACATAGTGTTGTTCCTTTGTTGGAGTGGAAACTTGTACCTATATCTACCCATTGCATATATGGTTAGACATCTCCCACTGGTGAGTTAAATGGGATGTTAGTCATGCTGTCACCAAATTTGCCACACAGACACCATAAAAATACTGTTAATAGACTTGAAATAAAATGACCAGTCTCTACAAAGACTAATCAGTGTGAAAGCTGCATACAACAATCATTAAGCTGAGATTAGCTTATGTATTAACAAAACCTGAATATTTCTTAGTTTTAAAACTGTAATTAACTTAAAAATCAACAGTGCTTTACAATATTTTAAATATATATATATTCATAGAGATATCCACAGTGAAAACCCTGAATAGATTTTTTAAAGGCATGTTTTGAGACTTGATAAAATGTACCATTTAACCTGTGGTTGAGGATTCAAGTGTATCTTCCAAGTCTGAATGAGGTCTTGACTGCATGTTGAAGAAAAAAAAAAAAAAAAAAAAAAACCCTTCTGTTGGCTGCGGTTTAGGTGATGTTTTAGTTAAAACTATCTCTAGGAAATAGTTGAGGTTTTGGTTTTGAGTTAAGACTGTTTGTAGGCAGTAGATGAGGCATTGGTTGTTGTCCCTGACTTTCCGAAGCCTGAGGTTGCCGCTTCAACAAGGCGGAGCTTCTTTTTTGGTGGGGTCTTGAGCGTGCCCGTTCGCTCTTTGACTTTGTACTCAAGGGTGCTGTGTGGAACCCCATAGACACCCTGAGCTTTTGACACGCTCATCTTCCCACTCATCACCATAGCTATGGCCTCCTCCAGGATATCGTGGTCATATTGCCGATAACGGCCCCGCTTTTTCCGTGGCTGCTTGTCTCGACGGTCATCATCTCCACAGTCAACCAGACTTCCGGTGACGCTCACGCCAACACTCCCGTTTTTTATGTTCAGACACAGTGGTGGCAGGTCACCCTGGAGTAGACGTGACTCGAGGCCTGAGTGGCTTTCGACCAAGCCCTGTTTAGGGAGAATGGTCTTCAGCTTGTGGAAAGCAGTGGAGCCATCAGAGGCTTTGTTGGCTTGGTACATAGCATCCACCAGGCCAGCCAGATCCAGTTGGGCTTTGGGCTGAGCGCTAAAGCGTACCTGAGGGATTCGGATGTGCACAGCTGGCCCAGCGGCAGGACTCTGAGGAGATATGGTTGGCTCGGTGTTGGCGAGAGGCCTGCCGTTCTGCTCCCGTAGCTGCGAGACCATCCTCTGCAAGGTTAAGTGGTGAAGGTATGACGAGGCAGTCACAGCTGCTGGAAATTTCAGCTCGGTGTGCTCTGGTGACGTAAATTTACATTTTCTTACTTCGGATTGCTCGGACTGGGAGCGAGCCCATGCTGCTACCTTCTGCAGAATGAGTCGAGTGTCGTTGGTTGGCCAAACCGACTCTGTCTTCGGCGATAAGGCCTCTGTCTGAAGCTGTAAGGTTTTATGAGGTATCCCGTATAGTATGGCTGCTTTGTGAATGTCCAGTGATCCAGAACGAATATCTTTCAAGGCTTTAGAGAGCAAACCTTCTGCAAACTCAGAGCTGCGATCCAAATAGTCCTCTCTGATTGGTCTCCTAAGGGGAGGTGGGTGGGAGGATGAGAAACGAACGTGTGAGCGGACCAATGACAGGACGCACTCAGGGTCCACTCCTTTACTGCCTTGTCTTTTGGTAACATCACTCACTTCTCAAATGTCTGTATAACACAAAGCCTTTGAGTTGTTTGGGGGTAAACACTTTGTTTTTGGCCTTAGGTTGCAAACGATACTTCTTGGAAGGACAGTCTCTCGTCAATTGTGTGGAGAAAGACAAGCGTCTATGGGAGTACTTCCAGTATCTTTGCAATGCAGATGCATTTTGTAAGACTCAGGTATTTATTTCTCATGTGAAAATACTGCATAAACCAACGAATAGATAAATAAACAAATAAATAAATACAGGTGGCACAAAGGAACAAATAAAGCCCCTGACTGCTGGCAAACGTGACGTTACCTTCCAACAAGTTAGAAAAGAGTCAACCCTTTGGCAGTGCAACAAAACAACCACTAAATTGTACATTGAAAACACATCAAATGTATGAGGAGTAAAATTTGTTCACACAAAATGATCAGATAGGATACAAAGGATACAAATGAAACAAGACTCAAACACAAAAAAATATTTTTGAAATAAAAACAAATTTTTACTGGGTCAAAATGTTACCAGTTAAAAGACCATTTCGGTACCAAATTGTCTTTGGATTTGTTAGGACGAGGACAAACAGTCAAACACACAATTTGGTAAACGATAAAGGAAAAGGAGAAGTACTCACCCTGAAACTTTATGTTGAGTGGTTTCATTTTCTGAAGATGTGTTTTTCTTAGAGAGGTCAAGTACTCCATCTACTATGAGAAGTAATCCATGAAAAACAGCAATTAATAAAGTTTGAGAGCACATGCACAAAATCAAATTTTGCAAACTGTAAATTCACCCTGTTTATTCAGAGTTTAGTTCCTTCCAGACTATGCTTAATAAATAAAAGTCAATAGACCACTTTCTCTGAAAACAAGGAAAAATTTCTGAATCTGTATGGACATGGTGGTGTGCTTACCTTGCAAGGCCTGAGAAGCTCGGCTTACTGTGAGGTCCAGGGGCCCATCAGGATCTGGTTGTTTAGGGAGCAGCTCATTGTTGTCACTCAGGCCATTCAGGCCCTCATGAGCCTGGCTTTTACATGCATACTCTAAGGCAAACCGCTGAATCATCTTGCGCATCAACTCCTGCGCCACCAACGGTATACTGGAATCGCAGCTCTGAGGGAATTCTGGAAAATTGATCACCACAGAACTAGATGAAGATCCCATCTCATGCATTTGCAAAACACAAGTTCCTTATGTAAAAACATTATCTACTTTCACAACATGTCTTTTTTTTTCACAATTTGTCTTAAAACATAATATTTCAAGAATTAATAATAAACTGAATTTCTTATATGCACAACAACCATAACAAATCTGAAAGCTTGCTCTCTCTCTCCTTGTGTTCCATCATTTTTGGACAATAAATAAATCAAGCACATCCCATTTTTGCAATATTTGACTTATTCACATGTAAAGTTTGAGATTTTAAGGAGGAGCAAAAGCACATCGCTGGAAAGCAATAGAATGAGGCACAATAATAGTAATCTCAATTATCGAATTTTCATAATTGTTGGAAGCCAAAATCGAAACGGAAATTCAATTGTGATTTTCAACTGTAATCACACAGCCCTACCACCCAAAGTAAATTATATAAATAATTTTAAAAGCATTCAAAACCTAAAGGGGGTCAACCATGTTGCATAGTAAAATGAATAAGCGACCACCAACAGAATCACTTTGGGTGGGGATGTGCTATGTTGCATAGTAAAAAAAGTCATTCATTTATCAAGAAGACACGAGCGAGTGCAGATCTTTTTGTTTTTTTCATTTGAAAGCATTGATATTTCTACAGATTTACACCCGAGAATGCACACAGGCCGGGAACCTGCAACAGAATCGTGTCGGTGGGTGGAAAATAGGGATGTGCACAAATAGACGAATATTCGTTCTTTAATTAATATTCGAAAAATAAAAATACTATTCGAATTTTACTATGTTGCTTTGCTGGCCGTAAATGCAGTCAATCCATGATAAATCCTAAGCACTAAAACTCGCAGTTATAACTAAATGCACCAGGTGGCGCTGTGGAGCGTGTTTAACAAGTTTATTTATCTGCCTCGCAAAGTTTGGAATTACTTAGATGAAAATGATCTTACAAAATGGAATTACTTTTGATCAAATTAATTAATGAAACCGAGTTATCATAATATCAACACCATATTGAGAAAGCACATGAAATCTAAATACCCATCGAGTGAGGAAAGACAGCTGTCCATCACTGCATTCACTACAGGTAAGCGCAACTGTAAGTTATCCCCGAGTGAGCCAAGATGATAACTTATCTGATAGCAAAATGATTTTGAGACATATGCTTCCTTTAAGTTTCGTCGAGGGAGATATATTTACGAACAGAAAACAAAGTGCTACTGTTAGAAACTTAGCTTAGCACACAGTTATGTAGGCTATTATTATCTTTGTGTCTCTGCAACGTCTGTCAGCACGGGTCGTTTTCTGACCCGAGCATGTGGATATTATTGTTTTTCTCAACATGAACGTGAAACAATATAAACACGATAACCATATACTGACTCAAGTGTATTATGTACGTTTTGTACAATAACTGGCGCTGTCTGCTTTATAAGTATTTTTCCTGCTCGCGCTGCTTGATATTAAATGCTTTTGTTCTTAATATTTTCTGTTTACACATATTGTGTAATGCTTTGAACTAAAAGAAAACCTTAAGATATAATGTAAGCTTGTTGTGTATATTGCCTAATCGTAAGCTTGTTCAGAAATGGTTACAAAATATTGATGAATATAAAACAATAACGTCTTTCTCGTTTAACCTCATTTAAATAAACAAATATTTGAATATTCATTTTTTAAGAGCCCAAATCTGAGTATCTGAGCATGTGACTGCCTTTCTGAGTTGTCTACAGCCAGAGGATACAGGATATGTTCATTCGCTTTTATAGTCAGGTATTTGAACATGTTTTTTGTGTGTAAAAAGTACTTGCAAGAAAAGCTTGTAACTAAACATTATTTAAGGCTATTTTTTATTCATTAAGTCACTGATATAGTAACTGTTGTTGTCAAGTAAGCTTTATTCATAATGTTTCCTCCGTTGCAAGCCTATGCACTCCTCTAATCTGTCTAGCTGCTGAACTGCTCTCCCTGGTGACTTTGGCCTCCTTTGGCCCGACAACATCACGTCATTAATCAATGTTTGTGAATCTATTTAAATCGGCAGAAGACAGAATCACGATTCATATGTGAATACATTTTTCCCCCAGCCCTATTGATAAGCCTATTCATTTTGCCATCTTACCTTTACAGGTTTATATGGATCATGGTTTATATTTTTGGATCATGACCCTCAAGTTGAAGACAACTGCATTGCAATTGTACATTATGTAATAGGTGTCACAATATATTTGCTCTGTATGGATAATGGGAATGAAAATGTATTTCTCACCCTTCTTTCGAAATATAGAATAGAGGAATCGGTCTGCTTGGCACTGGAGTTTATCAGAGGTGGACAGGCCCTGAGGTGGGGGGGTTTCAGCAGGGGGTGGCGACCCGGGCACGGCCACAACAGGATGGTCCTATGTCAAAAAAAAAAAGAAAAGTGTATTCAGTTCAGTTAGGACTTGAGTTACTGACACCTGTCACATACATCCCAAAGTCTTGATTATAGTCTCAAAGGCTTGAATTGTGATCCATTATAATTAATTACAATGTATGTGTTTACAACTTGTTTAACTATATATTATAAAGATTAAGAGTGCATTATTAAAACACCCAAAACAACAGCTGCTAAACACAAAGAATTATTCATTCTATACAAATGTCAAAGCAAGTCTTTTTTTGCCAACTAACACCCCATAATAAACATCTCTTGTGGCTTTTGAGGGTTGACTTACATTCAGTTTCTCTAGCTGCAGGTTGCAAAAGGAGCAGTTTGCATCAATGGACCAATCATCCACAGCCTCTGGTTCACACTCTGAGGGAAAATCAGATGATTCATTGTCAGTATCTACCTATTTTTAAGCACATTGGTAACACTTTACAATAATGTTCATTAGTTCATTAGTTAACAGTTAACTATATTAGTTAACATGAACTAATAATGAACTGCACTTATACAGCATTTATTAATCTTTGTTAATGTTAATTTCATAATTTATTAATACGTTATTAAAATCTTGTTAACATTAGTTAATGCACTGTGAACTAACATGAACAAACAATGAACAACTGTATTTTCATTAACTAATGTTAATGAAGATTAGTAAATACAGTAACAAATGTATTTTTCATGGTTAGTTCAAGTTAGTTAATACATTAACTAATGTTCAACTAATGAACCTTATTGTAAGTGTTACCAGCACATTTTGGGATATCTCATAAAAATAAATAAATAAAACAGGATGGAAATGCAAAGATGCGCATAAATTCTAAAAATGCACATAAAAAATACGTATGTGCTCAATTGAGGCGAATGCATTTTTTATCTGATAAGACATGCGCATAAACTATGATGAAAACACATTTACCGAATAAATCCCTCGATGCACAACAAAAAACTTGCGTGACTTTGCCTCAACAGTGGATGTGATTGGATAACTGGACTAACCAGCGGATCAGTCTCATTGCACAACATCTCAAATGTAGGTTTGATCATTCTGAAATGCCTGAGCCAAAGTCTGTCATCAGAATGATGACCTCCCAGAACTGTCTCACGTTACTGCATTCCCAAACACCAGGCAACGGAACGCAAGATAACATGACAGCATTTATTGTAGGGATGTTAACAATTAATCGATGATCGATTAATTGTCAAAAATTTAACTGATAAAACTTATCGATGTTCAATTAAGCAAGGTCATCATTAGAGTGCATAGTTGAGGTGCATGCAGCTCATGAGCAAAACACATCCAGCAGACAAATGTTTAAAAATGAAGCAAACGCGCTGTAGTTACTTAATATGCCCCCCGTAAACCTAACCCATGTAATTACCTTATATTACCCAGTACTGTCTTAGCTTAGTACTCTGTAATTACGCATAAGTGCGTGTATTGTAAAATAAAATGCAACCTGGTTTACTAATGTTTTAATCAATTAATTTAATCAATGATTGATTTGGGGAATTTATGTAAATTGACATCACATTGCATTTCGTCTGCACGCTCTGAGGTGCAAGTAATTTATAATGGAGGAAAAAGAGCCAAATTTCTTCCCTGATTGCACCAACTACCATTTTTATTAGCTATTTTGCGGCAATTTACCAGTAAGTGACAATTTTCTTCTATTGAACACATGGAAATGATGGAAACGATGCTTTATTCGCAAATGATTCATGCGATATTCCGATTCCAAGTTAAATTTGCAACTTTGGATGGAAACATAACTGGTGTCGATTAGTTATAAAGCTCAACACTGATATTATGAGAGAAAGGAAGAATTTAAATATTATATAGCACACACACAAACACAAACACCACTCACCATCAAATATATTGAGATCTTGCAGAAGCCTTGGTCCATATATTCCCTCCAGTATACTTTCAAACCCTGCAAACAAACACAATATCATCTTATCTGTATGAAAATAAAAAGTTCTCTAGAAAAACACATTATCATAAGTTCATTGAAATCAAAAATTTGAGTTAATATAATGGAGATTAGTTTAATCAACAGAAACTCAAAATATTATGTTATGTGAACCACAATTATCTAAGTTGATTTGACAAAAGAAAAGTTAAAGTGCATATAAACATTCATCAATGCACAGATCAGTTAAGATAAACAGAAGCTCAAGTATGCTTGCTTGACGTGCAAGAACCAAGGAGGTTCATTCTTGTGTGTTAAGCCCGGAACACACCAAGCCGACGGTCGACCGTCGGGCAGTTTTTGTGTGTCGGCCGACTAAGTTTTCTCAGTGTGTTCCGCACTGTCGGCTGAAGTTGGTCCTCGTCGGCTTTTTTTCAGCCGTTTCGACATCGCCGTCGGGCCGTCGAAGAGAGAGAGAACTCTGATTGGCTGTTCAGTATAGCAAACAAGTCAGTTCACGAGAATATAAGCAAAAGTTATGAACGCAAGCAAGTCAGTCATGACGGCACAGACAGAAGGTTGTTCTAATTTTACGTCATCTTACCTACATATTTTCATAATAATGGAGAGGATTAAAGAATGTGATCAGCATGATTGATATTCAAAATGGTAAGCAAGAGCTGCTTTGTTTATGGTTTGTATACATGCAGTCTTAGTTTCACTTTCCCTTTTTGAATGACGAATATAGACAAATACATCTGCTTAAATAGTAATTTCCTTTACACGCAGGCGCAGAATGCGCATGCTAGTTGACAGTCAGCTGAAGTTCTTTCGGAACTCACGTCTCAGCCGACGTGAGGCGACAACACCGTCGGCTTTCGTTGCCACTAATTCTTTGACGTCAGGTTGGTGTGTCCCGGCCTTTACGCAGCACGTTTGGGCTAGAGGTCTGCATTCCCGTGGCTCTCCCACGGGACCGGATAAGATTTCTTGCTGAGCGGGATTAAATTTTGAATGAAAGGCGGACTGTGGTTGGTAACTATAGTGTACTTTAGATGGGAACAGGCGGTCTGACAATAACCCGGTCACTCCCGAGATGCTTTGACATCAGCGCATCTGTGCTTGAACCTGAAGTGAACAAAACTTTCTGCAGTGGTGGCATTCACACAGTCCCCAGTTCCCTGTCCTGAGAAACCTGGAAAGATATGTTCTTTGCATTAGAGGTCTGCGTGAGTGCACCTTCAGAGAACATTCAACCTTTGTGATCGGATTTTGGAGGAGAGACGATCTGAAACGGTCGTCAGTCAGCGTCATTCTGTTCTTGCGTGGATGTTAAAAAAAATAATTTTATTTTGCAGTATAGCTATTAAGCCAACAGTTTTCATCTATATGTATTTTTGGCTTAGCCTATAGTTTTGAGGGACATGTTGTAGGCTATTTAATTTTATATATTTATATATTTATATATTTTAATATTTAATCCTAATTTTCTCTGTGATATTTAGCCTATTATTCTTTGTGACATTTTTTCTCTAACATTTTTTGGATGTTGACAGCATAATAAGACAAATAAATAAAAATCTTGTATATGCTATGCAACATTTTATATTTGTTATCCCCAATCACTCTCTTTCTTTAGGGGAAGTTTAAATGCGAGATTCTGGAAACAATCTAAATTTAGCGGGACCCGTCGGGTCGGGAAGAAAATCACTATATGCGGGTGAACACAGAGTTAATTTTAGGCAGGAGTGGGTGCGTGCGGAATAGAACCTTGCAGGAGCAGGCAGAAGCGGGACGGAAAAAACAGTCCCGCGCAGACCTCTAGTTTGGGCTTCCGTAAGAACCAATGAGGTTTGGTCTCATGCATCAAGCAGGATCGGTTGAGCTTCTGTTTATATGAGAATAAAAGCATAAATTCAGTCTGTTCATCATATAAAGCAATCATGTCTCCAGAAAATTTGGACTAAGCCACTCAATTGACCCGTCGCCGGGAGTTTGATTGACAAGCGAGCTAACCAATCAGAACGCTGAATCCGCCATTTTGCCCGACAAAGCAGTCAAGAGTTAGAAGATTAACCTTGGTGGACTTAAACTTGAAAAATGGTGTGTACTGACATCTTTCCGCGTTTGAAACAACATTCCTTCTCATGTTCATTCATGTTTATTTGATGCTATAAATGAACTAGTAGGAAGAGATGATCGGTTCACGAGCCGCTTGAGCTGAGGCACTACAGCAATCTGTCACGACACATAAAAAAAAAAAAAACACAAAATGTTTTTTATTGTTTGAATTTCTTTTAGAAAAAAATTACACAGTTTGAAAGCTGGGACTTTGTTTAATATCTTAAGTAACCTGCTCTGTCTTGTCTGTCGACATGTTGTCAGTGTCCTCTTTGCTCCGCGATGTATTTTTCACTGCTTGTGGTGTGACAGCGCCATGGCTTGTCGGACAAAGCAACAGTAACTAAGGGGGGCGGGTCTTTGCGAAGGGTCAATTCGTATGGATTAGTTTTACAATCTCTTTATGAACTTTTTGAAGCGTCAAAGTGGTAATTGCGTAGCTGTCAATGAGGAATACAGAACTGGCTCAGATTTTATTAAAATATCTTCATTTGTGTTCTGAGGATGAACAAAAGTCTTACAGGTTTGGAACACCACAAGAGTGAGTAAATGATGACAGAATTTTCATTTTTAACCTTTTAAAACCATACAACTCACAATCTGTTAAACTGGCATTCTATTGATCATTCTACCCCACTGAAGTAAAAAAAAAAAAAACTAGTTTTATTTTAAATTTGCTTATTTTATTAGCGCAAATTTAATATATAGTTGTAACAGGGTTGCAAGCAAAATGTAGACAACACGATTAGAGTAATATATATATATATATATATATATATATATATATATATATATATATATATATATATATATATATATATATATATATATTATACAAACACGACTGCAAATGTATTTGATGAAAAATTATTACAACATATTATTACTATTATTAAAAATACCGTTTAAAGTATCAACTGCATGGCTATAGTTTGACATAAACCCCGGAGGTTACAGTGATCCGTTTATGCAGCAAACAGTCATGTGAACGTGTGGATTTACGCTGACCACTGTAAACTCGGCCAAACATTTGTCAACACTACTGTTTTACCATATTTTACTAGAGTAAAGTCGCAATCTATTCAACTACCCATTTTCAAAACATCAAAAACGCACAACGAACATTCAACATTTCACTAAAGACAAACATTCCCTAGCTAATGGCTTCTTAAAGCTGTACTACTTTTAAAAATATCGTCAACAAACAAGGGGCAATGGTGAAAATGACCATAATTCATGAGAGAGAGATTCAAAAGCCGGACCTTATTGATGCTCTATTAATATAATACGATTACACAGTCATTTGTTCATCGGTATTCGGTGCAGAAAAGGGTCAGTGAGTGCAAAGCTAACTCGGTTATCGAGGAATCAAGAAGTAACGTTAGGGACAAAGAAAATGGAGCCGGTGTTGGCCGTTTTTTTCTGTTAGCTACAAAAGCTACCCAAGGGCTCGCGTCGGGCGGACGACGACTCTCGCTAATGATATTTTTGAACTTGACACACGCTCGCTTAGCAACTCTGCGAGCTAACAGCGGCTGGGGGAGGGAGCTCCGCGAGACCCAGGCAAGAAAGAAACCGAGCGCGAGACTGAGCGAATGGGTGCTCGAGAGCAATGCGTCCGCTTATGGAACCAAACAAATAATGGCTTTTCCGAACACGGGGTGTTTTGATCTTACCGACACAGTGGATGAGTTTGTGTCGCCACGAGTCGAGTTCCCGCCGGAATCCTTTTCTTTCGGCCGTGCATTTGGAGCTCCGGCACTGGGTCGCCATTCTGTCCGTCCACCTTCCCCCCGGCTCTAAGTGTGACGTCATAGCACGTCATCCATATCAGGGCTCCGATTGATTGACACGTGTCAAAACAGGCTAGGGGCGGGGCTTAGCTATGTAAACAACCTTCCCCCTGGCCCAGTATGTGCATTTATTCAGTAAAATTGCTAGATAAATACCCTTCTGTGTGCCTTTTAAGGTATGGAATATTATGGTATCTACTTGGTGAACTGCATGCAGTGCACTTAAATTCCAGTTAATTTTGTCTTTTATTAGTACAAAAATGCTCTAAAATGACACGTCTGCACCTGTTATCTAAATTAAACTCTTGTACCAGTACTATTCTTACCTGTAACAATCCTTAGTCACACAATTGTTTAGACCTTTACAATGTGTTCAAACTATCAGCTCTTATGTAACAGATTGTACTTTTTAATCATCAACCAGAAGCTGATTGTAATGGTAATTCACTTGGAGTCCTATAATTGCCACATAAGCAGCTTTACCAGTCAGGAGATCAACCAAATATCACATAATGTCAACTAAATTCTAAAAGTTTAAAATTACGATACATCATTTTCTTGACTTTAATTGTGCTCTAGCATTTAACTGTGGCATATCAGGAATGATAAATATACGTATGTCCTTATGTCTTTACATTTCCATAGTTTAACATCAAACACAATGTGTGCCCCTCCCCCCATTCCACTAAAGTGACACACATGCACACACACACATACACTAACAAGGGAAGTCCAACTGTCCAGAAAGAGGAAGGCACTCAGAGAGAACAGATGGAGTTAATGCCCAGCTGAGCATCTATGTCAGGCGCGCACAAACACACACTCACATTTCCATGTTTTATGGGGACATTTCATAGATATAATGAACCCATCACATTAAAATTACTGCATTTTTACATTTTCAAAAAACATAATTTAGTGTGATTATAAGCTGTTTTCCTCATAAGGACCAAAAAATGTCCCCACAAGGACAATGATTTTGGATAGTGCCATCTGTGTGGGACATTTTTTGGTTCCCGTAAGGTAAGCTTCATCAGGACCACACACATGCGCATGTCTGTTTTACAATTTAATATATTACTTCTTATTCAGATGCACATGCAATTGATTTTATATTCTCCTTCTTCATTTTGGATCAATATACAGGTCATATACAGTGTAATCTGAGGTAATTTTGAACAAATTTTAACCCCTTGGATTTTAACCCCTTCTAATACAGCGTTCACATTGCATGCATCCAATCCCTCTTGACATAGTACTGTATGGTTCTCAGCTAGAACCTCAAATCTCAACCAGAATTGAAATTATAATGGAGAGGAAAATCTGAGCCTTATGATTAATAAATCTATCTCTCCATTGTCTTTGTTTGCTCTTGGTAATTCTAACCACCATAACTCCTCTGTGTCTATTTTAATGTAGTGAATGTAGTACCATTTTTTAAGGTATCAAACAATCTCTGTATCAAAGCCAAGCTGTTGTTTTTTTTTCTTTTGCTTCCTTTCATTGGAAAAATTGTACACTTTCGTTGTATGAAAAGCTGCAATAAAGTCCCATGATGGACGATGTCAAAAACTTTACTATGAGGCAAAATTCTGTCATTGTTTTTTTTATGGACAGTGTGTAGAGGTAATAACAGAGGCGTCGGATGGCCTGGTTTGTAGCAGTTTGATGCAAAAACATCACTTTCGCCAAGATATCTCCATTTATGTATGCTTGCTCTCTACTGTAACGGCCATCTTAGAGGACGACCATCTTGTTGGAGAGAGAGAGGAGATGACTTTCAGCCATGATGTTTGTAATTTTATGGTCCAGTCTTCTGTAACGATGTATGCAGGAGATCCAAAAAAGGCAGAGGAATCAGGTTATCAAAAACTCAAAAGCTTTAATACAACTCAAAGGCAGGCAAACTGACAGTGCAAAAACATCTAAAGACAACGGAGACTGGACAAAGGGTGCAGGTTAAATCAGAAATGACAGAAATGAGATGATTAATGACAAACAGCTTAAACAACTGAACTAATAATGATGGTAACCATGGAAACAAAGTAGTGGCGGGAAACTGAACAAAGGAGCACGGGAACAAATCAAAACATAAACTGAAACATGACAATATTCCACCTCCTGAAAAGGCGCTACCTTGTGCCATACACAGATAGTCCAAAGAGGAGGGAGGGCGGGGGGCTCTGGTGGAGGGTGTGGAGCAAAAGAAACTCCATGAGAGTCCATCCAGGGAAAGAGGGTGAGCACCCTGGAGACCTGGGGGTCACCGGCTGGTGAGCAGGGCGGTGCTGGCAGATTAAGAAGCCTCCAGTGTGGTGCCGACTGTTCAGGGGACCAAGGTGGTATTGGGGGGGAGCTAGGCATTTGTAGGCCAGGAGGGATTCTGGGGCGAGAGTGGCTTCCTGGCTGAGCCCTGGAACTGAAGTGGACTCATGGGCTGGAGCGGACTCTGGAGCAGGTTCATGGGCTGGAGCCATCACTGGACTCTGGTCAGGGGCTGGAGCTGATGTGTGTGTGGCCCAGACACACAATTGCTAGCGCCATTATGGGCACTGCAATGCTGGAGTGGACTCAGGGGCAGGATATTCTTGTGGCTGGACTAGGATTGTCATCTCTGGATTCTGGGTGAAGAAGTGAGTCATCACAGGACTCTGGAGGAGGACTGGTATAGGTTGTTTGCACATGACATCATTGCTGTTGCGTGAAATGCGGCTGGAGGGCAGGAGGTGAATTTTCTATACAGGAATCACTATCACAAACTCAAAACAGAACAAACAACGAAGTTTACACAATTAACAAAACTACAAAAGACATTTCACATTAATACAAAATTGAAATTCTAAAATACATTCAGGTGATACATTCTTAAATACATCAGTTAAATCAGTAACATTATTAGATTTGCTATACGACGTCTTCCCGTCAACCTGCTTCCCTTAGTGTTTTTACACATAGAAAAGGCGAAAATTGTTTTAGGTACACCGTCCAGTTTTTTCCTTGAATGATGATGTGAGTTCCTATTGCAATTCTTGATTCACGTGATTGCAAACAACCTATTGGTAGTTTGGTTCTGACCAAAAGTCGATTAGCCATTGGTCCCCTGCAGGTTCTGGAGAGGACTGATTTCCAGGTGCGGTTATCTTGGGATGAGGCTCTGGAAGAGCGGCCATCTTGGGACGAGGATCAGGAAGGGCAGCCATCTTGGGACAAGATGCTGGAATGGGCTGGCACTCTGGAGCCGCTGATATGATATCGATGTGAAGGGATGTGGAGGATTTGGTAGTAGGCTTGGGGTGAGCTGGAACAAGCAAATGCTTTCGGGATGGGACTGGATGAGGGTTGGAATTGTTCTTATATTTGTTAACTTCCTCCACATTGAAATCGGAACCATTAAGCCAGGGGATGAAATTAATGAACTTGACCAAGGGCAAACAAAATAACTTCCTCATTCAGTCCTTTCTGGAAGCAAAGTGTTGTATCACTTCAACTCACCAGATGGGAAAACTCCAGAAACTTCTCCACATAACGCTCCAGAGGACGACCATTTTGGTGGAGAGAGAGGAGATGACTTTCATCCATGTTGTTTGTAATTTTATGGTCCAGTCTTCTGTAACGATGTATGCAGGAGATCCAAAGAAAGCAGAGAATCAGGTTATCAAAAACTCAAAAGCTTTAATAGAACTCAAAGGCAGGCAAACTGACAGTGCAAACACATCTAAACAGAAACTGAACAAAGGAGCACAGGAACAAATCAAAATACAAACTGACACGTGACATCTACATTTTCACAAAGGTAAGCTTTCTGTTTTCTAAAGTAGCGAACGTTATATCAAAGCATTGTTTTGGATTATATGTGCTATGAAACAATCAATTAGTGACATTTATAAGTGGAATTTAAATTGAATTCCTTTACTTAAATATGTCTATATATTTTTTAATTCTACAGTTTTGCTAAGGCTTTTTTTACATTTTCATTTTATATACTTAGGTACGACATATTTTTGCTCAGTGTCCATACTGGATTATAATTTTCTGACTACTTTCTACAGCTGTGGTCCTGTTATGTAGTTAAAAACCTTTTCATTTCTTTGCAAGTTAACCTGCTTAAAGAAGGGTACTGACCAGGGCCACACTAGCATTAAACACACAGGGTGCGTCTCAGTCAGCTCCTTAGTTCAGTAGTTAAGGCACTGATCAGGGTGTCAGCCATTGTAAGGACTGTTTCAGTCGCAAATAAAAAAATATCAGTTCTACTCTTTATCAATACCAGCGATGATTGTATAAAGAAGATGTTGTCATGTTGCCGGAAACAGTCATCAGTGTCCTAATGTGTAATGAGCCAGGGTCCTTGCCAGTGCCTGAATTTGTGTACACAATATACTGATTCAAGAGCTCAGGAGCTGATTGAGATGCACACACAGACACTAAGGAAAAACACAATGCAACCAGCTGAGATATGGTCCACCAGATTGGAGAAAGTGTTTGGCTTTACTTTGAGAAGATGCAGGAGGCTGGAGGAGATGGTGATTTGCATGTGCAGAAGTAAATGCTGCAGCATGGACTTGATAAGAACAGGATGTCTGTGTTTTGTTTTGGAGATGATGATGGCATTATTACATTTTTAGTGCCTCTGATTCCAGATAAAAAGAACATTCACAATCCATTTTAAATGCTTCTGTTAACCTTTATACACCTCAGACTTGATCTGAAAACACCCATCTCTCGTGTTTTCCCAAATACAGTATATAGAACATTCAATGAAATTGTATCATTTCTATATGCAAACCTGAAGCTTTCAACTATACGGGCAGACAGAGATGATTTGCACAGAATTATGCCTCCTTTGTTTGAACACAAAGTAGCAGTGATTATTGACTGTTTTGAGATTTTCACAGAGAAACCATCCAATCTGAAAGCGCATGCTTGAATCTTTTGTAGAACTGTAGTGTAGAAATATGCTCATGTATCGCACCTAGAATACTATATATAATTTTAAATTTATGCAACATTGTTTACTACCACTACAGTTTAAGAATACATTTTTGTGCTGATACTTTATACAGTTTTGCATGAACGATAAAGCATGTACAATTAAATTTTTCAAAATGTGTTCTTTATTGTCTTCTTGTAGTCAACACTTCAACAGCCAAATGAAGTATGCAAATGTATACACACAAGGTAATTTGTAATATTTTTTTTAATTAATTCACAGATATATACACTTATACCGGTAACAAGATAGTTAATAATCCACGAGCTGTAAACCAGATATTTAACTTTATCCATGAATGAGGATGGATGCAGCAGTGTGGGGTCGGCACTCCCAAGTTATTATGGGCTGGTCGTATGAATAAATGTTCTTAATCGATAACAGTTTATTCCAAATAAAAGTTCCTGGAATATTTGTTAAATTATCTCAGTATGGTATTGTCTCAGCTTTTCTTATTCTTCTACAGTTTAACGATTTCTAATCGATCTCTAATCTCTTCTCTAAATAGAAATACCTTACAAATGGCCCCTCACATAAACCCACATGTCTGACAAAGACTGACTGCACCTGTCATAAAGGAGAAGACGCAGCAGTATGCCGTGCAAAATCATGTCTTCCGATAAGACAGAGGAGAGTCTCTACCAACAGTGAGCACAAAAGGGGGCAAAACCACCAACCTGTTCACTCACCTCTGAGTCCTTCATCTTGCCACTATACAGAGAGTAAGTTGCAATTATTTTGCTAGTCCTGAAACGGGAAATATACATTTAACCTGTCAACTGCTGACGCCTTTCTGTGTTTTGTTATATTTACATCCCTTGAGGCTTTTTGTCAAAAAATGTGCTCATCCGGATAAAAACTTATGGATTTTTACTTCAAATATCTTTAGAGAGGAATATTTTTGTTGTATTTTTATCCAAAATAAACCCATAGAGGTATTAAACCTTTAAAGGTTTAGTTCACCCAAAAAAATTTTAATTCTGTCATTCTCATACTCTGTTTACGTTCAGCGCTTCCAGGTTCTACATCAGAACGGGGGCTCAGTATTGGCTGAGGCTGTTCACGTAAGCAGCACGATGCATTCATGTGATGCTGAC
Organism: Megalobrama amblycephala; assembly: GCF_018812025.1. NCBI lineage: Eukaryota > Metazoa > Chordata > Actinopteri > Cypriniformes > Xenocyprididae > Megalobrama > Megalobrama amblycephala. The sequence continues at coordinate 44,701,790 of NC_063050.1, forward strand.
GCAGGAGCTGGCCAATAATGAGTCGCGTTCTGATGTAGAACCTGGAAGCGCTGAACGTAAACAGCGTATGAGAATGACACCGAAGAGAAGATATTGTGCTTACGTTGAAGGAGTCAGACATGCAAAGTCATTTGATTCATCTCAGTGTTGTTACTAAACACACACTGCTGACTCCCTGTAACTACATATTCTCTAATTGCCCATATGAGTCCCTGAGGCAAAGAGTTCATAGGGTGGTGGCAACCATGCCCCTCATCCACAGCAACCATGGCTAAAGATCAATGTGTGTGGATGTGAAGGGGAGGCACATTCATTATTAGAAAGGATTGCATCTATGTAACCCTCATTTGTTGAAAAGTCTAAAATGTGATTGCAACAACCATGCAATCCAATATACAATATACAGTGCCTATAAATCATCACACCCTGTGAAAATCTTTACCTTTTGTCACATTACACCCTGGAAAATAAATTACATCTAACTTTTTTTTTTTTTGCTGTATACAGGTGCTGGTCATATAATTAGAATATCATCAAAAAGTTGATTTATTTCACTAATTCCATTCAAAAAGTGAAACTTGTATATTATATTCATTCATTACACACAGACTGATATATTTCAAATGTTTATTTCTTTTAATTTTGATGATTATAACTGACAGCTAAGGAAAATCCCAAATTCAGTATCTCAGAAAATTAAAATATTACTTAAGACCAATACAAAGAAAGGATTTTTAGAAATCTTGGCCAACTGAAAAGTATGAACATGAAAAGTATGAGCATGTACAGCACTCAATACTTAGCTTGGGCTCCTTTTGCCTGAATTACTGCAGCAATGCGGCGTGGCATGGAGTCGATCAGTTTGTGGCACTGCTCAGGTTTTATGAGAGCCCAGGTTGCTCTGATAGTGGCCTTCAGCTCTTCTGCATTGTTGGGTCTGGCATATCGCACCTTCCTCTTCACAATACTCCATAGAGTTTCTATGGGGTTAAGGTCAGGCGAGTTTGCTGGCCAATTAAGAACAGGGATACCATGGTCCTTAAACCAGGTACTGGTAGCTTTGGCACTGTGTGCAGGTGCCAAGTCCTGTTGGAAAATGAAATCTGCATCTCCATAAAGTTGGTCAGCAGCAGGAAGCATGAAGTGCTCTAAAACTTCCTGGTTTTCGGCTGCGTTGACCTTGGACCTCAGAAAACACAGTGGACCAACACCAGCAGATGACATGGCACCCCAAACCATCACTGACTGTGGAAACATCAGAGAACATAACTTTGGACCACTCAGCAGCAGTCTTGTCTTGCATACGTCGGTGCATAGTGGTTCTTGAAGCACTGACTCCAGCTGCACAATCCTCTCCAGGATGTGGTTATCCCTATTGCTTGTACACTTTTTTCTACCACATCTTGACCTTTTGTGTCTTGCCCTCCTTGTGCAAGGTGTCAATGGTCGTCTTTTGGACAACTGTCAAGTCAGCAGTCTTCCCCATGATTGTGTAGCCTACAGAACTAGACTGAGAGACCATTTAAAGGCCTTTGCAGGTGTTTTGAGTTAATTAGCTGATTAGAGTGTGGCACCAGGTGTCTTCAATATTGAACCTTTATCACAATATTTAAATTTTCTGAGATACTGCATTTTGGATTTTGTTGTCAGTTGTCAGTTATAATCATCAAAATTAAAAGAAATAAACATTTGAAATATATCAGTCTGTGTGTAATGAATGAATATAATATAAGAGTTCCACTTTTTGAATGGAATTAGTGAAATAGATAAACTTTTTGATGATATTCTAATTATATGACCAGCACCTATACACATTATATAACCCTCATCATCAAAGTGAAAGTAACATTTTAAACCATTCAGGAGGATCATTAAAAATTAATTGGTGAAATACCTGGTTTGGTAAAGTGATCAGCCCCTTAGTTTACGTTCAGACTGTCAGTCCAAATCCGATTTTTGTGGATATCTGATTGAAATCCGATCAGATTTAGCAAGTGTGAATGCCCAAAAATCACACGAAATGTGATATTTACAAATCTGTTTCCAGCTACATTCATATGTGGATTGAAATCCTATTCAAAACTCCTATTCAAATCTGTTTCAGTCTGACTGCTCTGATCGGATTTCGAGTGGTTTATGTGACTTTGTCACGCCACATAAAATGTAAACTTCAGACGTTGTTATAGGAAACATGCAGTAAGTCGCTGAAGAAACAAGGTTGTGTTGTTGCAAAATGCCGGATGAGCAGAATGACAATATAACGGAGATGTGCTTTAAAACACCACTCGATGTTGCCAAGTACATCCAAATTCTTGATGAAAACCTGTGTCCCTCTGGTAGACAGCTGAAGATGGGCAGGTCATTCACCGTCAAACATGACAATGATCCTAAACATACTGCCAAAAGAACAACACAATGGCTAATGGATAGAAAGGTAAATGTCCTTAAATGGCCAAGTCAGAGCCCTGACTTAATTCCAATAGAAAATCTGTGGATGGACTTGAAGCGAAACAGTCCATTGCGGCTCACCACAGAATTTGACTGAAATTCTGCAAGGAAGAATGGGCAAATATTCCCCATTCTAGGTGTGCAAAGCTAGTACAGACATATCCAAAAATATTAATGGCTGCAATTAAAGCAAAAACTGGCTCTATGAAGTATTAAATCAGGGGACTGATGACTTTTCTAACCCTGATATTCTGGTTTTTCAGTGTTTTTAATTAATTTTCAGAACTGTTGCCTTTTTCCTTTTCTTTTTTTTTTTTTTTTTTTTTGTTGAGGCAAACTTTGGAAATGAAGGAAAAGTTTTTTGGAATGGATTTTGATTTCAGGCTGTACAACAAAAGTAACTATTTCAAAGGGGTATGATGATTTTCCATAGGCACTGTACATACAGCCCAACCTGATCTTATGAGAAAATGTAAATATTTTACATGGTGGAGATTTAATAAGATTTTGTACAGAAACATGATTTTTAGAAAAAAAGCAAGCATGAAGGTCCACCCCTAGTCCCACCCTTGAACCAAACCATCAGTAGGGCGTAAGCAGATTTTACAAAATGTATGAATGAGATCATACAAATTCATATGATTTAGCCACCAATTCACCAAAATGTATAGTTACGAACTTCCATGAGAGTGTGTTGTACAGCCTTACATTAGAAATCCCACAAAAAAATAGTAAGGGATATAGTGTGGAAGCTCACAACATAGCCAGATCAAATGAAATGCATATCAATTGCAGCTGCATCACTATACTATACATTTGAGGTAAGAGAAGGGAGAGTCAAAAGAGGAAAAAATCGCACGGCTGAGGAAATTACTCAAAGAACAGTCATTAATCTAATAATCCACACAATACACAGGAGAATCACAGGGAGAAACACAACCATGTAACTGTTACGAATGGGAGACTCAGGCAGGGGATCCAAGTGCAGCGTTTTATTTACAGTGAGAATGGTCGTACAGGCAGAGTCAATCAGGAACAAACAGGAACAGCAAGGGACAGGCAGAATCGTAGTGAGGGTACAGGCAGTGGATCGAGGCAGGCAGATATCATTCACAGAACGGCAGACAAGGCAAGGGTCAGGACAGGCAGCAATGGGTCGATAACGGGTAGCAGGCAGGAACAGTAACAACAGACCGACAGGGTATAAATGCTTGGAATTGCTACAACAGTAAACAAGACTTCGCGGTGAGGTGGTGTGTGTGAAAGTCCTTTATAGTCCTGGTAATGCGTGGCAGCTGGGTGTGGTGATTAGTGTAGTGATTGGTGGAGTGAGTGCAGGTGAATGGCAGAGAGGATTATGGGTAATGTAGTCCGGGAACTGACAGGAACAGACGGTGATCGTGACAGTAACATAGACGACACAGACAATTAACTGAAGAAACACAGGGCTTAAAAAGACAGGTGATAATTGACTGAAACAGAACAGGTGTGCAGGACTAATTAACAAATGAGGACACTAGAGAACACAGGTTAGCAAAACAGAAACTGAACACAGAGAAAACAAAAACTAACATAACCAGACAGGGTTATGTTGGAGGGTGGAAGAAGCCAGGGGGGAGCCAGGAGAAGAAGTAGCCAGGCGGGGGAACCAGAGCACAGCCAGTACGGAAACAAGTGAGGGAGAAGCCATGGTGGAGGCTTGGCTGTTGACACCAGGGGAACGATGGTTGGAGATGGAGCCAGTGGAGGTGGAGTCCCAGATGGTGCTGAATGCCCATGAGCCCATGCAACATCGATGGGTCTGAAGACTGAGGCAGAGCCACAGAGACAAGCAGTATCTGAGGTGGAGACAAAGGACTGAGGTGGAGCCGGTGGGACGATGGTCTCTGGTGGTGCCGAGGGAGGAGCAAAGGTGGAGCTGATAGGTCGACAGGCCGAGGTGGTGTTATGGGATCAGCAGCTGGAGGTGAAGCCAGGGGATCATCCTGACGGAGCTGAAGACCCAAGACCCGAGGTAAATCTACACCCTGGAGAGGTGTCAGAAGGGGAGGGGCTGAAGGGAGCTAGTGGAGGTGGGGTTGAGGAACTGGCTGTTTAAGGAAGAGGAGGCGGGAGAGGGAGGCTGGGTGGCAACTCAACAGAACCAGCGGGGGCACAGAATACTTTGTGCTGGACAGGACCAGCAAGGGCACAGGAGACTTTGTGCTGAACGGGACCTACGGTGGTAAAGGAGACTTCATGTTGGACAGGACCAGCAGGAACGCAAGAGATTTCATGCTGGAGGAGACCAGTGGGGATGGGAGAAACAGGAAAATTACCCCCTCAAATTTGGTCTCACTGTCTGTGGTATGCTCTAGCATATCCTCTGTGCAGCGGGGTGATTGCTGGCTGTGCTCTGGATCCGGAGTGGATCCGGCTGGTGTCCTCCATGGGGCAAATGGTCATATCTGATCCATTATTCACCAGCACCCACTCCACAAACACAAAATCCTCTCTGGGACCGTTGACTGGAAGGTGTGCCATGGACCGCTTGCTAAGGCTGGTGTGGGTCAGGGTAGTGAATTTGGCGCACCAGATCTAAAAATTCCTTAGTATGGTCCTCCAGTGAACCGTCTTTATGCTCCAGGCATAGGAGTTGGACAGCGGGTAGGTCTATTTAGGTGGGGGAGAAGGAAAAAAAGGAAATCGCTGCAAATAATAGCTTCTTTGGTCCTGTATTCTGTCAGGCGTGGGTGTTGTAATAATGGTTTAAGTCAGGGGATGATTGACTGAAACAGAAGAGGTGTGCAAGACTAATTAACACAAGTTAGCAAAACAGGAACAGAACACAGAGAAAACCAAACCAAAACAGACTACATGTGATAGTTAAGGCATAATGAGGATTTTAATGTTTATTTTTTTCTTTCTGTGAACATCGTGGATTTGGAGACCAGTTAAGTGCATAGTTGGTATAGAATGACCAGGTGTCATAGAGGATGGGAGGGAGCTTAGACATGCGGCCATCAAGACATGAGCAGAGAAGTTAAACTGGTCATCAGACATGGTTCCTGATTCCTAGTTTTCATAAGCTGGCTTTATAGTTTAAGAAGCCAATTGTACTGTGACGTTGAGGTTGACTGATGAGTTTGCTAGGATTACAAGATGTTCTCTCTCCTAAATTTGCATCCAGGCCGAGATGTCTGAAAGGCAGATTTGAGCTGTGATGTTAGGGTCACCAGGCTGGAAAAAAGCCACACACTTTTATGACTGTGCCCAAAGAGGCTGTGCCATTGAGGACAGAAGGATCTGGTAGTCCAGGAAAACTTTAAAGGCATCAGTCTCTATAAGGCCCCATCCACACGGAGATGCGTTTTTGTGAATACGCACAAATTTTATATCGGATTAGCGTTTCGTCCACACGGATCCAGCGTTTTCAGAAGGTGAAACAGCTATTTCTTGAAACCGGGTCCCAGAGTGGATAAATCTGAAAATGCCGTCTTTGCGTTTTCGTGTGGACAGCCTATCCGTATATTTTGGGAAACTATCATGTCATTACCCCAAGTGTCGACCCTAGTCAGACGCCGCTAACAGCACAAAACAGCAACAACAACAACAATAGCAGATTCTAGATGCTTGTGTTCGTGCTGCAGAAGCTACTGAGCCTAAATAAAGCTTTATTTTTAAGCTTTACTAAAGTTTGTATACAGCGCGCAAGGTTTATGCACATGCTCCAAGTCTTATTCGCTGTTTTAAGTGTACCTCTGTGGCAGAATTACAGCGCCACATACTGGTCTATACTACATCGTTTTGAGTCGTTTCAGTGGTTTCGTGGGGACGCAGATATTTCTTGAGACAAGGAAAAAAAAGATCGGATTGGGTAAGCTTCGGCTTCGTGTGGACGTAGCCTAAGAGGAGAGAAAAAGGAGGACAGCGAGTTGCATGCAGCTGTTGATAGTCTCCACCTTATCAGGGAAAAGGTGGCAAGGTCATCAGCAGTGAGAGAGGTGGTGAGAGGAGGTGGATGAGAAAAAAGAAGAACGTTGTGAATAGTGTTGCTGATCACGGCGAAAGTGACCTCGGCAGCAGAAAAAGAGGAGAGGAAAGATTGATACCTGATCAGCTCTTTTGCCTTGTGGATTCCTTTTCAGTAGCCCTGAGTTGGGTGTGGTGGTCATGAAGATTATCAGACTAGAATTGTTCAAGTGAGGAGGGGTGGGTAGTGGATGGAAGGTGCTGGGGAAGGACTTTTTCAGAGCCAGTAGTGCTTGTGTGAAATATGAATAACCAACTAAAATTTAGTTGATTTTGTTAAGATAATTTACAAACAGATTACAAAATTAAAAACTAAATGCAAAAATAAGTCTTGTGTTTTCTTAGTTTCTCTTGTCTAATATGACATTTTATTTGATTCATTAAGAGAAAATGACGTCGTTCATGCTGTTTATTAGTATTTAGTAATTAGTAAAGATTTTTGTATGTTAATGTTTTGTCGTTTAATCAAAAACACAGGTTCATTGACTTGACCTTGAACTTGCAGTGCAGAGAAAGGGAGGTTGTATCCTTTTATAATTTATTGTATTGTATATTTTTTTGGATGACATGGATGTGATATGTATGAGCTTTTTCATTGTGTGTGCATGCATGTACATATTTCCCTGTTTAATTCAAGAAAAATGACTCATAAAAAATAAAATAGAATACATTTCTTTGAATGCTTTATGTAGTAATCAATCAATTTATGTGAATCAGCAACAAACCATTTGTCCTGCCAAGAGAAGAATACAGGTGGACTAAAAGAAATAGATGGAATGGATTATTTTATGCCTTCTTACTGTCTCTTTCAATCTCTACGTCCATTCACTCTCTGAGTGATGTTCATATATAGAGCCCTTGCTTTGTCTGATATCTTCACAGATAAAAACAGATTCTCCCTCTGGACGGGTTCTTTTGATCTCCAGTGCTTTATCTCCTTGGTAACCACATCTGCAGCAATTAAAATGTCTCTTTAGAGTTGGCCTAGTGTGTTATGCTTTAAGATTACTGGGGTATCCCAAAAGTGGGCTAGATATTCCAACCACTTCTTTTCTTGATGCATTCAAGAAGAAAGATGAGATGATACAAAAGAAGAGAGAGAATAAAGGGACAAAGGGATAGGATGAGTTTTTTTTTTTTTTTTTAAATCTTAACTCAAGCAATCTTCAGATTGACATACAGTATTAGCAAAACCGAGTAAACAAAACACGTTTGTAACATAATCCTATCTGAGGAATTTGTGAAATTAATCTGTCTTGTTCTGTTATGATTCAACTTTAATACAAAAAATTACGCTCAAATTTGCCATGATCTGTATTCCTACTGTTGAGTTTTAATACTAGTACCTGAACCATAACTGTGATGATAATCTGAAGTAGTCATATGCCGAATTATACAGACAGACCCTTTTGTCTGTAAACAATATTCATGTGACTTGACACAGGTTATCCTGATTTGAATATAACCAGAGTATAAAGTTGTGAGTGTGCATAAATGTATGTAGGATTGTGTGTGGGTGTCACTGAGTAAAAGCCACCTTTTCCAACCAAGGAGAATTTTAACAATTCTTTTTTAACCTGCTATTCTACAAACAATTTAATGAAAATATATTGCAATATACAGTACTTATCCTATGAGAAAAGCACTGATTTATTTAAATAATACATTATTGAAATCCTCTGAATGTTGAAAGAAAATATTAAGTGGATCAAAATAATAGCATTGTGAATTGTGAAAAATGTTCTGTATAAGTTAAATGCTATTAAAACGGCGGTCTGATGCAGCAGAAAAAATAATTAGCATATCCCCATATATTACTGTCATGTTTACACAAATTTTGTGAGTAAAGCAAAGCTCACAATCTTCTCATATCTAATTTCTGAAACAGATGTTGAGCCATTGCAATGCCAGGAATATTTGAGTGCCTGTATGTAGAATATGGGTATTTGCTTTACTCGAATGTGAGTTAAATTCCAGGTTGATGGCTGCGTATACCCTTAAATAGGGCACTATTTGAGGGGACAGCCATTTGTAGTGGTGTCCGAAACCATAGTGGACTTTATCGTGTACATAAATTCAAACCCATAGTGCACCGCAAATCCAAGTGTACAAACTGATCTGGGCTGCGTTTAACTCCACTTTTAGACATACACTTGCAAAGTTCCCCTAAGCACTTCCCCTCGGGGGAATCCCTGCCACCATTTTGAAGTGTGTTCAGATTCAAGTGGGTGAGGGAAGTTTATTTGGACAGAACCTCGACCCCTCAATTTTGATCGAGGGAGTGAGTCTACTCAACATGTACACGTCAGGCAGATCCACCACAATGCACAGTGATTGTGACATCATAATCATTATCAGATTTCGCTTAATTTACTTGTAGCTACTGTTTATTTGTTTGTTTGTTTGTTTTTTAGCACAGTTATAGTTTATTGTATTGTTATCATTTTTGTTTGCGTAATTTTTAATATTTTATATTTAATATAAATATATTAATATTTGTTTAGGTTATATTTAATTTTTGGAGCACCCTAAGCCCTTGATCACTTGGAATCTGATATGGAGCTGATTTATTATTTATAGTTTTTTTCTTATAAATTTGTTTACTCGCCATTCTATAGGCCTCTATGTATGCTTGGGCTTTTTAAAAATTAAATATAAACCAATACAAAATATTAATATAGAATTTTTTTTTTTGCATTAAGTATAAAATATTACAAAATACACAAACAAAAATTATAACAATACAATAAATAGCACACTGAAGCCAGCTCTACAGCAGACTTCTACCCGACAGTCAAAGCTGTGTTACGTCACGAAAGTGCGGACTGGACTCATATTAGGAAGATCGCAAGTGTTTAGGGTGCCATTTGAGACAGGACCAAAATCGAGGGGTCGAGGGTCTGTTTTGTCCAATGCTTAATTGTAGGAGACCTGACACTTGACGTTGTTTTCCTGAGAACTGAAGCATTTCAGCCGAAATGCCGTTTTTTACAATGATTGAAGCCTTTTAGTCTGAGGCGTGATGCCTTTTCGTCATACGACTGAGGCCTGATATGGGGTTAGATTTATATAAAAATATATAACACAAACTTAAAAAAATAATGCAAAATGATCAGAATGGCAAAGAATGTGGTCACGGATCAAAATATAATAAGCGTGAATCGAAAAATTAAAAGAGCATTTAAAAAAATAAGCATGAATCAACTTTAAACACATTAAAAATTATATTGCACAAATCTTAAACTTGTGTTTTTATGTTCTTAAAAGTTGTTTTCCTTGCTTTTATTACTCTATACTTTGTGCTCTCTTACATTTTCTGCTCATGTTTTACTCTTTTGTATGCTTGTGCTGTTTTTCTCTTTGCTCTTCTTTCCATGTTCCTCTCTTGAATTTCCAAATGTTGCAGTTCATGTTTCATGTAAATTAGGCCGGGCTTAAGCGTCACCATTGGTCCACAAGTTCTAGATTGACAGCTCCTCCTCTAGCCAATCAATCAAAGAGAGGGAGATGACATCACTTCAATGCGACTCATGGCTACTGACCCTGCGTTCCATTCGGAAGGACTCATCCCTATGCCCTAATCCCTTCAAAGGGTTTACCCTCTGGAGTGAGAGCTTCAAAGGGATGAAGGGTGTAGGGGTCAAAAAAAACCTTTTTTTGGAATGCACTTCTGCGTCATCTTAACGAGACAATCAAGGAAGGGTAGATTGTGCAAGCTGCGCCCTTTGTTTAACGTTAGTTTATTTATTGGTTTATCGCACCATATTGTATATTGTGTCTATGTATTTGAAACATTTGAATGGACTGATAAAGGGAGCTGTAAAGTGTTTTTGTTGAAGTACAATGTCATTTTGACCATAATAATATACCAAATCTAACTCGTATAAATATTACAGTAGGTTAGGAAAAATACTATACATACATTTAAAGGTAAAATCGAACTCCTAACCTCCTGTACCCACTCTGTGACGTCAAAGAACTTCCCTGTGCAAAGGATCATGGGGGCCCGAAGTGTTCATCAGTTGTACCCTTCGAAATCCTTCATTCAGAAGGGCCCTTTGAAGTGGCCAGTTTTGAGCACTTCGGTTTGGAACAACCCTTCAATATGGCGGCCATGATTATTTTAACGATATATTCCATTTGGAATGCACCGTGATACTCATACTCATATGAAATATTAAAAGTGCCCTAGAATTTAAAATTGGATTTACCTTGGCATAGTTGAATAACAAGAGTTCAGTACATGGAAAAGACGCACTGAGTTTCAAACTCCATTGCTTCCTCCTTCTTATGTAAATCTCATTTTTTTAAAAGACCTCCGAAAAACAAGCGAATCTCAACATAACACCGACTGTTACGTAACAGTTGGGATCATTAATATGTACGCCCCCAATATTTGCATATGCCAGCCCATGTTCAAGGCATTACACAAGGGCAGCCAGTATTAAAGTCTGGATCTGTGCACAGCTGAATCATCAGACTAGGTAAGCAAGGACAACAGCGAAAAATGGCAGATGGAGCGATAATAACTGACATGATCCATGATTACATTATATTTTTAGTGATATTTGTGAATTGTCTTTATAAATGTTTCATTAGCATGTTGCTAATGTACTGTTAAATGTGGTTAAAGTTACCATCGTTTATTACTGTATTCACGGAGACAAGAGAGCCGTCGCTATTTTCATTTTTAAACACTTGCAGTCTGTATAATGCACAAACACAACTTCATTCTTTATAAATCTCTCCAACAGTGTGTAATGTTACCATGTTAGCCACGAAGCACCATCAAACTCATTCAGAAGCGCGTGATTTAAAGGGGCCGCACGCTGAATCAGTGCATAGTTAATGATGCCCCAAAATTATTATTAATTTAAAAAAGTATATGGGGTATTTTGAGCTGAAACTTCACAGACACATTCAGGGGACACCTTAGACTTATATTACATCTTGTAAAAACTTGTTCTAAGGCACAACCCTTTAAACACAACCCTGCCTCTTGATTTTCATTTAAAAAAATATGAAACCTATTAATGTGTGGTTCAGGTAATATATGCATATGTACTCTGATTATCTTCACTGTATATAAAATGAATTAAACAGTTCACCTACAATAAAATGAAATAAGACAAAACAACACTCTCTTTTTGTTAAAAGTCAGTTTTAATTATCAATAACAACCATTATAAAAGTATAAGTATAAAGTATGAGAAGCTATTCAATAAGAAATAAAGACAAACAAACGATTCAGTCAAACATACAAAGTCAGCGCTCTAGTACAACGGTAAAGTTAAATAAATATAGTTATGAAACTTCACTTTGCCCTCAGCCAAAATGATTTGCCCGGGAACAAATTCTAATTTCATGAGACCAAAGATTGCCCGTTATACACAAGATGAATGATATCTCATTTTTAACCACTACAGAGGCATCTGAGCCAGTGGCAAATGTCAGAAGGACTAGCCGAGGTACAGCTGCTCTCGGATGGGTACATTAGCACTGACCGCCCGGTGATCGCCTGGATCTCACAACTCCGTAAATGTCAAATCAAATTTTCAAATAGGCGCTCTCTTTATAAATAAACCACAGATTTGAGCTTTAAACAACAACTTTTAAAACTACATTTCATGACACAAATAAAGTAGTTTTTAAATTACGCGGGTTTTCTCCTCTGCTTCACCGCTATTGATGCTTGCTGGTAGTTGCTAACTACCATGGACGTCTGAACTTAGTGTACTTGGTATTGTGAAACACCGAATGTTGTTGTGTAGCAAGCAAAGCTTGTCTTCTTCTTGTGACAGACAGCCACAAGCCGAGAAGCAAGAACAAGATCTGCTGTATGTCCACCATTGTTGTTTACTGTGTCGTTTTCTTCTTCGCGCGAGAATGACGTCGATCAAGTAAGGGTAACGTTTAGGTTACTGTTGGCGGTGGAAACGGAAGCCTGATCAGTGTACTGTTCCGAATTGTACCGCTCAGTGGAAACGAGCCATTTATTGCATTCAGGATACATTTTTTATTCAGGATTTTTTTTAATTTTTTTTTATTAAAACTGTATGAAACTCACCTATAATGTAGGCTATGCCTGTATGCGTGTGGTGTTTGATTAAATTAATTGATTAAATGTAATTTGCTCTAAAGATAATGCAAGTGTTTTTCTTTTAAGGGGTTTGCCACTTAAAAGACTCACAAAGGGAACTCATAAAGGAGAAAAGTGTCAGCAGCTGAATGCAAATCGGCCTATCTGCAATCTTCACAATGGGAAATTCAAACTCATCTGTCTGGAGGATCAGCATTGTGTGGCATGTTGGCATTCCAAAACACATACTGAAGACAAATTCTGTCCAATGCAAGAAGCAATACTGGGTCAAATCATATACAGACATAAACACCACAATCACAATAAACAAAAGAAAGACTACTTTTAAAAAAAAAAAAAAAATTCTTGATTTACTATGAGAAACTGAAGGCTGCATGGAACCATTTACAAGATAAACTGAAGACTTATGCAAATATGAATATTATATAAAAGTAGATTGATGAAATTTAAATTATTTACTTTTATGCAACTAGTTTGAATTTCTTGAGGTTTTGCAGCCACTTTGAAAAGATAGCCTATAAGTGTTGCAAGCCCATTTTCTCAACCCCTTGTCATCTGATCTCTAGCCCAATTTATATTATTTAATTATTATTATTATTTTTTTCAGTGCTTGTTGCATAAAACCAAAGCAGAGTTTGAGAAGAGATGCAGGATATATAGCAAGAATTTGTCCACAGAAATAAAGAATGATTATTTAGTTGGGTAGCTAATATTATCCAGCTATATGAGACAAAGTTGCTTAGAGATATTTGTATATTTTAAAGCAGGGCTCTTTAGGCACCTGGCATGAAAAACTTAAATTGTAGGTATGCAAGTTAATTGCAAAAGAATAATTGCAGTATCATAGGGCATTGTAATTGCCAGATAAGGTGCTAAGTGAATCTAGATTTTGAATTTCTAATTATTTGTGATTTGCTAATTTGTCATTTAGCCAATGTTTTCATCCAAAGCCAAATTCCCTTTCAGGCTTTCTTTCTATATATAAGTCTTTGTCCAAAGCCATTTACAGTGTCCATGGAACAACTTTGGGTAATGTGTCTTAATGCTACATTATCCTGAAACATTGACAGTCTTTTTTGGTGTCGGGGTGCAGTCAACATATATGATAAAGAACTGATTGTAACATCCAAGCACATAGTTGGCTGCTCCATGATCAGTTGCAGGAGTTTATTTAAGTGAATTAATTAGGTAATAATGGTAAATATAAAGGACTCTGTTGAAACAGCCATTCATTTTTCTTTTTTTGTTTTATAGTTTTTAATAACTGCTTGCTGTTAAAAGAGAAGACATCTTGCAACATAAAAAAAAACATCTATTTTTAATAAAGATGTTTCATTGTTTGTTATTTTTAAGGAGACACACATTAAGCCCTCAACATTAAACAAAGACGAAAAAGAGTTTTCAAGCATCAAAACAATAAGTGTAATGTAGCTTTGAATTGTTGTTGTTGTTCAATACATCAGAATGGGTCCTGTTTAATTTGTTTGTTTTTTTCTGAGCAAAAATTAAATATCATACATTTTTACAGAAGACACCCACTAAAGTGCCATTCAGTGTAAAAATCTTGTCAGGGAGATTTACAACAAAAAATCTATTTATGCCATATTAAAGACTAATTACTTTTACCCTAAATGCTACGTACAGGTCAGAATAAGTATGTTGTTTAAATTTTTACATGTTACACTGAATGACAATGGAACATTATTTCACCCACATTTTGACATTTTATTCTCCCCAAAATTCTTTAAAAACCTTTAAAAAGTAAATGTTATTACTTGCATTTAATGCTTTCTATGTATTTAAAATCACTTTTGTAAATTTCTATTGATGCGACATCTAAATGTCTTTGACCCACAAATCTAAACATTGTTGATAATCAGTAAATTAAAACATAAAAAATTACAATGGTGCAATGACAACAGCATAATAAATAAAGCCAGCTAAATATAAAACAAATTCAGCTGGTAGCGGGGAGTGTGCCACTTTTAAAAGACTTTGAAATAGTCTTCTTATATCAACCCACTTAAATGCATTTCTCCATAGTGCATTGTTTTTCTAGATACACCACTTGGCAATGAAACCATAGTTGTGTGTCCCGTCATCACTGCTTGCAGCCATATTTATAAGTTCTAACATATTATGTGTTTTTATATGGAACCAACTGCAAAATGATTATAATCAACAGTTATTTTCAAACATGGAGGACTAGAGTTGGATATTTGACGTCAGACCAGATAGTTGTAACTCCTCTGGTTGTACTCTCACCGGTCTGAGCGGGATACAAACCTGTGTTTCCGGCATGAGAGGCATGCAAGGCACTCCAGCTGATCCAATTAAGTCCTTTAGGCAGTTTTATATGAAAACTACAGTGTTAATTTTGACAGCAAATTTTGATTTAGTTTTAGTCATAGTCTTTTGACTAAAATGGCATTTAGTTTTAGTCATATTTTAGTCATCGGAAATTGTTTTAGTTTTAGTTTAATATCAAAAGATTTTAGTCGACTAAATCAAAAGTAGATTTAGTCGACTAAATTCTAATTGAGTTACATTGTAATGCATTAATAAGCATTTCTCTAACAATACACAGATCCAATACACTGATATACATCTGATATTCTCCAAATTGTTTGTTCACTTAAGACAACCAACTGTAATTTACTCGCCATAGCAAGTTTAGTTAAAAGTTTTAGTCATTTTTAGTGTTTATGTTTTTTATTTTTTTATTTTAAATATCTATATATTTTTGTTGTTGTTGTTGTTGTTTTGTTATTATTTTTATTTTTGTTAGCCTAGTTTAATACATTAGGTTAAGCTAAAGCTTGGAAACTAGATGGAAGAAAATAAGATTATATTTTTATATATAGGCTATATTTTTTTATTTCAGTTAACGTTTATTTCAAGTAATGAAGATTTTTTTATGGTTTTAGTTAACTATAATAACCAGTATACTTGGAAAATATATTGAATAATGTGTCAAATAATGTTCTTAATCTTTCCTTCCTATGACAGAAGATACAGTAGTTTACTATGAATTAAATAGAAATTAACTTAAATACAGTTTATTATGTAAATAAAATAACAATAATGACCAGGAAAAAATAATAATTATAAACCATACCGAAATACACCGTGACTCTTATTCTGAAATGTCTGCAGTTTGCACTGTAGCAGGCTGCTCATGAGGGAGATAAAATATGCATTCTTACAACCGCCTAAAACATACTACCATATAAACATTGTGTAGTAAACATTGGCATAATTCATCAACATTAGTTTAGGCCTATAAGCAATCGCTTGGCATAAATGTGCGCTATTCATTAATTGCGCAGCAGTCTGATGAGTTGCTGCGCGAGCCTGTAGAAGCGCGCAACAGCGCCGCGCCTCCCGCGGTTAGATCAGCACGTTACACTTCAAATGTGCGCATCTTCCACACAGGACAGCAGTTCTGACTGGATATCTTCCCAAATCGTCCCTCTTTATCATTTTTGTCTCGTTTTTATCCGTTGACGAAAATTAGAGTAGATTTTAGTCATAGTTTTAGTCATTCAAAATGCATTTTTATTTAGTCATCGTCTCGTTTTCGTCCGTGAAAAAATGTCGAAAATTATGACGAAAATTATTCGTCAACGAAATTAACACTGAAACTACAGGTATGTGTGTTGGAACTAAACTCTGTAGGGCTATGGCCCTCCAGGAACTGAGTTTTGCGCCCCTACTCTAGCGTCAGTCGCTATGCCTCTTAAGGCCAGAGGAGTGAAGTGTACTCTTAATAGCTGGCCTCGGTTACACTCACCCCCCTAAACCTCACTCCCACATGGGTCACAGCATTAATGTACCCCCACCGGTTCTACTCGCACCGCTCCGAGTGGGATTCAAACCAGCATGAGAGGCGGGCACGCTAACAAGGACGCTAAAGTCCGCAGCCTCTAGTGTCAGTCACTAGTGGACCTCGAGTGAGGTTTACTCGAATGCCTCTTAATAGCTGGCCTCCATTACATATGCAAGTACATAAAACACTTTTGCTAATGAGATGTACATCTGAATATAACACATTATTGCATGGAGCATCATTCCTTGTTGAATGCTGACATACAAATAATAACAAAGTAAATATGGTGACTGCAATTGTCTTGTATTCTTAAGACTTAAAAAAAAAAAAAAAAAAAAAACTTGGTTGCTGATTTATGTCAAAATAACAACGGCACTGTTGTAATTGGACATTTGCTAACAGGTTTTTATAAGTTTTAGGTACTATCCCTGGCAGTGAATCCATTAACACTTTCATTTTTTCCAACGCTAAGTGGTTTTTTAAAACGTCTGGCAAACACACGCGGACTCTAGAGCTCTCTGCACAACAGGCTCATTTCCATGAAGGAACTTAATGCTTTCCAAAAGGTTTTGATAACTCTCACTATCCTCATTCCTGCATGTTCCTAGAAAAAAGGAAGACATTTGTACTATATCATGTCTGTTGTTAGATTTTATATTAGTAATAATTTGCTGTGGTTGTGTTTGGCGTGATGGTGGGGTGGTTCGGTACATTGGTATAAATCACTCAATTGCTCTTCTGTTGATAGATAAAATGTTTGGCAGTGGAGAAGAACTTTGTGGTGTGTGAAGGAACGTGCAAACACCGCTGGTGGAATAAACCATTTAATCTCCTCTGTTCCATTTCCTGTAGAAAATCAATGTTTTCTCATTAGGACCCCCATATGCTGGCACTGAGCTTTCCAGATATTTCAGGAAAATGGGGGAAATTGGCTCACACACTCAGACTCAGGTTCTGACAGATCAAAACAGTGAAATAATCTTCTGTGAAGCTCTAAGACTGTTTAATGGTTTATTGCTTGATTTTATTCTTAGATTTTTTTTTTTTTTTTTTTTGTCAGTTTATATCTGACTGCAGTTAAAGCCTTACAAAATGAGAAAGCAAACAGATGTTTTGGGTTAAAGGTGCCACTGAGAGAGAGAACAAGAGACACAGGCACATGGTTTGTGTTATGTTGTTTGTTGAGGCGACCAAAACCAGTAGCATTGTGTATGTTTTCATTATTTCACAGCAGTTAAAGTCCAGTTTGAAACACAAAAACACACAAATACACACATATTACTTTGAAATACACAAATGAAAAAACCTGATTACATACCCATCTGTGTCTGTAATTTTTTATGCATTGGACCGTCTTCCCATCTTTCCCTGTCTCAGTGACTGACTCTTGAATGGATCTCCCATGATTAATGCATGACTTGTGTGTGTGTGTGTCGTGTTTTGTTGTGTCCTGTCTTGACCTAGTGAAAGTAACTGAGTTGTCTGAGGAAAAGCTTTCAGACAACTCCTTTCATTTTCATCCATTTTGACTGCACCCCACCCCCTCCTTCCTCATATTGGTCCTAAATCTGCAAACTGGGCCTCTGTTTACACATCAATTTACAAATTCCACAAATTAAACAAGCCATACTGGTTTCAGGAACATGATCCAAGTCTGCTCACACACAGAAATACAAAATTAAAATCTAGAACCTTACCCAAGAACACGGTAATTACATGTCAAGTAAATTAGATCCAAGAGACAGAATGTTGTGTTACCAACTTTTATTGGTTTAAGAAAATATTTTTCCCACTTATTTATTGTTTACTTTTATATTAAGAATTAATGTACTGATTTGTTATTAAGAAACTACGAAAATTAGATACTAAGATACTAAGATTAGATTAAAAAAATTAGATACTAAGAAAATTAGTATCACCCTCATGCCGTTACACACCCGTAAGACCTTCGTTAATCTTCGGAACGCAAATTAAGATATTTTTTGTTGAAATCCGATGGCTCCATGAGGCCTGCATAGGGAGCAATGACATTTCCTCTCTCAAGATCTATGAAGGTACTAAAACCATATTTAAATCAGTTCATGTGAGTGGTTCAATATTAATATTATAAAGCGACGAGAATATTTTTTGTGTGCCCAAAAAAAAAAAAAAAAAAAAAACCACTTATATATAGTGATGGCCGATTTCAAAACACTGCTTCAGGAAGCTTCAGAGCGTTATGAATCAGTGTGTCGAATCAGCGGTTCGGAGTGCCAAAGTCACGTGATTTCAGCAGTTTGGCGGTTTGACACACGATCTGAATCATGATCCGACACAGAAGAATCATAACACTCTGAAGCTTCCTGAAGCAGTTTTTTGAAATCGGCCATCACTAAATAAGTTGTTATTTAGTTTTTTTGGCGCACCAAAAATATTCTTGTCACTTTATAATATTAATATTAAACCACTGTACTCACATAAACTGATTTAAATATGTTTTTAGTACTTTTATGGATCTTGAGAGAGGAAATGTAATTGTTGGCTATGGAGGCCTCACTGAGCCATCGGATTTCAACTAAAATATCTTAATTTGTGTTCCGAAGATTAACGAAGGACTTACGGGTGTGGAACAGCATGAGGGTGAGTAATAAATGACATTATTTTAATTTTGGTTGAACTAACCCTTTAAGGTGGTCAAGCTGTTTTTTTGGAATATGGTAGATGATTTGGCCCAATGTTATCTTCCAGCTCTAACCATCTTCATCAAGGCCTGCCTTATCTTAGCAATACCAGGTAGTAATCCATCTGATCCATCATCTTAATCAGTTTGGACCAGCTAATGGCTGTACATGACCAGCACAGTCCAGCAAACAAACAAACAAACAAACAAACAGACAGACAGACATCAGTATCCATCAGACCAAAACACATACCATATGCAATCTCATATTTGAGCTGTAGCACAGTCTCATTCAGGCTATTAAAAAATACCCAAACTCAAATTGTCGTATGACATAGCATATGCTGTGCTAGCTATTAGTATGATGATTAAGCATGATAAACCATCAGAACTGTTTAAAAGGGACCCACTCAACTGTCACACTATTTCTAACAAGTTAAAATAAAGAGGAATAATTAAAAAACAATTCTCAATATATAATTTGTTATATCTGACCATCCAGTTTCTTAAAAACAAAACAAAAACAAAAACATCTCGACTGATATGAGCTCCAAATTTCCACTAGATGGCGACAACGATCTAAACTTTTCAGCTCAGCCCAGGCTGTCAGCTTCTCTTACACATGGTCATCTAACAAGGTTAATATCTCTGTGTATGTGTGTATTCCTTATGTGTGTATGAGGAATGTGAAAAGAAATAACAATTACAATTTTTGGTATGCTGAAATCCATACACAACGCACACAGTTGCACACACATGCACTTGCTGGACTCCTATGGCCCTGACCCTATGGTCACATTTGATCAACCTCATTTAAGCTCACGGTATGAAAACAGGACATTGGGGACACATGTACAAAACACTTTGAAGATCACTGTTTTAAAAAAAAAAAATGCACGTGTGCATGTGCGTGTTCTTTGCATTTAGCTACAGATCCAACATTCAGAACCATTTGAATATCTCATTAATCAAAATTAGACATTTATTGGATCCAAGCACTGACTGCAGGTGTGTATCAGAAAAAGCTCTCTCCCTTTTTTCTTCAACAATTGCTGAAACTAAGCAGGCAAACAGGGTGATTGTGCCTATGATTTTCACTTGTTTTTGTTTAAAAAGTAAAATAAAATAAAAAAGGGTGAGTGAGTGAGTGAGTGAGTGAGTGAGACAGAGAGAGAGAGAGAGAGAGAGAGAGAGAGAGAGAGAAACAGGTTAGATTTAAAACTATAAATATGGAAATTATTATGTTGGTTACATAGTTTAGAGTTTTGTGTGTGAGACAGAGACAGAAGAATTACTGAAGTTAGATTTTGTTTACAGCTGTTTAATATAGTCAACAATATGTTTGTTGATACATTTAACTCAATTAACAATCTTTAGTCTGAGTATGTGTGTATACCAATTTGTAATGCGTGCATTGTTTTGTGGGATGTTCAGTAAGAATATATTTAATCATTCTGTCTGTGCTATCTTGAGCAGAGCAGTTAAAACAGTGAGTGTGTGTCTGTCAATCTGTCTTATGAGGCAGCACTACATTGATTCCTTGATTGGCTTGTGGCTAACCACAGACCCAGTGGGCATGAAAAAAACCCATTAAGTCCAATGTCTGACTTGGAGTGTGTGAGGTGGTTTTAGAAGGAAAATATCTAAAACTAATACGATATGGCTTTGAGTTTGAAGAATTTATGCCCTTGTTAGAAGAAGTATTTAGGGCCCTTGTTCCCATACTAGAACCGTTACGGCTGATTATATGAGTGTGTGTTTGTTTTTGAATTCACTTTTAACCCCCAGAGACTCACTGTTGAAAAATTGCATAACTTTTCTGAAGCAATTAAGCAAAACCAATGTTTTATGAAATATGAGTAAAACAACACAAAACAACGCAGCTAATTTGCACACATCAGTGCAATAAATTTGGCTAGAAAATATTTACAGTTTAAAACTCCCAGAATGCCGAAGTTGCTGTCTACTAACATCACTGCTGACTGCTTTGGATCAAATTTAGTAAGCTAGTATTTAACTTATACTGTTCAAAAGTTTGGTGGCGTTTTTTTTTTTTTTTAAGAAATCTCATGCTCATCATGGCTGGATTTAGTTGATGGACATTTAGTTTAGGCTTATTTGGTGCTCAAGAAACATTCTTTATTATTATTATTATCAATGCTACAAACAGTTGTGCTGCAAATTTTTTTTTTTAGAATTCTTTGATGAATAGAATTTTTTTTTTTTTGTAATGTTTTTTTAGTTTGTAACAAAGTCGTTACTGTCACTTTTGATCAATTTAATAACATTTTCACAAAAACTCTTAATGATATTAATGAGGAAAAGATGCTTGCTGCAGCCAAAATCTAACGGCAAGGTATAACAGGGCTGCTCTGAGATGAAATGACACAAGTTTCAACATTCTAGTTTACTAAGAAAGCTATATAAAGTTCAGTGCAACTGTGCCCCTAATATGCTTTTTGAAGTAATTTAAAGGGGGTCAGTGAGATGCAGGAATATTCCAGAATCAAGTATTAAAGGACTTCTTTGAGATAGACATATTCAAATTTCAGCCTCATATCTTGTTGGGAAGACTTCTTAAGAAAGTCATGTTTATAGCAGTGGCTTTAAAACAAGTTTAAAGAGTACAAATAAGACATCATCAATATAAATGCTTGGGTTTCTGAAGGTTAATTGAGTCTCTGGAATTTGAACACAGCATGAGGCGGCTAGAAAAAAAGAGATGGAAGGAGGGATGGGGAAGAGGAAAAGCAGAGGTAAGCAGATCCCATGACATGAAAGAGAGAGATCAGGAGTGTCTCAATCATGAGCAAAGAAATGATGTTCATATGTTGTTTCTCTCTCTTTCTTTGCTGTATATCAGTGTTTGACAGTTACTGTGTGTTTTAAATGTTTCACATTTGAATCCACACACTCAGTCTGGGGAGAGTTTCTTTAACTTCCCAAAGCCATCAGGTACTGTATACAGAAGGGTCATGCCCATCCAAACTGAGTTAAGCAGATTTTAAATGCAAGTTCGATGCAACTTTGAAATGCTCAATCAATCAATCAATGTAACAAAATGTTATAGCTGCTTTTTTTCCCCAGAAAACTAAAAATGCATTGTAATCACTTCAGTTGCAAATAGTTTTTTAAACAAACAAACCTATAAAGGATGGAAATTTAACCTATGTTCCCTTTCATACTAAACAATGCCCCTATACCATTAGATTAGGTCTTACACAACTACTAAGTAGAAAAAAAAAAATTCTTCATAATTAATTAAAAAAAAAAAAATATGTGCATGATGCCCCTGTTTGTTTATGATTTTAAATTATATTGCAAAGGGATACTGTACAGAAAACAGTAAAGTATTCCTCATTTAGAGCTAGAGTGCAGTGGTGGAGGAGATTGGGAGTGTCACCTGAAATTGATGGAGACTGAGATATTAGCACTCTTCATATTGACTGTTTATCTGTTTTATTAAGGTAGATTAGCCTTTGAACAACTTTTTAATTTTATTTTTCTCTCTTTCTGCATTCTGAGAAACTGTAGAAACTCTGTTCAGATATGGATGAAGATAAGACTTTCCCTGAGGACCTGTGCTCTGGGGTGAGAATTCCTCCGTTTGTGTTTACGCAGGCTGATCCCGGCTGGCCTGTCAAATGTGTGTGCTGCACCCAGATAAGAACAGACAGAATGTGAAAAATGTAAGAACTAAACACTAATAATTTTGCATGGAAGATTTACTTTAGGTGTATGTGTGTATTTGTGAGTAGGGCTGGGCAATATAGCTAAATAAATTATATCTCGATAATTTTCAGCCTTTTGACAATCTGATATACAGTATATCTCAATATTTATGTATTTGCTCTGAAATGGCTTGGCTGATTTGTCAGAGGAGCCATAATTTCAGCCCCAAAGCCATTGCAGACAAGTAGATAGAAGTAGAATGCAAGAAGTAAAATGTATTTGAATCTAGTTAAAAACAAGAAAGGGATGTTTTCCCACATTGTTTTTCCACTAAATCAACCAAAAGTAGAATTCTATTTAATCTTTATCATGTTATGCTTATGCTTGTTATTTGTGTCTGCTAAATGAATAAATGTAAATTAAATGAATGTAAATATGCACAAACAAATTACTTTATTTTTATGGTCCCCCAACAGACATTCTACTTAGTATAAGTAGAATGTCAACTTACTCTACTAACCCTAACCCCTTATTCTACTAAACCTACTCATAACAGCCTACTAATACTCTACTGAAAATTAGTTGACATGTAGGTGCAACATTATACCTAAAGTCAACAGAATGTCTAAAGGGGACCATCAAAATAAAATGTAACCCAGTATTTACCTGCATATATTTTGTACTGTATGTAAAATATGTAATGCAGAGATATTTTTCAGTGATAATGCAAATGAATCATTGAATCAACATTTTGAATTGATTCATACAGTGTTAATCACAGCGTGGCTGTGAAAAGCGCACAACTAGAGTAGAAAACAAAAACTTATAAATAATAATAATAAATCCAACAAGGTAACACTGAGGAGATAACCAGGAGAAATACATACAACCACATAAACTAAAGACAAAATGAAACAAAGAATTGAGGAAACTCAAAGGTTTTAAATAAACAGGGAGTAATGAGGTAACTCAAGGAAGAACAGGTGAAGGTAATCAGTAACTATAGAAACAAATAAGGATCGTGAACACGAGGTATAATTTCTTTGAACAGATGACAACATTATCAAAAAGATCCCTGTTAACATGGATCCACAAAAATGACTAAAAATGCTATATTATGCTTGCCAGGCCAGTAGTTAGCCATGTCAATTTGTAAAGAAAGACTACACGCCTGCGCACATACGCATTATTTTACAGAGCACTTGGGCCAAAAGTGCATGCCTGTAGACTAAACATGGAATACGCATGTGCATGCCATCACCGTTTCACAGATTTTTGTTTTTGAAGTTTACACAAGTAAAAGTATCGTTTTCAAAACCTTGCACTTTGAAACCCGTTTTCAAAAGCTTGCGTTTTCAGGCCCCCAAAATGCAGTTGTCGTGTATATGAATGGCCAAAGTGCATAAAAAGTTTTCCATTTTTATTTGAAAACGATGTCATGTAAACGGCCCCTAAAACACAGAATCAGACAACTGTTGTAGTCCTTTATGTAATAATAGCTACAGACCTTATTTTACTTAAAAATTGAATGCATACAAAATTCTTGAAGGAATGCATAAATTACCAATGCTTTACCGATTAACTGAAAAGTTTAATTTTATATCACTGGCAAAATCATAATGAATGAGTATATCACCCAGTCATGTTTGGGAGTATGTGTGTGGTCCTAAACCCTACATTGTGGGGACCAAATGTCCCCATAAAGATAGTAATATATATATATTTGGTCCCCATGAATAAAAAAAAAAAAAAAGCTTATAAATCATAATTAGTTAATTAATTTATTTATTTATTTTTAAGTAAAAATGCAGAAAGTTGTCTGTGATGGGTAGGTTTAGGGGTAGGGTTTGGGTCAGGGGAAAGAATATACAGTTTGTACAGTATAAAAATCATTATTATATATCATTATGCAAGTCTCCATGTGTGTATATTACCAGTCAGATATCAGATGCTTCCAATAAAGCTGCCATCTTCAATTATTTCAGTTATTTTCAGCCTAGTTATATCAAATCAATGTCTATCAAATTAATTTGTTTTGCCATCTGATATTATATATTTAACTTTTTTTTTTTCTATAAACACACACAGAGACATCCACACATGCACACACAGACCCCCTGAGAGAATATCTAGCTAATAGGCTGAATACAGGGGGCATGGACTTGAATGTTAAATCATGAATAATTAATGAGAACTGATGAATAATGAAAAGAGTTTAAGAGTAATTAGGGTAATGAGAGAGAAACAACGCTCACCATTCCGGAATCCTAGGAATAAAGCTATGGATAGGTCAGCGTGTGTATATGTGTGAAAGTGAGGAAGAAAGAACATCCATTGAAGAGAAAACAAAGAACAAAATAATGTGAAGAGAGAGAGAGAGAGATGAAGGAGAAAATGGTGGTGGTGAGATTAATCTATGTTGATTATTTGACTAAATACAGTCATTTAGTTTAGCGTGTAATGATGTGCATCCTTGTAAACACGCTCTGATTTGCTTTCAACCTAGTTCCTGAAAAGCAAACTCACAGCTTGACTTCCTATTATTTATATGTTCTCATACACACACAGGCTTTGAAATACTGAGAACTTGAAAGATAATGAACCAAAAACACAAGCAAAAGTCTGTGCATGTATGTGTGTGTGCATCTGAGTGCATTTATTCGCCATCTGTACTTCCAGCAGAACTGGTAAAATTTCTGCTTAAACATATACAATCATATTTAACATAATAATGAATTTACTACAATCTCGGGAGACACCATTTTGTAGATTAAGCCAACCCAAATCTCTTTAGCTCTAAATTTACTCCTGGAGATCACAAATGTACATATGTCCCTGCAGCACAGATTCATTCAGTTAATCTGAAACTGGAATTCAGGTGGTTAAGCACAGCTGTTGAATTTGTTTCATGGGTGATGTTTTAAACTCATGTTTTATTGTATTTGTCAAATTGTATTGACTACTTTTTACTTCAGTTAACAGTGTTCATATATAGGAATTATAGACATAATGGTACTTGCAGCTCTTTCATTTTGGTACATTTTACCACCTTCTGGAATTTTATGGATTCATTTTCAAAGTAATTGATTTTTTTTTTTTTTCTTTTTGGCTTTTTTCCCCACTTATGTAGGCCTATAGGACCAAAGACCTCTATAGGCATTCCCATTCATCTCACTGACAGTTGCTTGGCAAGATGCAGGTCCGTGGTGAAAAGTACAGACTTTCAGATTTTCATTCTATAACATAAATCACACACAGACATATCTCAAATGCACATTTTAAAACCATTGCTTTTTAAATGCAAGTTAATTACAAGTTGGTAAGATCTACAATGGTTGTCTGATTCTTGTCTTTTAATTTGCATACTTGCTGTAGTTCTCATGTATCAATTTGTTAGCAACTTACATTTTTAAAGCTCACAGTGATTTCAAACGATTATGTTGTAAAACAAAATAGCAAATGTGTTCAATTAATATTAAAAATTATTATTGTAAATTATTATTATTGTACTTGTAGATCATTTCTAAAAACCCAGTAGAAATTCCTGAATCAACCCATGACTGCAAAATGCTAGTTCTATTCTGGGATTTAGAACCCTGGAACTGCTCAATTGTATCTGCATCATGGCTATAGAAATATTCCATTGTCATCTGTCCAAGTCTCTCAAAAATTACTGTATTTGTATGTGTATGTGTATGTGAGTGTGAGTGTACTTTATGTAGAACTGAAATAAATATGAATGAAGCAGGAGGTCTTTTTGATATATCGCTGATCAACACTGACCAGTACAGCTGTGCTAATCTGTCTGACACACTCAAACACAAGCACGCTCGCACGCACACTTACATATGCTAACATTATGAGCGTTATTTACCTCTTATAGCTACACTCATGTGACTCGTAACTTTAGGTTGTTTATCTAAGTTGTGTCGTATATGAAAACACAAGCTAACAATAGCATAGTGGATCCAACCCAAACCCTGAGGATGTGTGTGTGAGTTTGTATGTTTATAGGCTATTCATTCCCGATAAATGTCTCAGCGGGCTCATTCTTTTGAAAATAAAACACTGTTTCCATCTCTCTCTCCAAGATCACCTCATTCTTCCTTCCTCTTTTTCTCCCTTTCACACACTCTCTCTCATTCTGAAATCACTGGGACGGGTACCTATATGGCAAATGTAATGAGTTTTCATTTATTAGTGTACAGGGACTTACAATTTTGTTCCCAGACACACAAACACAAACATATAATCACACTCACATACTCTCAACTCTTTTGTCAAAAAACTAATAGTCAAGCTTTAAAAAAAAAAAAAAACATTAATTCTGATGTGTGTAATTTATGCACCATTAATGTGTCAAGAAAAGGAATTGCAAAAATAATGATTGTTTTCTACCACTGGTAAGACAAACAGCCTCTCCCTGAACTCACATCCACACCAAACAGTATATTCCCCTAACATTAGTATTTGGTTTCCGTTTAGTTATTTTATTGTTAACCAAAGTATAAAATGTTCTAGGAATGTTCTTTTTTAGCTATTATTTTTTTACAATCGTAAAATAACATTCCTGGAATGTTGCAGAGAAGTTTTTTGAGACAATCTAAAAAGAACATTTTCTAATTTTTAGGTTTTATTTTTTACAACCATTACATTAGCATAAATATGATAAACATTCATTGCCTAATTTTATTTTTAGGGGAGCATTCTGCAAACTTAGAACAATAATTCTATTTCTGTAATGAAAGCTGTCCTGGCAAATTAAAAGCAATATTTAAAAGTGTGATTTTAGAATGTTCTGAGACTATTCTGGGAATGTTCATTTTTGGTTTCCAGAATGTTGGTTGCTAAATGGTGCACTTAATTTGTTGTTGTGGTCTTGTGGATTTGCAATGGCTGTCATGTGTACATATACACAAGATCAAAGTTGTCCAATTTGGCCTTTTAGATTTCAGAAGGGTGCTCACAAGCGCCGTTTGTAGCCTCTGCTTTTTTGCTGGGTCTGCACTGATGCCAACCGGGATACTACCCATCAGCCTGTACATATAGATGCTACAGAACTGGCACTCACCTGTGATTTGGGGTAGTGAAAGTAGCTTTTAAATGGGATGCCGTCACCGTATTGATTGTTTTAGCAACTGGAGGTTGCACAAAGCATTGTATTGACAACTGGATGTTGTTTGAATTGTCACAAGCTGAAAAATCAGATTTGTTTTTGTAAAATAGTTTATATTTGTCTTAGGGATTTCCACAACAACAGCCAATCAGAATCCACCCTGCTTTAAAGAGCCTGAACATTTAAAGTAACAGACAACAAAACTGTAGCATGCTCTTATAATAAACAGAATGTTATTGTGCGCTTTTAACAGTTGAGTGTAGAACACTCCAACAACGAGAGAAATGTGTGGCGCAGAATGACTATGAAACAAAAGAACACAGAAATCAGGAAACTGAGGCCTTAAATACACAGAGGGAATGATCAATGAGCAAGAAACAGGTGCATAACTAATTAGAAACAATGACAACTCAGGTAAATGGTAACAATGAAAAGTATGAAAACAAAACTACACAGAACAGAACAAAGTACACTCTAAAAAAAAAAGTGCTATATAGCACTAAAAGTGGTTCTTGGCTCGTAATCATAGGGGAACCACTTTTGGTGCTATGTAGCACCATATCTTTTAAGGTGCTCTACAGCACCTTTGCCAAATAGTGCTATGTAGAACTCATAAGAGGTGCCATATCACATTTTATTTCTTCAACAAAAATGGTGCTAAACAGCACCAACAGTGGTTCTTTGGCTCGTAAAGAACCTTTAAAAGGGGCTTAGCAGGTTCTTAGTATAGCAGTGGTGCTATATAGCACCTCAACCATCCCAAAGAACCACTGAAGAACTGTTGAAGAACCATACAGGGGCTTAACAGGTTCTGTATACAGTAGCAGTGCTATATAGCACCCCAGTCATCCCAAAGAACCAGTGAAGAACCGTTGAAGAACCATACAGGGGCTTAACAGGTTCTGTATACAGTAGCAGTGCTATATAGCACCCCAGTCATCCCAAAGAACCAGTGAAGAACCGTTGAAGAACCACTGAAGCACCAAGATTTGGTTTGATTTTTCCTATACAGCACTTAAAGTGGTTCCCCTTTGATTACCACTTTTAATACTATATAGAACTTTATTTTTTATTTATTTATTTATTTATTTATTTTGGTGTGGATGTTAATATAGTTATTGTTATAGTTGTCTTTATAGTTTTCATTCTTGGTTTGAACGGGCCTTTAGAGGAGGCTCACAAGGGATTAGGTTTAGGCATTTGGAATGGAGCCTAGTGTCAGGCTGTTGTTGATTCCTAAACAAACAGAGCACTGTGTTTACACTTTTTAGTTACTTTTACTCTAGCTATTTGTGTTCTGGTAAAGAGGATGGTACTTGTCTCTGGTTTGGAGTAGTTCATAGATTGTGCGTTTTTGTGTAAATTTGCATGTGCCTGAAATTGAGATGATGACTGTTTGTGTACGTTAGGTGCAGGTGTACATATTGTGTGAGGAACATTTGACACACATTTACTTAGCTATCTAAATGTGGACATACCATAGTCTTCTACTGTTTTTATGTAAAGGCAATTCTAATTACTGATGACTAACCTTTGCCTAAAAAAACATAATTTTATTTATGAATGTTTATACAGTAGTTACAACTTCTGAGTACAATTTGTCCCCAAACTTCACTTGGTTTTGACAGGATGTGTGAGTGACTGACTAATATCATCCATATCACACCCTACCTCTGCCTGGAAAGTGTATGTGGGTTTGTCTATATTGGGGTGTGTGTGTGTGTGTGTGTGAGGCAGTGGGAAAGGAAGACTGGGCAACAGGAGCACACTCAAAAATTTCTAACACTTCCTGACATACCCACCCATTCTTTACTGGCCAGTCATCTGAAAGGATTTACATCCTTTCAGCACATCGTAAGTTGTATGAATGTGTCTGTGTGTTGAAGTTGTGTTTGTGTGTGCGTGTGAGAGAGAAGGATCTGTCATCAAGGATAAGAATACATGTTTTATGATAATGGAAAGGTTATTGTGTGTCTCTACAACACATATTTATTTGACACTGTCTTTGATTGATTGACCTGAAATTAGAGCACATGCAAACAGATGCATGGACATGCACTTGCATAATCACACACAAGCTATACACTCTGTTCTGTTTTTTGGTTTGAGAGTCTTGATTGTCATGCTTTTACGATTTGTTGAATTACTTTTTGCAGCCTCATAAGATCACACGGGAGAATGTATGATAGACCTGAAGAAGTTAACGACAGGGCATGGTAAGCACGTTACAATCTGTTTTACATGTGATTGTGTATATGTGTTGTCATTACAGAGGAATGAAGTATAAAAGTGGGATAAAAAGACAGATATATACAGAAAAACCTGGGGCAGAAACAGAGAACAGAACATTTTCACAATCATTATATCATTACTTAAACCCTTTACTTTTTCAGTTGGACTATAATAAAGCAAAAAGAAAAAGAGTTTCCACCATCACAGTACACTCTTTTGCATGTGTAAAGATACTTTGTGTCATGTGGTATAGACAGACAGATAAACAGACAGGCATAGAGAGACAGACAGACAGACATAGATGGATGATGATGATGCAAAGAGAGAGAGAGAGAGAGAGAGAGAAGTGGAGGGAAGTGTGAGCACTGTTGCGTGATTTCCCCTCTTTGTCAGTGTGTGGGGATTGTTTGCAGTCCCAAATCAGTGTTGAAATCTCCTTCATTCATCTCCAGTCCCTATACACAACACACATGTACACATACACTCCTACATGCATCCCCTCTCTCCAGATGCCTCTCCATCTTTACCTTCTCTGGCATCCAAGAAGACATTTCCTGGAAAAAATGAAACAGTGCTGATGACTCCCTTGTCTCAAGCTCTCCGTCTTTTCCTCCTTTATCATGTCAGTGTCTCCCTATCGTCTTTTTTCCTGTGTAATCTATTGTGTCTTCCTCTCTTGTACCGCTTTGTGCTGTTTATTTATTGATTGTGAGTGTCTCTGAATGAATTGTACGGATTGGCTGGATCACTGGTGATTTCATTTCAGCACATATATTTTGGGTAGTGTATAACGGCCCTAAATCCCCACCTTGCCCACACACACACACAAAGCATTATTCATTTTGACTTTTTCTTAACACCATCAACTCTTGCTTCAGATAATCACATTTAGATCTATCATTGCAAGGCTAATGGTCATTTAAAACTAACATTTATACTCGTTTATAAACAGGTTTTTCCACAATGGAAAAATTATCCCAGGGCAGTGTATTGTTTTTCATCTCGATTTGAATATGTTATATTGCAGGTGCTTCAACCTGATCAAATATTGTTGGGTTTTCAGCTCCTTTGAGGCTCTTTTCTTACCTACCTATTTTGGTTCTCTGAATGAGCCTTTCAAACAATTCAGACCTCTCATTAAGAAACCCAGAATGTTTATTGAATAACCTGTGCCTGATTACACAGCTGGACAGCAACGTGGCCAAATAGCTTTGAACAATGCCTAGTGATTAAACCAGTCACTGATCTGATTGGACTGTGAGGGCCCTAGGCCCTGTTTACACCTGGTATTAACATTCGTCTCGGGTGATCTGATCACAAGTGTTCAGGCGAGACAGATTGCTGTTTACACCTGACATGGCACATGGCGTTTCAAATGCTGTCCCCTGCGACCACTTGTGATTGGGTCTCTGATTTTGTGACTACATACATGACTTACTAC
This sequence comes from Megalobrama amblycephala, assembly GCF_018812025.1. Classification (NCBI taxonomy): domain Eukaryota; kingdom Metazoa; phylum Chordata; class Actinopteri; order Cypriniformes; family Xenocyprididae; genus Megalobrama; species Megalobrama amblycephala. Next base: position 44,733,298 of record NC_063050.1, read on the forward strand.
AGCAGTGTGTCAATGCATGTTGATAAAGCTCTAAAAAGTTATGAAAGTGGCACACTTTTTCAAATTATACTTCCAAATTTCACCACAAACTCAATTTCAAGCATCACATTTTACTTACCTATCATCACATTCAACCTTTTGTTAGCACAAATGTTAATTGACAGGTGAATAGGCTATTTGATGTTTTGTGGAACATCAGAACATACTAACATTTCTAGCATACTAGCATTTTTAAAACAAATGTGATTGTGTGACTACCAATCTGAATCTGGTTCTTGAATCTGGTTCTAATGTCTGTCTTTTTAGTCCTTTCCATTCATATTCTTTTAAAGGACAATGATGAATAACCAGAACTTTCTTTGTTTTTTTTCTTTAGTCTTTGTCTTTGCTCACTTTGAAGATGAAAACACCTCATCAGACTTGATGGCGGATGCCCTTTCATGCTTGGAAGCTGGAGAGTCACAACCTTGTAACACTTCCTGTCACAGGAGGATCTGACTGACAGCTTGTCTTAGTGGTGCTGTCAAAAACAGTCTTATAGAGATGAAGTGTTCAAGGACCAGTATGTTTTTTTTTTAAGTTGTGTACAATTTTGGACTTTTTTTAGAAAACAAAAAGATTCTATCTACACGATCAAAACTTGGTTCTATAAGGTTCTATCTGTAAGCCAATCAGCACTTCAAATGCATACAAGAAGACCAATGTGTCTATCTATCAATCTATCTATCGATCTATCGATTTATCTTTTAAAACTACAAAACTAAAACTTAAAACTATTTTCAACTATCAAACTTGTCCTGGAGGTCATCCCACTGTCCACGGTGCTTCCAGTAGCGGCCACCTTGTAGTGTGTGAACACTTCCCTCGAGGTGGCGGCGGCCGCCACAGCTCCCTCTGAGCCATCTGCTTCCCATGCCACAGCCAACAGAGACCATCCATGTCTACTTTGTCATGGCCAGGAGGGCCACCATGTCCTCCTGATCTTTTGTGGACTTCTTCTCTGCCATGGCCTCCTAATCTCTGGTGGTCTTCTGCTCTGCTGAGGAGGTCATCTCCTCCGCTGGTTACACCTTGGTGCTCTCTATCTCTTTTGGCTCCACCATAGCCACCTGGTCCTCCATGGTCTCGGCCTCTGCTCCACGGTCCAGGCCTGCCACTGCTCGGCGGTCCAGGCCCAGTCCACCACCCTCCTGTGAATTTTTTGTCAGTTTTGTTTTGGTGTTGTGCTTGGGTGTAGGTAGACGCCGATAAGTCACATCATTTTTAGGTTATGTTTATGCTTTCATGTCTTATTTTGATTTGGCATGGTCATGTTTCCAGTTTTGTCATGTGATTCACTGTTTCCTCATGTGATCTGGTTTTGTGGTTCTTTTGGTTCCTGTGTTATGTTTTCATTGGTATGTTCTTGACAGGTGATTCACAGTTCTGTCTTGTCATTGGTTTATCATCTTGATTATTTACAAGTGTATCTTGTTAGTCATTAGTCTTTTTGTTTGTAGTCCTCATGTTCCCATTGTCTCTTGTCTAGCTTTGTTTGTGTAACCTGTTGTTGGTGAGTGTTGTCAGGTTTTTGTCAAGTCTGCACAAATCAAGTTTAAGTCAAGCCATGTTTAAGTCAAGTCTTTGTTTGGTTTGGTTTTGTATTTTTTTGTATTTGTATTTTATTTATATAGCACCAATTTAATACAACGTTAGTTGTCCAAAGTGCTTCAGAGTGCCACGAAAAAAACAAAAGTAAAAAACAAAAAACAAATAAAACAATACAAAACATACATATAACACACATTAAACATCACTCTCCATCATTAGAACTTGCATTCAGAGTTAAGCAAATGTGATTTTAACATAGCTTTAAAAACAGGTAAAGATTTGATGGATCTAATCGCGACTGGGAGATCGTTCCACAATTTAGGACTGGCTCGAGAGAAGGCTCGATCACCTTTGTGTTTGTATTTTGTCTTAGTAACGGCAAGCAGATATTTGTTTTCGGATCTCAAGGATCTTGGCGGAGTATACACTGTCACCATCCTAGATAAGTAAGTAGGTGCTAAATTGTGAATGGCCTTAAAAACAAGTATAAGAATCTTAAAAACAATTTGATAACGTACTGGCAACCACTTCAGTGAAATTAAAAGTGGAGTCACAGAGTCATGGTTTTTTTTGCAGACTTAATCATTCTCGCTGCTGCGTTCTGAATTTTCTGCAGACGCATTAGTGCTTTACCATCAACTCCAAAGTAAAGGGAGTTACAATAATCCATTCGAGAAAAATGTTTTTTGTATTTGTTAATTTGATTAACCCTTAATGCATGAATGTTTTGCCAATCATTGTTACATATTCGGGTCGTTAGCGATCCGGATCTCTATCTAACACGGATGGATGATAATCTCTATCTAACACACCTGTCATGATAATATAAAACTCTCCTGATATTAGAGTAACAATTACAGAAGAATAAAACAAAGAATATTTTGTTACCGTTTGGAGCTTGGAAGGGTTCAGTTTCAGCAGACGTTTTATACCATCATCACTGTCCTATCATCTTCAAAATCAATATTTTGATCGCTGACAGCTTTTTCACCAGATCCACCATCAAGTGACAGTGACAAAAATATTTGATTGTGCACAGTACTTGCTCTGCAGTAAATTGCTGAGCCATTTCAAATTTTGCGGTAACACTTTACTTGAAGGGGTGTGCATAAGACTGACATGACACCTTCATAATCTTGACATGACACGTGTCATGAATATGAAGGAGGTTTTATGCATGTTTATGACAACTGTCATTAAATGTAATTCACTCAATTATGTCATTTTTAATGCAAAGATGACATTGTTTGAGATGTCTTTGTTACGACAACTTGACATAAACCAATACATCATAACCTGTCAGTGTCTTTGTCATGACAACTTGACATTAGCAAAACATCATAACCTGTCATAAACATGACATAGCAGATTAATTATCAAACTTAAAAAAACTACTTAGCTTTATGGGTTAACATTACATTACATTATTTTGGTAACATTTCAGTATAGGGAACACATATGTAAACGATTAACTATGACTTTTCCCTCAATAAACTCTTAATTTACTGCTTATTATAGTTAATTGTTAGGTTTAGGTATTGGGTAGGATTAAGAATGTAGAATAAGATCATGCAGAATAAGGCATTAATATGTGCTTTATAAGTACTAATAAATAGCCAATATTTTAGCCATATGAATGCTAATAGTAATAAGCAACTAGTTAAAAGACCCTAAAATAAAGTGTTACCATTATTTTATAACAGTGTCATCTTTTTTACGAAATTTGAAATTGTCTATTATCTGACCTTCTGATGGAGGAAACTTAAAAAACAAAACAAAAAACAAAACAAAAAAACAACAAAAAAACATGAAATGAAAAATAGTCATGACGCTGTTATAAAATTATTTGTCAGAGTATTGTCACTTAATGACATTTTAATGACAAGTTCAATTTGTACCACTGTACTTGAGCTCAAGATACATATTTATGACACTATTATAATGGCCTCATGACAGCCAATGTCAAAACCAACCACATGACAGTTTAATGTAATGTTAACCCATTAAGCTAAATGATGTCAAGTTGTCATGACAAAGACACTGACAGGTTATGATGTGTTGGTTTATGTCAAGTTGTCATAACTCGGACATCTCAAACAATGTCATCTTTGCATTAAAAATGACATAATTGAGCGAATGACACTTAATGACAGTTGTCATAAACATGCATAAAACCTCCTTCATATTCATGACACGTGTCATGTCAAGATTATGAAGGTGTCATGTCAGTCTTATGCACACCCCTTCAAGTAAAGTGTTACCATTTTGCTTATGATACTTCCTATTCTTTTGTTTTCTGCCTGCGGTAACTATGAGTAAAACATCACTTCATAATTGTGCATCAGATATTGCCACCTTGTGGAATAAAGGTGAATTGCACTGAATCAAAGATTCAGTTATAGTTGTGCGGAAAAAATATACTTACACTGTTATACATCTTGGGTCGTTAGCAACCCTATACAATTTTTACAAACAAAATTCATGGGAAAACAGGCATTCTATTAAAATTTCATTTTTTTTTTCTTGTTATATTGTTTATAATCAATTGATTGATGAATAATAAGAAGGTTGAAGGTTAAAAAATGAATGAGGAGAAGGGTAGTGAATGACGTCCCGGGTCACTAAAGACCCAAGGTATGCGTTTAAGGGTTAATAAACTGCACATGGGTTCTCAACTTGAACTTGCCTTCAGTGGACTTTCATTACAACTGTTAAAACTGCTGTTTAAAAGCATTAATGTTTCTTCTGAGCAGCATTAAACTGTCTGTATAAAAACAACTGTCACTGCTGTGCTACCTTTGCAATGAAATAGTCATACTACAGAAGTGAATTTGTGAATCCTAGATGTTGATACTTTACATTTCAAAGAAAACTTTGAGGATTATGAATTGATGATCCCATATGATATAAACCATTGCTTTTCAGGCAGAGCACTGGTTTCCTTTTAAGTTTGCTGAATCACACTGTTATTATTTGATTCTTTCTATGTGACACTCGTCCTGCCCTTTTGGCTTGTGTGAAAGTGTGTGAATTCAGATCAATCACTTCCTCTGTGTTTCCCACGCCCCCTCAATCCACAGGTGTTAAAGTCTTTTTGCTGCCCGAGTGTCTGACAGGTCCTTTCATTCATTGCTCTGAGAGATGAGCCAGTGCTGTTATTAAAACAACTTCTGTCATGCAGAGAGGAGAGAAAATAATCACATATTATTCATTAATCACATGCACATGCTAACATGCACACAACACACACTGGGATTTTTACTATTTTAATAAAAATTACACATAGATTTGATTTTGTGTGTGTGTGAATTTTTTCACATTTAATGAGGGAAAAACTTGAATTTGATCTCTAAATCCTTTGATCCAGTTTTTTCACTTTTGTACATTGGCTGTTTCTAAGTAGAAAAAAAATATATAAATCTTTGTCAAAAAGAAAAATAGTCATCCAAGCTAAATTGACCAAATAATTTCCTGATTTCTCAGCCCAGATGTGCAATATGTTTAGTGCAGTTGAGCCATTAGTGTATATGCTGGGTTTCTATGACAGCATAATGTTGAAGGTGTGTGTGTGTGTGTGTGTGTGTGTGTGTGTGTGTGTGTGTGTGTGTGTGTGTGTGTGTGTGTGTGTCTTGGAGGAAGAATGTTCAGGCAGGTGGCCAGACACTCTCATCACCACGGCAACATCCCAGACAGCAGCCATTGCCACAGCAACAGTGGCTTTGATCTTTAGGAGCCCAGAGAGTGCAACCTTTAACCTAGCAGCAAACACACACATACATACTAAACTTTCACAAAGTTTACATTATTAATGTTTAAAATGATTTTCTGATAGAAAAATAAACAAAAACAAAAAAACACTGCATTGTCAAAATCATTTTTCTCAAAATGAACAGAATATCAGTTGCTTCTGTAATATATATAAAATGGTCGGACAGGCGCATGGTCCAAAAGGGTTGTACCTAGTCTCTTAATCAGTCATGGGTGTGTTTGGCATAACGTGCAATAAACCAGTCAGAGTGTCGTCTCCCATTCCCTTTAAAAGCCAGGTGCGCTTACTCCATGGCGGATTGCTAGTTACATGGCGGGATATAGACACCCTCAACCTGACGAGTCAGTTTAAATAGATGTGTGTATTGCCACGATTGGTTAAAACTAGCAAATTTCATTCGTCATTAGCAAATAGATCTGATACATGCAATGAATATCCATTATGACATGTAGGCATTTTTGTCTATATGTACACAATAATCTTTTACACTGAAATCATTTTATTTTTAATATTTGGCATGTTTGTGTGCTGCTGCGTGTCCCTGTGTGTGTAACGAGCAGAGTGTACACGCGTTGTGCACCCATCTATAGGCGCATATTACTAACGCACCCTTTAAATAATAATAATAATAATACAAAAAAAATATTGCACCATTGACTTTAGACCAGGTTTTTGTTGGTCAATGGCACAGTCATTTTCAGTTGCCTCAAAATAGCAACACGCCAACAATGCGCCTGAACACACTTTGTTTTCAGACCAGCACGGCCATGGGTAAACAGATGAGCGCAAGTGCATTTGCTATTTAAACAACATAGGCACTAGAAGTGAAAATGATAACTGCGTCGGGACTAGCAAAAAACACTTGCGTTGCATCTGGCATCGCATTGCGCCAGGTGTGTGTTAGGGCCCTTTATCAGCAGGTGTTCTCTTGCTCTTTCTCTCTCTCTCTCTCTCTCTCTCTCACTCACACACACACATATACATACATGCACACAGTGTGTTTTGAGAAGTGAATAACTGTGGCCCAATGAAGCATAAAAGTATAAACAGTGTTGATGATTAGATTTCTGGTCATTCAGATATAATCGGCATGTTATATCAAATTTCATCCAATGAAAACTTCTTACAAATCTATTAAACATAAACACTAATACACCAGATGCCACTGATGGCCCACAGTCAGTTGTGGTATATGTTAATTACCACAATTATTATAACGTTCATGTAGATTATAAAAAACCCAAGCTGATTGGAAAAATGGTTTGCTACACTTTCTAAGTGAAATGTCCAGTAAGTGATGTTCAGTTCAGTTATCCAAAACAGATGAACATGAACCTGGTTTTATTACGGCTCTATAGTTGTTGGTGTAGTTAGTGGTATTTTTTCTGCTACTGGTAATTTCAGCTGTAAACTGCTGTGATTTGTATAGGAAGCACAGTTTTCCAATGAGCCTATGTTGCATAAAATTTGTATGCATTCAACACTCAAGCATACACTCAATCATTTAGTCTCTCACATATTTCCTTATTCATTCACCTACTTTTTCTCAGACTTATTTACTGTACTAACACACTAGGTGTTCACAACACACTGTTCATTCCATTGACTTCCATTCATATGCATACAAATACGGGAGACAGGAAATGCAAGCTCATGCGAATTTCATTGCATTCCCAAGAAATTCCAGGTTTGGTGAACTCTGCCCCGTGAATTCCTATCACGTATGCACAATAAAAGACTGATATGTCACAGCATGACCTCTTAGCTGAATTAAAAGTTTGCAATCTTTAAATCTGCAGGATTACAGTGTTGCAATAAAGTGGATTAGATATTTTTACATTTTGGATGTATTATAAGTTAAATTATGTTTTTAAAAAAGATGCTGCAGAGTGTGATGTCATATTATGATTATTGCAGTGTCTGTAGAAATTTTAAATGCTAAAAGTCTAGAGTGACCGCAACTCAACACACTTTCTCCTGTACAGGCTATTCTATTCTATTCTATTCTATTCTATTCTATTCTATTCTATTCCTAATTATATAATATAATATAGCCCTAATGATGTGTTAGAGTTCAGTTAATTAAATGATAATAATTAAAATCTAATAACTGCATAATTAACCCATAATGATGGATAGGATCAGGATCACAATGATCCATAGAATTCAAATATATCATTAAATGAGCTTTATGGAAATGTGTCTGCAAATATTAATTCATACAGTAATTCATCACTCACTCATCCTTAATGTGTTGCAGTCCGCTGAAGTTCTGTTGTTAGAACAGGTTAGGGAACTATTTTTCCCTGACTGATGTTAAGTCTATTTCTCTCTTTTGTCCTGAACCCATTGTCTCTCTCCAACAATAACAGCTTTAATGGGAGCAAGGGTTAAGACACTCAGATGAATATTTGAAGCGACTCACATTTCACCTTCACCAGTAGAACTCACCACATGCATCCAGGGGGCTAATGTCTGAGTGAATGAGACTTTTCCAGCGGTGAAGAAAGAGCAATTTTGGTTTTGGAGTGATTAACAAAAACAGATGTTGAAGAAAAATATACTCACACATGTATGCCAGGCCAATTAGTAGAGCCGAAATGTTTTTTTCTTTTTTCAAAGAAGGTTTGCTCACAGGTATCACACTGCTGAATACACAGAGCCACACACTTACACACTGAGAAATATAAAAGGAAAAGGTCTTTAAAGAGAGGATGAATCTTTCAAGTTTTATTGCAGTAAAACTCTTTCACAGATTCATGTGGAAAATCCTTTGTACTGTAATGTGTTTCCCTAGAGAAACATGAGCATTTCAGTGGGGAAACAAAACTGTGAACTCTAAGGATGGACTGTGAATCTCATCTCATTGTTCAGCAGATGTTCTCCATGGGTACCACCACAATGGAAATGTGAAATAATGTATGATTTTTTTTTAAATCTTTCCCTGTAAGTTTTCCATGTATGCTGGTGCAGCGTATCTAACCTCATGTTTTGACTGAGAATGAATTAAAAAAGATGTTCCAGTCAGAGGGAAGTTATTAGTGGACAAATGTTATCTTACACACCCTAAAGGTCTGAAAATGTCAAAATGACCCACTTTTGAAATTTACCACGATGACAACCTCTTCAATCTTCACAATCAGATGCTCCATTTTAGAGTCCACAGCTCATCAAGGGCTCTCTGTCATCATCTGAGACATGGTTAACATTGGACAGGGACAATGAAAATAAGGAGTCACTTTGTTCTATCTTGAGACAATAAAAGCACTGAGACAGGTTTAACGGGTCAGCTCTTAAACATGATGGATGGCGTGTCCATGCATAGCGAGCTTTTCATTTGCCCAATGATGTTTTTTATTCATCCAGAATACGCTGTCTACACCGTCTTGCTGAGATTTTCTCATAGCATTTTACGGCTAATTGACTAGTGACGCAGCAGCCACATGGGGATTTTACAAGTAAATTAAACTCAGTGTTCTTTAACAGAGACTCATTGCTGAAGGTCACAAGGCTATAAAGTTTGTGAGATGGCATTGAGTGTGGATGTGTTTGCTGCTAACAGGCTTAAAAGGTTAAAACCCTTAGCAGACAAGTAGCAGAAGAGCTGGTGTTGTCAGAATATATTATGGTGTAGCTTCATCTGTGTTTAACATTATTGTGATGTCAAAAGAGACTCTGCTGACTCCATGGAATTATTTGGTACAGTTGGAATGGAGGTCTGGAATGGTGGAAAATGTAAATTAGCCTGATATCCATTGCAATGGCTCGTTTTCAAACAGGTTCTGCAGTGATAGAAAAACAGGAACATTAATAGTTTAATAGTATGCACTGCTAAATGGCTGTAATGAGATCATTGCCCATTATGACAGCTTGAATTAGCAGAGCTGTCTGTGAATAAGCTACGCACACTCCTGTCTTTTCCCTCCTGATGTGTGAAATGTTGACTCAGTCACTGCAGGCTCCATATATCAGCTGCAATGTGTGTGTGTCTGAATGTTCATAGTAGCAGCAGATCTCTGGAGGTGTCAGCAATGTGTGTGTGTTTGTATAACAATTATTAAAGATGCAAAGTACATTAATTTAAACATTATTTTAAATTATTTTTTAATAAAAAAGTTCAGAAACCTGACCCTCACAGTCTTGCCGAGATACTGTTATAAAGAGAAAGCTGGATATACTATTAAACACCAGGTGCTTCATGAGTAAACTAAAGCCTTTTTTATAGGTTTTATGCTAAACATATAAAAAGCAGATTCTGCATACACACAAAAGTTTTTAAAAGATTTATCTAGTGGAAGATAACAAAACATATCTGCATATATTTTTATATGCAAATATTGCCATCCAGGACATTCTGAGAAAATACATTTTCATAAATTTCTGATGCTTGGGAAGTCACAGGGAGGTTACGCAAAGAGAGGCATTGGGAGGCATTTAACTGTTCAAGAGGGAGATGACCTGTGGGAAGAAGCTGCTCCTGTGCCTAGATGTTCAAGTGCCCAGTGTTCTGAGTTGCCAGCTAGACAACATCAGTTCAAAGAGGTTGTGACTAGGGTGTGTGGAGTCTTTGATGATTTCACCTGCCCTCTTCCTCACTCTGGGAGAGTACAGGTCCTGGATAGTGGAGGGGAGCACCAATAATCCTCTCAGCAGTCTGGACTGTCCATTGTAGTCTGCTGATGTTTGGTTGCTGAACCAAATCAGAAAGTTATTGAAGTGCATAAAGCAGACTCAGTGAAATAACTATGTCAGCAGCTCTTGTGGCAGGTGGAACAACTTCAGCTAGTGAAGGAAGTACAACCTCTGCTGGGCCTTTTTCACAATGCAATCTATGTAGAGCTCTCACTTCAGATCCTTTGAGATGGTAGAGCCCAATAACTTAAAGGACTCCACGTCGGCCACAATGCTGTTCAATATGGTAAAGGCACTACCCTCTCCACTGTTTTGAGCGTGTTCAGCTTTAGTTTGTTTTGACTGCATCCATCTGCTCAACCTCCCTTCTGTATGTAGACTCATCACCATCCTGGATGAGTCAATGACTATAGTGTTATGTGCAAACTTCAGGTGCTTAATGGAGGTGTCTGTGGAGCACAGGTGTTGATTGTGTAGGTGTTGGATGTGAATATTCCCAGCCGGAAGTTGGTGATTCACTGACAGAAGGAGATGAGTACAAATAGCTGGGTTAATTTGGACAGGACGAGATTCGGAAGGTTGGTGTTGAAGGCCAAACAGAATATCACAAATGAGATCCTTGCATAAGAACCTGGTTTGTCCAGATGTTGCAGGATGTAGTGTAGTCCCATTTTGACTGCATCATCCACTGACTTGTTTGCGCGATAAGAAAACTGAAAGGGGTCTGGCAAGCGTCCAGTGATGTCATTCAGGTGGGCCAACACCAATCTCTCAAATGACTTTATGACCACAGACATTAAAGCAAAAGTTTTGCAGTCATTTAATCCAGGAAGGGACTTTTCACAGCTCCAGAGATCTGGGTAAAAATGGGTGACAGCTGGTCACAGACTTTCAGACAGGTGACTGCGACATTGTCTGGGCCTAGTGCTTTCCTGATCTTCTGTTTCTGGAAGAGCCTAAGTGCAGTGTGGCAAGTAGGACGGCATAAAGAAAAGTGAGTGTGGAGCGAGGCCGGTGGCGCGAGTGTTAACCCTCTGGGGTCTGAGGCTGATTTGGGGTCCTGGAATAGTTTTGCCATACCCTGACATTTGTGCTTTTTTCAGTTACTTATAGCACGACCACCGAGTGTTAATGAGTGTCACCTGAGCACCACACTGGCCTCAAATTACTTACAGAGGAGCTCAAAAGGATAAATGACAGTGAAGGATGAGAGAGGACCAGGCCTGGACTATTTATGGGGATTTCTCTCACATTTAATCAGTTTTTGTTTCATTTTCATTGACTTTCATGGAGTTTCTTTTTGTTGCCATCTGCCTATGTACCTGCCTGTGCACACCATTCATCAGTTGCCATGGTTTTTCATTATGTTCCTAATTAGAGCGCACCCTTTTTGTGATTGAGTATTGTTTGTGCTTTGCATGTTGTCGCATTGTGTTTGTTACCTTGTATTATCTGGTTTGCCTTATTTATACTTATTATACTTATAACTACTCTACACCTCTTTATCATCTGTGGACATTAATTTTACAATATGAAAGCACCATATATAATATTAGATAAATATTTAGCTATAGATTTTCTTATACGTTTTTAATTTAGATTTTTGTTTCTTTAAATTACATTCATGTTTTTAGTATATACATCATTCAAAATGTATGAAAACGTGGCATTTGAACTTAAAATTGTTTAAATGAAACTATATTGAAGAATGGAGTTTCGTACATTCAGTGCCCCTTTTCTATGTGTGTGTGTGTGTGTTTTGTAGCCTATGTATGCACAAGCCCCAGGCCTTCATGTCTTTAAAAAACTGACTCTTAGATGCAACATTATTGTTTTTGACTTGTCTTTTACTGAAAGTGTGCTTGTTTGTGTAACTCTGGCACATCTGTCACATACTATCATTGTATTGCTCTGGGCTTTTGTTAAGAATTTGTCATTTTATTGGAAGCACAATGTCCTTGATCATACAAAAAGTATAGAAATAAATAAATAAAGTCTTAATTAGAAGCATATTACCAGTTATTGTCCAAAGGAGCAATGTCTTTCAATTTGCAGTCTGGGATTAATTTAGCTCATAATGTTTACACTGCATTTTTACAGTCATATCCGGGTTTAATTTATGATTGTAAGGAATCTCATTGCAAGAGAGAGAAGTGATTCAGGGTTTTTTGGCCTGCAATTACAATGGTTTTCCCAGCAGCCTTAGTACGTGAATGGTATTACAGGACATGAAGCGGCTTTGATGCCTTCACTAAATAAAACGTGTTATGACTGTAACCCTGGTTCCCTGAGAAGGGGAGTTAGAAGAAAGGGAGTCTGGAGTTGATACTATGGGGAATGCCCATGTCTGAACATGTGTACCCAACACGCCAATCTATTTGCCAACGGCAGTTCATGATTGTCACAAGTGGAGCACCTGCTAGTATAAAAGGTTACCTGCAAAATATGTCATCAACACTTGTCTGAAGGAGACATGCAGACAAACCCGATGAATGCCAATGAGATGCTGCATCTCATTCCCCTTCTCAGGGAACAAGGGTTATAGTCGTAACCTGAGACGTTCCCTTTCGAAGTGGAACTTCAACACGGCTTCTGGAATTGACGCTACAGGGAACAAATGCCATGCTGAGGAGGTGAGGCATCAACCTCCAGGTGCAAAATTGCGAGCTATAGACTGCTTAGTGGAGCCACTTAGCTTCAATGCTCTATTGCAAGGGAAGTCCCTGCCTTACCACCTTCCTCCCTCCCTCGCAAAGCAGGTAAAAACCTAAGTGACCCAAGAGCAAACAATGCTCTGCCATTAGCTATGTCAGAATCTTGACAAAAGCCCTCAGGGAGTAACCTATCCAAAGGGAGCACTCAGCTAAAACCTTTGATGTACCACTACTTCTTAGGAGGGAGAAAAAAGCTCTTGCTTCATCAAAAAGGGATGGAAATACACAAGGAGCATAGAAGAAAGGCTCTTGCCATTTCAATTAAACTCCTAAGGAAACTGCAGGGGAGCTAAAGCTCTACTTATGTACCCTAAACCCATAGGGGAGAGAGCTTAACCCTGTTCAAGTCATTTTGAGGACCCACTCAGAGACCTACAAGCATGAATCGAGTGACTGCTGCCATAACAAGCCGGGAGGCCCTAGGCCGACTGCCCTTACTTGCCAGGTCCTCTAAGCATAGGTCAACTGGAGTCATGAGTGATGCCCGCTATAGCGGAGCATAAAGTCTTACTTTAGGACCCAATCATTGTTGGGGAGGGAACAGACAGATCTGGATTGTAGCATTCTGGCTAATAAAATGGGCGACACATTCACTGATGATTCATTGTTTATTGTTCTCATTCTGTAGCCATACAACAACACACATGAACCACTGTAAGAGCTAGAAAATAAATAAATAAATAAATAAAATGAATATTGAAAGATTCAAACAAGAAAAGACGAGAAATAATCCAAACAAACCAACAAAATAAACAGTCTTATAACAAAACCACATACAAAAAAGTTGTGACTTGATAGTTACCTTGTTCCCCTTTACACCAGGAGCTAAGCTTAAAGTTTGTAGAATCCGTAAGACCTTGCCTTGGTCACCGTGCCTTACACAGCGTAAGCATTTGTATCTATCACCATAAGGTGTATGCACCATTATATCCATTGAGTGCAGCGGATACGCTACCAAAATAAAAGTCTTCAACCACACCCAAATACATTGAACAAAATTAAATCATATACATGTAAACATACAAAAAATAAATAATAATAATAATAATAATAATAATATTTTAAAGACCACAAACAAAACAACAAACATAACACATCAGGGTTCATTACAGGATTAATTACAATTCCGTTTATCCTGTTCTTACCCTAAAAAATATCATCAGAGCAGCATAACAATGAGGAACATGTTTCCAAGATGCTTTCAACCATTAGTAACAGTTTATGACTATTATTATTGCCGCTATCCAAGCTGGAGCCAAGCTTTATTCCTATTTAGGGAAGGAGGGACATGAGAGCAATGCATAACATTGTTTCCTAGTTATTCTCTATAACCAGGCTCTAGACTCCAAGGAGGCCGCAGGGGAGCCATGCCCTGCTTAAAGACCCCAAGTAACTGGGGGAGAGCAGCCCATAACCTGCCTCCAGTAAAGGCACTCTACCTATAGAGTGTCACAGACACGCCAGGGTCTACCCTCACACAGACACAGCGCACGTCATCACCGGAGTACTAACCACCCACACCTGCCATCAATCAGCACCTTCATCAGCAGCACCATAAAAGACTCGCGCTCTCACTCAGTCACTGTGCGGTCTCGTTTGTACATAGCACTTACCTATTTGCTTACCTCAAGGAGTCCTCCGAAGATACTCAACTGTCTCCAGTGTGTTCCCTCGTCTCCTCATGTTCTCCTCGTCCTCCGTGAGTTCATCGGTGTCTGCTCAGTCTCAAGTCTGTCATCGATCTACCATTCCTGCAAAACAAGACAAGTATCAGTTCTACATCCATATCTGCCAACGTATTTACTTGCATTCACTCACCTGCACTCTGTCTGCCATCCTGGTTGTTTAATAAACTATATTACTATTATTCCTGTGTCGCTGTCCCCTTTTGTGATTGTAACGGAAGGCCGGACCAACACCGCTGAACAGCCAGGATGAGCGCTCCAGATCCCTTCCAAGAGCTCGTAGATGTTCTATGCCGAGCACTCACCAGCACTTCCCAGCATCTGCACCAGCGCACACTTCCGCATTCACCACCACCTCTCCTTCACCATCTGCGGTTGCCAGTCCCATGGCCAAACCGGCGCCCTTCTCTGGTTCGGCAGAGGATTGCAACGGATTTCTCCTGCAGTGTTCGCTGGTCCTGGAGATGCAACCGCACTTGTACCCCGATGACCACGCTAAGGTAGCATTTATAATTTCTCAGCTAGATGGCAAGGCGCTTCGCTGGGCAGAACCGCTCTGGTCACAAAAGAATACTATCACCCAGTCTCTCTCCAGTTTCACCGCTCACTTCAAAGAAGTCTTTGGAAAACCTGCTTGGGATTCATCGATTGGTGAGAAATTATATCAACTAAAAAAAGGTTCCATGTCTGTAACTGACTATGCTCTCCAATTCAGAACCCTTGCTGCCTCTAGTGGTTGGAACGAGCAGGCCCTCATCACAACATATCGTCAAGGTTTGGATCCAAGCGTGCGGTTGCATCTCGCTGCATACGAGGATTCCATCGGGCTCGAGAAGACCACTAAGACAAGTGTGCTTCAGCACCGGCCCCATCCAACTTCAAGTCGGCATCCTCCACATTGAGCAACTCCATCTGCTGGTTCTGGAGGAATCTAATGCTGACGTGATCTTAGGGTACCCGTGGTTGGAGTAGCACAACCCAGTCATCTCGTGAAAGACTGGGAAAATCCTGA
Source organism: Megalobrama amblycephala (assembly GCF_018812025.1). Lineage (NCBI taxonomy): Eukaryota > Metazoa > Chordata > Actinopteri > Cypriniformes > Xenocyprididae > Megalobrama > Megalobrama amblycephala. The sequence goes on from NC_063050.1 coordinate 44,748,700, forward strand.
AGTGGGGTGACAAGTGTTTCCTGGACTGTTTTCCTGAGTTTCCTATTCCAAGTTCTCCGCATCCTGAAGAATTGCCAGTCTGTGCTACTTCCATAGAAAGTCCTCTAGAGCAGTGTTTCCCAACCCTGTTCCTGGAGGCACACCAACAGTGCACATTTTGGATGTCTCCCTTATCTGGCCCATATATTTCTGGTCTTGGAGTCTCTACTAATGAGCTGATGAGTTGAATCAGGTGTGTTTGATTAGGAAGAGTTGGAAAATGTGTAGTGTTGGTGTGCCTCCAGGAACAGGGAAACACTGCCCTAGAGAATCGCTCCATGGATATTCCCAAATGTTATTCCCACTACAGTGATGTCTTCTGCCCCAAGAAAGCCTCCATGCTGCCTCCAAACCGGCCATGGGACTGCGCCACTGATCTGCTTCCCGGTGAGCCAGTGCCCAAAGGAAAGATCTATTCACTTTCCATCCTGGAGGAGAAGGCCATGGAGGAATACATCAAAGAGGCTCTGTCCCAAGGCTACATCTGCCCGTCTACTTCCCCTGCTGCATCCAGCTTTTTCTTTGTGGCGAAGAAGGACGGAGGCTTGCGGCCCTGCATAGATTACAGAGCACTTAATAAAATCACTGTGAAGTTTCGATACCCACTTCCTCTCATCCCCTCTGCACTGGAACATCTCTGAGGTGCCACTGTGTTCACCAAGTTGGACCTCCGCAGCACGTATAACCTCATCCGGATATGTGAGGGGGACGAATGGAAGATAGCGTTTGTGACCCCTACTGGCCACTACGAATACTTGGTAATGCCGTATGGACTTGTCAACGCCCCCTCCGTATTCCAGGATTTCATCCATGAGGTGCTCTGGGAGTTCCTGCACAAGTCAATCTTAGTGTACATCGACGACCTCCTGATTTACTCCCGGAGCCTGGCCGACCATCGCCACCACGTTGCGGAGGTCCTGCAACGCCTGAGGGAGTTCAACCTGTTCCTGAAAGCAGAGAAGTGTACCTTCCACCAGCCCTCAGTGCAATTCCTTGGCTACTACATCAATCGCAGTGGCATCCGGATGGATAAGAGAGGAAGGTCTCTGCAATAAAGGACTGGCCCATTCCCACAACAGTAAAAGAACTTCAGATTTCCTCGGATTTGCCAACTTCTATCGACGTTTCATTCAAGCTTACAGTATCATCTCCACTCCACTCACAAATCTCCTGCGCAGTAAGCCCAAGTCTCTGTCCTGGACTCCAGCCGCCACCCAAGCCTTCGAGACGCTCAAGAAAGCCTTCACCACCGCTCCCCTCCTGGTACATCCTGATCCCGACAAGCCCTTCGTCATGGAGGTCGACGCATCGACAACCGGAGTGGGAGCGGTCCTCTTACAGCAGCAGGGGAGCCCAAATAGACTACACCCATGCACCTTCTTCTCCTGCAAACTCAACCCGGCGGAAGTGACCTACGACATCGGGAATAGGGAGCTTCTGGCCATCAAGCTCGCCCTCGAGGAGTGAAGGCATTGGCTTGAAGGAGCCAAACACACGTTTGTGGTCTTAACTGACCATAAGAACCTGGAATATCTTCGAGATACAAAGCGACTAAACCCACGTCAGGCAAGATGAGCTCTGTTCTTTACCCGTTTCAATTTCTCCATCTAGTATCTTCCAGGATCCAAGAACGTAAAGGCTGATGCTCTCTCTCGCATCCATGGTCCTGATGATAATCCCTGAATCTATTCTGCCAGAGAAGATCTTTGTGAATCCCATTGTCTGGTCTGAAGAGACCCTTCCCGAGTCCAATGCCTCCACCAACGCTCTGCGGGGTTGCCCCCCAGGTTTGCTCTACGTCACCCGGACACAGCACACTCCCCTCATTCATGCATCTCACTCGTCACTGGGCACTGGCCACCCTGGGGTCAATGAAACCCTCTCGTTGCTAAAACAACGCTTCTGTTGGCCGAACATGGCAACTGACATCAGGAGGTACGTGCAAGGATGCAAGGAATGTGCCATCTCGAAAAGTCCATGCCATCTTCCCTCCGGAAAACTCCAACCTCTGCCCGTTTCAAATCGCCCATGGTCACACCTAGGGGTTGATTTTATCACCGACCTTTCAGCATCTGACAACTGTACATGCATACTTGTGATTGTGGACAGATTTTCTAAGTCATGTTGTCTAATCCCTCTAAAAGGATTGCCTACTGCTATGGAGACTGCTGAATTAATGTTTAACTGTATTTTCAGATACTATGAAATTCCTGAGGACACGTCCTCTCGTGACGTGAAGCAAGATGGTGCCTGGCGCCTGTGTTCGGCTTTGCCTCTGCTTCCTTTCTGTTTTCTCATGTATTGGTGGTTTTATTAGTGTTGTTTTTTACTTCATCAGCCCTTTTAACTAGTAGTTGTGTCTCTGCTGCTTTAAAATATGATCGTCACACTTTATTCCGCATCAACGAGCACATAAAAAAGACTTTTGTGTTACCTGGACCAGATACACTGAGTTTTTCTCTCCAATTATTGAAGGCTCTATGCCACTACCGGAATACCTGTGGCTACCCAAGCCTCGCGGCAAGAGAAGGAAGCGGGGATTGAGGGCTGGAGTCGGGACTAGGCTGAGGAAACGCTGTGGCCTTCCATCCTGTTCGGATGGTTCCGGATTTGTTTGGGACGAGCGGTGCTTGCGGTTGGTTCCCATTCAGTGTGGTTAGCAATGACCTCGGAATGGTACCGTCAAGCTGTCTTGACGAACAGTGTTCGCAGGCCTCAGAATGTGCCCAGCTGACTCGGATTGCTCTATTAAACGTTCACTCTATTGCGAATAAGGCCTTTTTCCTCAGTGACTTTTTCTTGAAGGAACACCTTGATTTTTTCTTTTTGACTGAGACCTGGCAGAGTGAAAAGGAGTTCATTCATCTCAACGAGCTGCGCCCTCCGGGGTGTTCTGTGTTTGGGCGTGGAGATGGACTGGCACTCGTGTACAGGGATTGTTTTCTCTGCAGGTTGACAAATTCAGACTCTTTCGACTCCTTTGAGCTACAGATGACTAAGGTTGGCAATATGGATGCATTTTATTGTATTTTAATCTACCGACCTCCTGGTCCTGCTCGCTTGTTTTTAGAGGATTTTTCTGAATTTTTATCTTCAATTATCAAACTCGAAAAGGTTTTGATACTTGGTTTTGTGAAACTTGGCATCTGAGTTTTTAGCACTTACTGAATCATTTAATTTTAAACAGTATGTTACGGGCCCCACTCATACAAAAGGCCATACATTGGACCTTGTTTTTTCTTTAGGCCTGAACATTGATCAGTTGAGTATTATGGACATTAATGTGACAGATCACTGTTGCATACTTTTTAGTTTGTCTGTTAATATGGACTGTCTTCCTTGTTATCAGACGTCGCAAAAACGAATATTAGTGACAGTACTGTTGTAAAATTTACAGAGTTATTTGACCCCAGTTCTTTTGATGACTGTTGTGACCCTGAATTTTATCTGCTGTCTTTTAATAACCATTGTTTGTCTGTTTTAGATAAGGTTGCTCCGTTAAAAAGTAAATGCACCTTTCCTAATAATCCCTGTCCTTGGGTAAATGATGAAATTTTATCTTGCAGGAGAATCTGTTGTAAAATAGAGTTGGGGTTGTGGAAAGCCACAAATTTGGAAGTGTATAGATTACACTTGAGCTTATTATGTCATTAAATGACAAAATAAAACAGGCTAGATCTACCTATTTTTCTAATCTTGTAGCTTTGAACAAGAAGAATCCTAAAGTCCTGTTTGACACTATTTCAAAATTGGTCTCTCCTTTAGCCCCTCAAGTACCGGTCCATTCTAAGTCAGACTGTAATAGGTTTTTAAATTTCTTTGTGAATAAGGTAAATGATATTAGAGCCTCCATAAATCCATCTCTTGTTGATACTTCCTGGGGCTTATCTCCTAAATACTCTTGGTCATCCTTTTTACCTGCCACTGAAGAGGATATTAAGGAATTATTAAAAAAGATGAAACCTTCATCAAGCCCTTTAGATATAATGCCAACTTCGCTGCTTTTAAATGTATTTGATTTAATTGGACCTTATGTTGTTAATTTGATCAATCTTTCTCTTTCTACTGGTTCTGTGCCTAGCTTTTTTAACAAGCGGTTGTCTGCCCCTTTTTGAAGAAACCCAATTTGGATTCATCTGATCCAAACAACTATAGGCACATCTCCAAATTACCTTTTTTATCGAAAATCTTGGAGAGAGTGGTAGCGGGGCAGCTGACTGCATACCTTGAGGAAAATAATTTTATAAATAAATTTCAGTCAGGTTTTCAGAAATGTCATTCAACTGAGACTGCCCTGCTGAAAGTGTCAAATGACATTATGATGGCGGCCGATACTGGCCAGTACTCGGTCTTGATCCTATTGGATCTATCTTCTGCATTTGATACACTTGACCACAATATTTTGATAAATCGTTTACATATTGAAACAGGTCTCTCTGGAGTAGTTCTTGACTGGTTTTCCTCCTACCTGAGCGACAGAACATTTTTGTGTGTCAATTAATAATATTCTGTCAGAGATGACCCCCTTGACATATGGAATACCCCAGGGCTCAGTTCTAGGTCCCATTTGTTTTTATTATATATTCGCCCTCTTGGTGAAATAATTCATGGTTTTAAAAATGTATCTTATCACCTTTATGCTGATGACATCCAGCTGTACTGTTCTTTTAGAGATTCTGAGTTTGACAAGTTAACTGATTTACTGGACTGCCTGTCCTGCATAAAGAACTGGTTATTTAATAATTATTTACATTTACATTTACATTTATTCATTTGGCAGACGCTTTTATCCAAAGCGACTTACAAGTGAGGAATACAACAAGCGAGTCGTCATGACGAGGCAAATAGACAAGAAGTGCTCATAATACAAGTTATAGGCAGTGCTCAGATTATCCTAAGATACAATAGAGAGGGATTAGAGGAAGTGAAAGGATAGGAATAAGAAGTTTTTTTGTTTTTTGTTTTTTGTTTTTTTTAAGATGAGGTTAAGTGCTCACGAAAGAGATGGGTTTTCAGCTGTCTTTTGAATATTGCCAGGGATTACGCATTCCGGATGAAGGCAGGAGGATCATTCCACCAGCAAGGGACAGTGAATGAGAATGTTCTGGAAAGTGATTTCGTGCCTCTCTGTGATGGTACCACAAGCCTTCGCTCCTTTAATGTTCTTTCATCCATGCCGAGATGTCCGCCAGACAGCTTGAGATTCGTGCAGCTACTGTGGGATCATCTGGTTGGAATGAAAGGAAGAGTTGTGTGTCATCAGCATAGCAATGGTAGGAGAAACCATGTGCCTGAATGATGGGACCAAGTGATGTAGTGTAAATGGAGAAGAGGAGGGGTCCAAGAACTGAACCCTGAGGAACACCCGTGGTCAGTTGATGAGCTTTGGATACCTCCCCTCTCCAGGCAACCCTGAAAGACCTTCCTGTGAGATAGGATTCAAACCAGAGAAGTGGAGTACCTGTGATGTCCAGTGATGAGAGGGTGGACAGGAGGATCTGATGATTCACCGTGTCAAAGGCAGCAGATAGATCGAGCAGAATGAGAACTGATGATTTGGAATCAGCCTTTGCAATCCGCAGGGATTCAGTGACCGACAGCAGTGCAGTCTCAGTCGAGTGGCCACTCTTGAAACCAGATTGATTGACATCCAATTGGTTGCTCTGTGAGAGGAAAGATGACACCTGGTTGAAAACAACTCGTTCAAGTGTTTTTCCTATGAATGGTAGGAGAGAAACAGATCTGTAGCTGTCTACAAGAGACGTGTTTAATGTGGGTTTCTTAAGCAGTGGGGTTACCCGAGCCTGCTTGAATGTGTTAGGGAAAGTGCCATTGTGGAGAGATGTGTTGATGATGTGTGTCAGTGCTGGTAAAAGTGTGGGAGCGATGGCTTGTAGAAGGTGTGTGGGGATGGGATCTAGAGGGCAGGTAGTAGGATGATTGGAGAGGAGAAGTTTGGATACTTCTGTCTCAGTGAGGGGGGAGAATGAAGAGAGGAGGTGTGTGGCTGTGTGTGTGGTTGGTCTGAGTTCCTGTGTGTGTGGAGCGGAGAACTGACTGCTGATGTTTTGTCAGTGAAAAATGTAGCAAAATTATCAGCAGTAAGGGATGAGGTGGGTGGTGGTGGAGGGGGACAGAGGAGAGAGTTGAATGTTTTGAAAAGTGTGCGTGTGTTTGAAGCGCTGTTGATTTTGTTGTGGAAATAGGAGGATTTAGCAGCATGAATTTCAGCGGAAAAGGATGAGAGCAGAGACTGATAGCTACATAGGTCAAATTGGTCTTTTGATTTGTGCCACTTCCTCTCTGCAGCCCTGAGTTTGGTCCGATGTTCACGAAGAACATCAGATAACCAGGGATTAGAGGGAGTGGCACGTGCAGGCCTGGATGACAGAGGACAGATACTATCTAGAGAAGAAGTTAATGTGGAACATAAAGTGTCTGTTGCTGTATTCACATCCAGAGATGAGAACTGTGAGGGTGAGGGAAGGGAGGATGATACAGTAGAGGAAAGATGAGAAGAAGAAAGAGAGCTCAGGTTTCGTCTGAAGGTAACTGGTAGCGGGGTTGGTGGTGAACAAATGGGGAGTTGAAAATTAAAAGTAATGAAAAAATGATCAGAAAAGTGCAGAGGTTTTACCAGAATGTTGTCGGTGATGCAGTTGCGAGTGTAAATGAGATCAAGTTGGTTGCCAGATTTGTGTGTACTTGTGGTGATGAGCCGATTAAGATCGAATGAGGCTAGCAGAGAGTGAAAGTCGGAAGCATAAGGCTTCTCTAGATGAATGCTGAAATCGCCAAAAACTACAAGTGGGCTACCATCTTTAGGGAATGTGGACAGCAGCATGTCCAGTTCCTCTACAAAGGTACCCAGTTGGCCTAGGGGGCGATAAATTACTACGATGTGAATTTTGACAGGAATTGAGATTGTAATAGTATGAAACTCAAATGAATTGTAGTTGCACAGAGAGGAATGAGTCGAGTATTTCCAATTGTCAGAAATGAGAAGACCTGTGCCCCCACCCCTCCCAGATTGGCGAGGGGTATGAGACAAAGTGAAGTTGTTAGAGAGAGCAGCAGGGGTTGCTGAGTCCTCTGGACGAATCCAGGTCTCAGTCAAGCCCAAGATATTAAGAGAAGAATTAGTAGCAAAGGCTGGAATGAAGTCAGCTTTGTTAACTGCTGACTGACAATTCCATAGACCCACAGAGACAGAGAGAGGAGTGTTAGTGTTAGAAGAGGAGTAAACAGGACGCAGGTTAGAAGCATTGCGCTGCCTTTTACGAGGGTTAGTGGAGCGTTGCCGAGAGACAACAGGAATGAGTTGAAAGCACATACTGAGGAAGAAGGAAAAGTGTGAAAGGAGGGAAGAAACTTAAGTGCCTACCGGTTTCGTTGCTCGGTGGAGTCGCAGGTCTTTACCCGGACGGTCTTCACACGAGGAGGCTGAACGCTCCCGCTGACGCTTCCGCGACAGCGCGCACACACAATTAATATACTGCTTATTAACACGTGATTGAAACGAGCTAGGCCCGCCTTGCAAATCAGCACTGCAAAAGCCTAAACCCGTGAATGGCTGAAAACCGAAACTAACTAAAGCTTAAGTGCGGGCAATAACACCAATAAAGTCTGCAAACGCGGCTGTTATTCTAAACAAGTACACTTAAAATACAATTATAGTCGAGGTTGGAAATAGGACAAACACAGATACGAATTAAATCCTTCCTAGCAGCAAATAATAAACGAAGCAACTGACCCAGAACAGATATTAAGCAAAACACTTACGCGCTCTTGCGTCCGTCACCACTGCCAGCTCGCTAGTCCTGCTCACTTCTGAATTACACGAGTTTAAGTATGCTTAGCCTCGCCAGGCCCGCCTTGCAAATCAGCACTGCAAAAGCCTAAACCCGTGAATGGCTGAAAACCGAAACTAACTAAAGCTTAAGTGCGGGCAATAACACCAATAAAGTCTGCAAACGCGGCTGTTATTCTAAACAAGTACACTTAAAATACAATTATAGTCGAGGTAGGAAATAGGACAAACACAGATACGAATTAAATCCTTCCTAGCAGCAAATAATAAATGAAGCAACTGACCCAGAACAGATATTAAGCAAAACACTTACCGTCACCACTGCCAGCTCGCTAGTCCTGCTCACTTCTGCTATTTACAATTGAATAATAAAAAGACTGAAACTTTAATCTTTGCCCCAGACCATAAGTTATCTCAAATTAAACAGCACCTTGGCTCCTTGGGTTCTTCTGCTCAGACGAGCCTCAGAAATCTTGGTGTTATGTTTGACCAAACTATGTCATTCTAGACATAGTTTGACAGTCATTCTAGACAGCTGAATTCAGCTGAATACTCGGCTACCAACCCCCACTGTTCCCCTGGACTGGGGAACCCTCGGACGTACTAGCGGTCGACTACTGGTTCCAAGAGAGTGAGAGGGTCTGGGACTCTGCGCACCATCAGCTCCAATGGGCCCTACACAGGCACAGAATGACGGCCGACCTTCGACGCTCCAACGCTCCTAACTACCAGCCAGGACAGAAGGTCTGGCTGTCAACGAGGGACATCAGGATGCGCCTGCCCTGTAGGAAGCTGAGTCCCAGGTTCATTGGCTCCTTCACCATCGTTCGGCAGATCAACCCCGTCACCTACTAGCTACAACTGCCACCAGAATATAAAATTCACCCTATTTTCCACGTGTCACTATTAAAGCCTCACCATCCTTCTGTCTCTCATCCCACAGAGCCTGGCGAAACCGAGGAACCCCCCCTTCCTCTCATCGTGGATGACGGAGCTGCTTACCTGGTACGTCCCAAACCTGCTTGACACCTTCCATGCCACTTAATCAGAGAGACTAGCACCCTGTGGAAGAGGCCGACCACCACGATGTCGGGGTCCATGGCCCTGGACGGGGGGTAATGTCACAGACACGCCAGGCTAAATGAAACAAAGCGAGTCATGCGAGCTACCCATCCTAGATCTGATTTTCCTTCTCTACCCTAAGGGGTATGAAAGGGAGCCTGCTAACTACCATACAGGCTACAAACTTTACAGCTCCTGCACTTACAAGGGGGAGACTAAGGGAAACAGCAGTAAGGCATTTAGAGTTATAAACATATTATAAGGTTATAATATGTTTATAACTCTAACACCCGGGTTAAAACCCCAGAGGGGACCGCAAGAGAGCTTTATATTCTGCTTTAAGACCCCAACATGACTGGGGGAGAATAGCTCAATCCTGTCTTCTGTAAAGGCACTCTATGGTCCACCACCGCTAATGGCATGATAACAAGGTAGGGACCAAGACGAGTATCCTCCAAAAGATGGAAACAAGAGTAAGGCATTAGATAGTATGTTTATAACTTTATCACCCAGGCTCAAAACCCAGAGGGAACCACAAGAGAGCTTATATTCTGCTTTAAGACATGACTGGGGGAGAATAGCTAAATACTGTCTTCTGTAAAGACACTCTACAGTCCACCACCACTAATGGCATGATAACAAGGTAGGGACCAAGTATTCTCCAAAAGAGGAGCAATATCCCTACTTTAAGCTCCTATATTAAAGGTGCTCTAAGCGATGTCACGTGTTTTTAGGCCAAAACATTTTTTGTCACATACAGCAAACATCTCCTCACTATCCGCTAGCTGCCTGTCGCCTGAACACACTGCAAAAAAAAAACGCGGTCTCTGTAGTCACCACAAGCTCCAAAAACGGCAATAAAAACAAACTGGTGCAGCCTGGACCACGAATCATAATAAACATGCTCCAGCCAATAACCGACAAGAATGATTTTAAATGCGCGTTCATGACTGTGTCAGGAAGCACGGAGGGGAGGGGGAGGAGGAGGAGGGAGGGTCTAGCTAGCCTCTGTTTTGTTTGACAACACTTCGAACGTCAACAGGAAGTTACTCCACCCAGGATCACTTAGAGCACCTTTAAATGGAAAGGTGAATAAATGAAAAATCTAAGGAATCCTATGAGTTTATCCATTTGGTTCCGTTCATCCTGCTGCACTCCAAAAGGGGTTTCAAGAGCAGACTAGAAAAGGAGTCTACAAGGGGCCAAAGCCTTAGCAATTAGCCTGCAGGTTACAACCTCACTATTGCTGCCCATACAAGGGGAAGGCTACTCCTTACTCTCCTTTGGGGAAGGAGGGTGAATAAGCGCAGGACATCAAGCTGTGTGCCCACTACACATATTACTTCAGCTAACCACCAGGGACCGAGGGGAAGCCTGCATTTTCACTTTATTAAGGGAAGAGGGAGATGCAATCAGGCAGAAGCACACCAGTAAATTTCTTATGACTCAGGCTTAACCCCAGAGGAACTACAGGGGAATTCAGATTCCATTTTAAAATTCCAATGTCATTGGGGGATAGCAGTTCAAACCCCATTCAGAGCCAAAGCACTTTACTCAATGCACATTTGGTGACTATATATGAGCAGAGTGCTTCCCATGAGCAATACTCCTGCTTCCAGACATAAATATAAATGGCGAGGGGAGATAAATGAGACTCAGGAAGTATTAGTTGCCACGAGTAGCCAAGAACCTCCTGGAGATGGGTCAGAAGGCTTAGAGGAAGTAGAGGGTCTAGACTCGCTCTTCCGGGGATGAATCTCCTGAAGGCAGCGGACTGCAACCTTGCCTCCTTAAATCTCTCAAACACAGTCTCAACGTACGGAGGTAACCGAATGCAAGATTGGGCATCAAGTAGGAAAAACTTAATCAGAGTTTTAACCACAGGTGCCTCTCCATAACCACCATGGCTGCCATAGATTGGCCAATGGCTGCAGCAGTTTGTTTAGTGGCTCAGACAGCCAGGTCGTGGTCCGGCGCAGTTCCGCCACCAGGTGGCAACACTTGGAGACAACACTTGTCCTTGAGCAGGTCAGCCTGGTATGACTGCAACACCGCCATGGTGTGCAGGGACCACCGGCCTGGACCCTCCTCATAGGGTCATAGTGGTTCCTCCTCATAGGGCATCTTTACATACCCATTCTCGCCCAGTCCCTCCACATTTGAATAACTCACGAGTGTGACCTCCATGAGTGTAGCCGCCTCACTGCCTCAGCAACAGCACGGCCAGACCTGTGAGGTGCAGACGATTGTCCATCCCCCTTGAAAAAAAGACAAATGCAATCAGAGCTTCCTTACCATGAACTTGTCACAGTGGGCACATGCTGATCCTTTGAGAGCTGCTTGTGCGTGCTGAGGGCCGAAACAGATAATACAGAGCTTATGGGAGTCCTCTGGAGTAAAGAAGCACCTATAAGGAAGAACACACTGATGAAAACTCTTAGATCCATTTGCAATTTTGCTGTCCATGTGTTCAAAACAAATGGCTCCTGAAGACATAAAAGCTGATGACTTTTTTTGCAGGCATCCTATTATATTAGCGGGCATTTGTGACTGCCATCAGCCAATATATTGGCATGTTGTATACGCGTGTTCAGGCACCGGTCACGCCGAGGGCGTTCCTCATATTGTCAACTCCAGAAGCTGTGAAGTTCCACTTTGAAAGGGAACTAAATTGTTAAATAATTTAAACAATCATGCTCTCAACACCAGGGCAGTTACCAAATGAAACTCTAGTCAGCTGGAAAAAGAGACCTATCAAAAACCAATGATAAAATAATTTTATAACACTTCACTTAACATGCTGTTTAATTTAAAAGTTGGTGCAAGTGGTAAAATGCACTATAACACACACTCTCTTTTTCTGTCACTGGATTGCTAACTCTGTGGTCTGCCACATTGTTTGGAGTCATTTGTGTTTGAGGTCTAGAAGCAGTGATGTGGTGTGCGCGACTGTGTGTGTGTATGATGTGGTTATAGAACACTCTTTAAAGCAAACTGCATCAAAACCAATGATAAACAGAATCTGTGCTGCATTTATGGCTCATATCACCCCAAGATGCTGAAAACAACATACATGGCATTTGTTAGTGTGAATGTCTATGAATGTGTGTGTGTGTGTGTGTGTGTGTGTGTGTATGTGTGTGTGTGTGTGTGTGTGTGTGCGTGTGTGTGTGTGTGTGTGTGTGTGTGTGCGCGTCTGCCTGTCTGTAAGTATTTGAAGTTGAAAGGACCTAATAACAGTTCACTGCTGGCTCTTCAAAGTTGGAATACCAAATATGATGTGTGTGTATGTCTGTGTACATTGAGTTTTGTCGTGGTTTCACAATCATCCATATATTCATACATCATAGAACACATGGTCTGTGATCACAATGGGTGTTCCCTGACAGAATGTGTAATGATATGTGTGTTCGCATGTGCAGATTGACTAAGTGCTTCTGATGACTAAGGGAGTTTTGTTGTTGATTTGATGTTTTGATGTGTGTGTGTGTGTTTATGAAAGAGAGATGAAAACAAAAGGCGAACGACGTTATCGGATTTCAGGAAAAAGCACCTGATTCCTATTCTCCACACATTCCTGCCTTTTGGTTGAGTCTCTGGCAAATCCCTCTCTTCTCCTCCTTTGCTACCTTTCTCTCTCCCTGTCTCTCTAACTCACTTTCTGGAGTGGCAGTAATTGATTCAGCTTTGTGATGAAGGGTTGAGAGAGAAAGAGAGAGAGCCCCTTTTCCTTTCCTTTGATTTTTAATTCCCCTTTTCTCTTCTCCTCTTTGATTATCGTTTTTATTCTTTGCGCGTTGCTGTCGGTGACAGTCTGAATTGATATTCAAAGCAGATTAAAGGTTTCTTTGCACATGTCTGTGTATGTTTCTATTATACATGTGGGTATACATGCATGCTTTCCATGTTATAATCATCTACAGTATAATATTATTTAATTTGATACAATGATAAAATAAAAGGACACAGAAACACAAAGGAAAGAGTAAACAATGCAACTAAATATGAAAAAGTCTAGTTGAGGAAGACAAACTGATGTGCAGTAGGATGCAAACAAGCCCAGAAATTATGCATATTACACTGTTGAAAAGAACTAAAATATATATACAAATATATTTCTCTATTTTTCCAAAAATATTTAGACACTTAATACACACTTAAAATGTAATTTAATTGCACAGATAACAAAATATCACTACATTTGGCAGAAGCTCTGATCTAAGCCATGACCTTGGTGTTGCTAGCTAGCGGCATGCTCTACTTTTTGAGCTTCAGGAAATATTAAACTGAGTAACAACATCTGAAATCAGTTGATAATAGACATTTTCACTGAATTAACCGTTTTTGTAACTTTTGACCAATGGTGTAATTATAGTTTTATAAATTGGCTACTTCAGGGGATCCTTAGACCATGAAAGAAAATTGTGTAATCCTAACCTGGAGGCTGGATTGAATCCTATGATTGCTGATTGAAGGTGGAAGTGATAATTCCCATTGTGAAATCCATGCTGCGTTGAATGACACTATGGGGACGTGTCTCGTGGAACCCGATGTCTGAGGCATGTGTGAAACTAAGCCATTGGCCGATGCAGTGTGATGACGTCACAAGATCCACCCAGTATGTTAAAATGAGCCATGTAACATGTTGTAACGTTACTATGTGCTGTTTACCTGCCTATAATCAGTCTAAAAATAAAAAACATTGCGCTTCCCAGCTGTTACAATACAGACGGCACGGAGGCAGATGTAAAAGCAAGTATGGTGGTTTTATTGATATCAGCAGATAGCAGGTGAGTAAATGGTAGATAGAGAGTTTGATGAGATGATAGGGAAATTATACTGTCCTTTGTTGCTTGTAGATGGAGTACGTGGAAGAAGACACTGAAGACTGCAGACGGGGAACACACAGGAGGAAGACTGGAGACACTGGAGACGCTGGTAGCAGGTAAGTAGCAGATTAGAGTCCTTGAGGTAAGTATACTTAAGTCTGTGATACGTACGAGACCGGACAAAGACTGTGTGTGTGAGTGTGGCAGATATAGTGCTGGTGATTGCGGGGATGATGACGTGCAGTTGGCGGTGATTAGAACTCCGGTGATTGAGTGTGTGGGTATTGCAGGGAGGTGGAGCCTGACGTGTCTGTGACAGTACCCCCCCTCCCACGGCCCGCTCCTGAGGGCCGAGGACCCCGATGTCGTGGTGGCTGACCTCGAGGGCGTGGGGCAGGTCTGTCCGGGTGGCTGGTGTGGAAGGCTTGTAGCAGGTTGGGATCAAGGATGTCGTTTCGCGGGACCCACGACCGCTCCTCTGGCCCGTAGCCCTCCCAGTCTACGAGGTATTCCAGGAGACCACCACGGCGCCGGGAGTCCAGAATTTCACGAACCTAGTATGCAGCTCCATCCTCCAGAAGAAGTGGAAGGGGGGGCTCGGCGGCTGCCACGTCAGGCTCTGTGGAAGGAGAGACAGAAGGGTGGTGAGGTTTTAACAAAGACACATGGAAAGTGGGATGAATCTTGTATTGTGGAGGGAGCTGAAGACGATACGTGACGGGGTTGATCTGCTTGATGATGGTGAACGGCCAATGAAGCGGGGACTCAGCTTTCTGCATGGCAGACGCAGTCTGATGTCCCTGGTCGACAGCCAGACCTTCTGCCCTGGCTGGTAGTTGGGAGCGTTGGAGCGACGAAGGTCGGCTGTCATCCTGCGTCTGCGCAGGGCCCTCTGCAGCTGATGGTGGGCTGAGTCCCATACCCTCTCGCTCTCCCGGAACCAGTAGTCGACAGCTGGAACGTTGGAGGGTTCCCCGTCCCAGGGGAACAGTGGGGGTTGGTAACCGAGTACGCATTGAAAGGGTGTTAATCCGGTGGAAGGCTGACGGAGGGAGTTCTGGACGTACTTGGCCCAACCCAGGTACTGGTTCCAGGAGTCCTGGTGGCCATGGCAGAAGGTACGCAGGAAGCGGCCGATCTCTTGGATCTTCCGTTCCTTCTGCCCGTTCGTCTGAGGGTGGTATCCGGAAGACAGACTTACGGTCACACCCAGGAGGGACAAGAAGGCCTTCCAGACCCGGGAGATGAACTGGGGCCCTCTGTCAGATACTATGTCCTTGGGGATTCCATAGTAAAGGAAGATGTGGTTGAACATTAGCTCTGCAGTAGTAAGAGTGGTAGGTAGACCTTGAAGAGGAATTAGTCGGCAGGCTTTGGAGAATCGATCCACTACCACGAGGATGCAGGTGTGACCGTCTGAAGGTGGGAGATCCGTTATGAAATCCACTCCCAGGTGTGACCATGGTCGCTCAGGAACGGGCAGAGGATTGAGCTTGCCGGCCGGCAGATGACAAGGGCTCTTTGAGATGGCGCACTCCCTGCAGCCCTGCACGTACCTTCTGACATCCCTGGCCAAGTTGGGCCACCAGAAGCGCTCTTTCAGCAGCGAGAGGGTCTCATTGACCCCCGGGTGACCAGTGCCAAGTGATGAGTGAGCTGCGTGGATAAGTGGAGTGCGTCGTGCTCTGGTGATGTACTGAAGACCCTGCGGGCAACCCGGCGGAGTGTGGGTGGAGCCATTGGAGGAGGGCAGAGTTTCTTCGGACCACTGGATGGGACTCACGAAGATGGATTCTGGAAGAACGGTTTCTGGAGTTTCAATATTCTCATCAGGAGCATGGAGACGGGATAAGGCATCAGCCTTGAGATTCTTGATCCTTGAGAGCCAGGATGATAGGAGATAGTGAAGTCAAATCTTGAGAAGAACATAGCCCAGCGAGCTTGACGAGGGTTTAATCTTTTTGCAGCTTTGAGATACTCCAAGTTTTTATGGTCGGTTAGCACTTGAAAAGGGTGTTTGGCTCCCTCCAGCCAATGCCTCCATTCCTCCAACGCGAGCTTGACGGCCAGGAGCTCACGGTCACCGATGTCATAGTTGACCTCCGCCGGGTTGAGCTTGCGGGAGAAGAAGGCGCATGGATGGAGTCTACTTGGCTGCCCCTGCTGCTGGGAGAGGACCGCTCCCACTCCAGTGGTGGATGCGTCCACCTCCACGACGAAAGGTAGGTCAGGGTCAGGGTGGACGAGGAGGGGAGCGGTGGTGAAGGCGTTCTTGAGGGCTTCGAAGGCTCTTGTGGCATCTTCGGACCAGGACAGAGAATTGGGCTGATGTCGAAGGAGGTTGGTTAGTGGACAGACGATGGAACTGTAGCCTTTGATGAAACGGCGGTAGAAATTGGCGAAGCCTAGGAAGCGTTGGAGTTCTTTTATGGTTGTAGGAGTGGGCCAGGACCTGATGGCATCTACCTTCCCTTCGTCCATCCGGATGCCACTGTGATCAATGAAGTATCCCAAGAAGTGGACGGATGACTGGTGGAAGGAGCATTTTTCCGCCTTGAGAAACAGTTGGAACTGCCGTAAGCGCTTGAGGGCCTCCGCAACGTGGTGGCGATGTTCGGCCATGCTCCGGGAGTAAATGAGGATGTCGTCGATATACACCAACACGAACTTGTGGAGAAACTCCCGGAGCACCTCATGCATAAAATCCTGGAATACGGAGGGGGCGTTGACTAGTCCATAGGGCATGACCAAGTATTCGTAATGGCCGGTGGGGGTGACAAAGGCGGTCTTCCACTCATCCCCCTCGCGTATCGAGATAAGGTTGTATGCGCTGCGGAGGTCCAGCTTAGTGAACACAGTGGCACCACAGAGATGTTCCAGGGCCGCTGAGATGAGGGGGAGTGGATAACGGAACTTGATGGTTATTTTGTTGAGAGACCGGTAATCTATACAGGGCCGCAAGCCTCCGTCCTTTTTGGCCACGAAGAAGAAGCTGGAAGCAGCAGGGGAAGTAGACGGACGGATGTATCCTTGCTTAAGGGCCTCTTCAATATATTCCTCCATGGCCTTCTCCTCCGGCACTGAAAGGGGGTAGATCCTTCCCCGTGGCACTGGAGGGAATGATGGCACTCACCAGAGGTCTTTGAGGGCGGATTGGGCATGCAGAGAGCACATGCCCAGTAAAACTACAGTAGAGGCATAGATTCAGGGTCAGCATTCGTTGTCGTTCGGTGGAGGAAAGACGAGAATTTTCAATCTGAATGGGTTCGCTGGCTGGTTCTGGGGAGCTGACGGGTTCGGACCGACGGAGGAGGTGGTGAGGAAGTGGCTGGCCCTGGTGTTCTTCAAGACACGACTGCATGTCCGATGTTGTCCTCGTATGCAGCGAGATGCAATCGCAACTTCGGTTCCAACCCCTGGCGGAAACAGGTGATGAGGGCTTGTTCATTCCATCCGCTGCTGGAAGCCAGAGTACGGAACTGCAAGGCATAATCACTCACAGAGTTAGACCCTTGTTTCAAATTATAGAGTTTCTCACCGACTGATGAATCCGAGAGGGGCTTTCCAAAGACTTCGCGGAAATGAGAGACGAAGGCTGAATAGGATTTCACCACGGGGCCTTTCTGAATCCAGAGTGCGTACGCCCAACGGAGAGCTTTGCCTTGCAGCTGTGAGATTATGAAGGTGATCTTAGCGGTGTTAGTGGGGTAGAGTTGCGATTGCATCTCCAGGACCAGCTCACATTGCAGGAGGAATCCGCTGCAATCCTCCACCGATCCTGAGTAGGGCACCGGCCTGGCCATGGGACTGGTGTGCATGGTTGGAGAGTGGAACGAAGAAGTGAACGAGGAAGCGGCGACAGGTGCTGGTGACGGTGACGGTGGTTGTGGTGGAGTGAGTGCTCGGCGCAGCGCGTCCACGAGCTCCTGGAATGGGTCTGGTTGGCTCATGCTGATATCCTGTTGTTTTGTTTGGTCCGGTCTTCTGTTACAATACAGATGGCACGGAGGCAAATGTAAAAGCAAGTATGGTGGTTTTATTGATATCAGCAGATAGCAGGTGAGTAAATGGTAGATAGAGAGTTTTATGAGATGATAGGGAAATGATACTGTCCTTTGTTGCTTGTAGATGGAGTACGTGGAAGAAGACACTGGTGATTAGAACTCCAGTGATTGAGTGCGTGGGTATTGCAGGGAGGTGGAGCCTGACGTGTCTGTGACACCAGCGTTTGTGAAGGCAGTGCGGCACTTCTGTTTTTGGGAGTGATTCTAGTGAACAGCTCACAGAAACTGCCAGGACTCCCATTTGTCCTTTTCTTAGATAAACTGAAACTGAAACGGTTGATTCATTTGCTCTCTCACACACTAGGGGCCCTATCATACACCCGGTACAATGTGACGGCAGGCACAACTCAAGTGTTTTTTGCTACTTTCAGCCCAACGCAGTTATCATTTTCATGTCCAGCACCCATGTTGTTTAAATAGTAAATGCACTTGCTCCCATCTGTTCGTCCATGGATGTACTTATCTGAAAACGAGGTGTGTTCAGGCGCATTGTTGGCTTCTTGCTATTTTGAGGCAACTGAAAACAACTGCACCATTGACCAACAAAAACCTGGCCTAAAGTCAATGGCTCAGTACTTTTTTATTTTTTTTGTTAAATGCCGCGTTAATAATATGTGCCTATACAGTAGGTGGGTGCACAACGTGGGTACACTCTGCTCTCAACTCAGGTTGATTTTATATTTTATATTTTGCCATGTAAATAGCAATAAATGCAAGCGCACCTGACTTTTAAAGCGGATGGGAGATGACACTCTGATTGGTTTATTGCACGTTATGCCCAAAACACCCATGACTCATTAAGAGACTTGGTACAACACTTTTGGACCATGGCAACCATTTTCTTCTGTCGTTAAACTAGCAAAGGTGGATTCAAAGTGCATCTGCGCCATGCGCTTCAGACCATGTGCTTAGATTGTTAAAATAGGGCCCTTGGTCTCTCTCACATGCATAGTTTTATATATGTAGATGTAAAGAGCAACGAGTGTAACATTATTTCATTGCTCAACAAGACAGCACCAGTATTTCTCCACCCCCACTCCATGGCTCCATTCGAGACCAGCAAGTTTTTAGGGCCAGAGTTGGAGTCCGGCCTGGAACCCCCTTTTCTGCAGTGGAAATGTGCGGAACGGTTCAAGAACAGACAAAGGTCAGGAACCCACTCCGGAATGGTGTCAGTGGAAAAGGGGTATGCGTGATTTGTGTTTGGAGTGGAGAATGCACGTTCAGCCATCAAGGCAGTTGGATGTGTGCACTGCAATAAATTCTGATTAAATTCTTCAAGAGTGAAGGGAGTCAAGCATCTGAGCCCTGCAGCTCTGGCTCTGCATCTGCCGAGGCAGCAGGGGGACTCCCTCACTTCTCCCACTGGCTCTGTAATCATAGTGTCTGATTCAGGAGCCCACCCAGCGGCTTCTCCTGATATGGACGAGGACATGCTGCTCGCCACAAGTTAAGATGAGCTAGATGTGGAGTCAGTTGAGATGGATGTTTCAAAGAGATCTGTCTCTCAGAAAAGCCCTGCATATGACAAGGTTGTGACGCTTGGATGAGCGATACCTGCGAGATCATAAAGGGGCTTGCATACCGGACGCGAAGCTCAGCGCTGCTCAGCGCCGCTCAGCGCCACGACACATCTTTAAAATTCGAACGCATTGTTTTCTATTGTTTTCTGAGTCATAGTTGAGCTTCGCGTCCAGTGTGCGAGCCCCTTAAGTGTCCAGCTCCGGTGAGCCTTACTTTTCTCCTGGATCTGCACACTGAGGTGGCAGTCACGTGGAGACACCTATATTCTGCTCGGGTGGCAAATAGAGCCTGGAGATATTAGAATGTAGAGGGGCTATGCGAGCAGTGGTATGGGAGGATTTGGATTGACACTTAATCTTAATCTCTATTTGTTGCCGCTTTTTAGCTAAAATGATAGTGCAAACATGGTTTGACCTTAATGGGTTTATTTTATGTCTCATTTATATAGGTTCTACTGCAAGCCAAGCTGCTATAATGGAATTTGGCAGGTATCAGTAAGGATGAGGCCTGCTCCTTTTTCGAGAAGAAAAAAAGAAAGAGAAACCTTTGGTGTATCGGGCCAGAGGAGTTCCTCTCTGATTTGTGTAATCAGAAGGTCTCTGCTCCCTGATATGGTAATAATGGGCATAGTGCTCATCAAAAAAACAAAAACAAAAAACAAACAAAAAACAACAACCTAGAAGTAGAGCTAGACTTCTCCAGAAGGATATTAAGTAAGTGTTCTATCCCTAGTACACAGTGGCTGTGTTGGGCTCGACCATAAAATTTGATTATTCGAATATTCGTTTGGTGGATTGGTCGATTTTCAAATTTGGGATTTGAATATTCTTTTTTGAACATGTGGCATCCCCCGCGAAACGGTTCTCATTTGCACTTGAATACAGATCACCTGAGTGAAAGTTTGGAAGAGAAGTGTTACGTGTTTAAAATTGTTAAATGGAATGACCGCAACATTTAAATGAGATGCAGCTGTTGCGGTGTGGGGAGGAACAAACCAAACAACAAGGGATGCAATTAATATCCGATATTTATTAACACGGTAGAAATAAGTCAACACAAGTAAGACATAAACTCAATGAAAGTAAGAAAAAAACGAGGATGTCGCCAAAGAAAAGAAATAATCAAAACAAAACCCACTAACTAGCGCCCACGCCCCTAAACTAACTACCAAAAATAAAATGTAGAAACAAAACCGAAAACTTCGGCGCGGCGCCTTAACTAAACTCCACTAAATAAATAAACAAAAATACAAGGGAGGCGAGCACCCACATTATAACTAACATTAATTGCTAGCTACCAAATCGAGCCGTCACGCACTATACGGAATTAACAATGGTCAGTGAGGTTGATGTTATCTCTGAGCTGTCCGCAGCAAAAGGTTTCATTATCGGTCAACCCTTCGGTTGACAGATAATGACTTCACGCCAGAATTCGAATGGGTTCAAACATTTAACACGAGAAACTTGTCTGCAGCAAAAGGGTTCATTATTTGTCAACCATTCGGTTGACAGATAATGACTTCACGCCAGAATTCAGCTGTGTGGGAGCACTTTAAATTGAGCGATTTGAATCTGTCCTACCGCAACAGCACGTCAAGTTTGAAAAATCACATGAGTTCTGTAAGCAGTACACCTATATTATATGGTGTAAAAAAACGAGTTGCTTTTATCCGCCATGTTAATCAGTAATTTTACACATGATAGAAACGTGCACTTTATTTGCTTGGAAATTATGAATACGGAAGTCATAAAAAAACATACAGTAGCCCAACCTAATAATAATTTGTCTACATCCCAAGGTATCGCAGCCATCAACATGCTCAACCACACCCAAAACTTCACAGCAGCTCCTACAATTCCGAAAACCGATAACGGAGAAAAGAAAGAGAGAAATAACAGATGCCATAGTGGAGTTCATCGCTATGGATATGAGACCCATTAATTTAGTTGAAGGCGAAGGCTTCAGAAAATTAATTAAGAAGATGGAGCCCGACTACACTGTCCCAAACCGCTCCAGTATTTCAAACGCCCTATCTCTGAAGTACAGCGAACTGCCAGGCCAAATTTATGCTCTCGTTGGAAACTCAACGGCCTTAAGTTTCACAATGGACATTTGAAGAGTTTGGTTCCAAAACGCGATAAAACGCCTTTTCAAAATTTGAGTTTCTGCCAAAATCAGTATTGTATCTGGTCGGTATTGAAATGTCATTTATTAATTTTGCGCAAAATGCAATATCCGTTGTGTTATTCTGTCATGTTTTCTCCCTTTCTTTCCAAAACACAACAAAGCAAGTCTCCTTTTTCTGCAGAATGCGATATATCTGCTCAACCAATCACAGCGCTCCATTCCACCCACTGTAAACATTGAAGGCTTTTTTAAAAGCCGTTTTTAATACCAATGTACTCGGCAAATGTGTTTATTTAACCATGCGGTGGTGCCAGATACTCTTTAATCAGTAATGACAAATAATTTATAACATTAACAAGATGACTCACTAAATTCATTTTGGGAGCGACGGCTGAATGAATTTATAGTAAAATGCCTGTATATAAGATAAATATTGGCAAAGTTTAGACTCTGTCATATTTGTGAATCAACTTACTTTGTTGTGTATTTTCAATTTGAAAAATAACTTCTATATTGATGGATTAATTGCATCTTGGAAAAAAAAGTGTCATGGATTTATTGCATTTTGGGAAAAAAATAATACGTTTTGGAACCAAACTCTTCATTTAGACCTCGGTGAGCATGGAGGCATATATGGCTGTCAACTGTCATTTTATAACTTAGGAGTGGGAACTTTCTGCCTTTGTTTTGGAAACCAAAGCATTTGAGTTGAGCCATACGGGAGTCAACATTGCACAACAGCTTGGAGACGTGGCGGACGTATTCGCCATTTTGAATTATAAGCGAGTAGCCGTTGTTCACAACAATGCCAGCAATATGAAGCTGTGCACCGAGATGCTGAAAAAAGAACTGGAGAAATGGGTCAACATTCAAGGGGTCTGCTGTTCAGGACACACACTACAGCTGAGCATTAATACAGCTCTAAAACAGGACCGACTACATCGCACAGTTTTGGATGCCAGGAATATCGTGGGACACTTAAAAAAAAGTGGCTACAGCTGCTTTTAAAGAGAAACAAACGCAGCAGAACATTGTACAGCACAAACTTATTCAAGATGTTGCTACACGTTGGAACTCTACGTATGAAATGCTTAACCGACTGGAGGAGCAACGATGGCCAGTGACAGCTGTTTGTCAGATCCCAGTATCACGAAGAAAGGAGATCGCACTCTTGACTTGACAGCAGACTAGTGGAAACTGGCACAGGAGACAGCAGAAGTACTGGGGCCCCTAATAACACTCACAGAACTACTATCACAGGAGGCAAACTTATCGTTGTCTGCAACAGTGCCAATGCTCTTCAACCTGAAGAACGCCACCTGTCACTGGAGGAGGATGACAGCCCTGCCATCAGAGAAATAAAGAAGACCCTCATCACAGAGATTGACAGCAGATGGCAACTGTTAAGTTTGGAACCCAGCAGTATATACCTCCTTTCTTCAGCACTAGGCAAGCGATTCAAGCACCTGAAATTCCTTGAGAAAGAGAACAAGGACCTGGTCTACATTGAGGTAAGACTGATATTTTACAGTGCTCAGCGTAAATGAGTACACCCCCTTTGAAAAGTAACTTTTTAAACAATATCTCAATGAACACAAAATGTTGACAAGACCAAGTTTAATTCCATTTAACATATAACATGAAAGTAAGGTTAATAATATAACTTAGATAACACATTTTTCAGTTTTACTCAAATTAGGGTGATGCAAAAATGAGTACACCCCACAACAATAACTACTACATCTAGTACTTTGTATAGCCTCCATGATTTTTAATAACAGCACCAAGTCTTCTAGGCATGGAATGAACAAGTTGGCGACATTTTGCAACTTCTATCTTTTTCCATTCTTCAAGAATTACCTCTTTTAGAGACTGGATGCTGGATGGAGAGTGATGCTCGTCTCTTCAGAATTCCCCATAGGTGTTCGATTGGGTTCAGATCAGGAGCCAATGAAGCACTTTCACCCTGTTCTTCTTCAGAAATCCAACAGTGGCCTTAGATGTGTGTTTAGGATCATTGTCACGTTGGAAAAGTGCATGACGACCAAGGACATGGAGTGATGGTAGCATCTTCTCTTTCAATATAGAGCAGTACATCTGTGAATTCATGATGGCATCAATGAAATGCAGCTCCCGACACCAGGAGCACTCAAGCAGCCCCACATAAGGACACTGCCACCACACTGCCACCAGTTTTGAAGCCATTAGTTCCAAAAACATTTATCTTGGTCTCATCACTCCAGAATATAGAGTCCCAGTAGTCTTCATCTTTGTTAGCATGGGCCCTGGCAAACTCTAGGCGGGCTTTTTTTGTGCCTGGGCTTTAGTAAAGGCTTCTTTCGTGGACGGCACCCATGCATGCCTTTCCTCTGCAGTGTACGCCATATTGTGTCATGGGAAATAGTCACCCCAGTTTGGCTTTCTACTTCTTTAGATAACTGCAGTGAACTTGCATGCCGATTTTCTTCAACCCTTCTCATCAGAAGATGCTCCTGTTGAGGTGTTAACTTCCGTGGACGACCTGGACGTCTCTGTGAGATGGTTGCAGTTCTGTCTTTTTAAAATTTTTGTAACACTTTTGCTACAGTATTCTGACTGATAAGTAAAGCATTTCTGAACTTCTTGTAGCCTTCACCTTCCTGGTGTAAAGAACTTATTTTATTTCTCAGGCCTTGTGACATTTCTCTTCCATGTGGTGACAGCATGAAATGGGAAGGGGTTTTAAAACCCTTTTATAGTCAACTGTCTGCTGGACACCTGTGTAATGAATGATTAGACCCACCTGTGGTTGAATTCTTGTTAAATTAGACATTTGTAGTCTAAAATTTAGCTTTGCTCCAGAGACTTTCAGTGGGGTGTGCTCATTTTTGCATCACCCTAATTTCAGTAAAACAGAAAATTTTGTTATCTAAGTTATATTATTAACCTTACTTTCATGTTATAAGTTAAACAGATGTTATATAAACCATAGTCTTCAAGCTTCTCAAAGTGCCATTTTAGTCTTAAGTGCTGAGAATTCATGAAAGTTACTCCTACTTTCAAACTTAAGCATAAAAGCAAGTTTAAGCTAAGAATCACTCTAAAGCTGGGTGCACACTGTGTGATTTATAATAGTCCTTTACGATTGTTGCTTGTCACACTGTACGTTCATGATCCTCATGTCACACTGTGGGATCTCAGCTGTCATTTATGTCAGACTGTACGACAGTCAAGACACAGATGCGCGCATGAAAACTTGTCCAGAGTATTACATCATCAACCCATACACCTTTGGTGACAGTGAGCTGCATTACACGCGGGACTGAAATGGTGGCTAACAAAGACATCTCTAGTGTTAATTTTGATCACGGCTTGTCTTGAAAAACGAAGACAATTTGACATTCATCGTAGGAGAAGTCAAACTAGGACTGTGTGCTAAATCTTCTGACACTGCCAGAATTTCGTCAGAGGTAAAATTTGATCGTAACGGTCATTAATCGGCTGTCGGTGAACATGTCAAACTAGCGATCAAATGTCTCTAAAGGTCTCTCAAGTGGTTAGGAGTTGCCAGTAGGGGCTTGTGATGGCACTGAGGAGACAGAGATGTGTGCAAATCTTTTCTAGGGGAGTAAAAAGTGAACAAATAAATGAATATTATATTCTCTTCTGTTGCCTTCTCCAGAACTGGAAGTTAAGTTGAGCCAAGTTTACACTACAGGGGCCAGTTGCACCAGCTGTGCGCAAGTTACAACGTAGACTAGTTTTGACGTAAATGGGCACTAAGTTACAACTTACGCACTACTAAATATTTTTGTGTTGCACCATTAAACTTAGTTGAAGCGTAACTCTACGTAAACACTAAATATTTACGGAAGCCTCCTATCAGGAGGAACGGTTGGAATAAAATAGCAGACTGACTGAACTGCATCAATAAGCTCTTGTATTACCTGACAGACTTCATTCTTTACACATATATGATGCTGCTGACATTTACACTCTCTTACATTTTAAGAGAGAGAACATCATGTGAAAAGATGACTTTGTTAGACACTCTTCAACACGAACCCGTTAAACAGCGCGCCACTGTGTGCATCGGTCCTATCACTCCGTGTTGTGCATGTCAAATAAAATCAGTCATAATCAATAAATGTCATTTCTTATGTTTTTTTGTTGTTGTTGTTGTTGTTGTTTCAGTATTTATTTACTGATCCTTATTAATTTCGTTTCAAATACAGTTTCTGAATGTCATTTACATATTAAAAACATTTATGATTAAGTAGTAGGCTATTATATTTAATGGAAACTTATTTTTACTGTTAGCTACGTGAGGCAAAATAAGTCAGAATAAAGGATAAACTGAAATTCACGGAATTTCAACAACTTCTGCTCCTGTATTTGAAGGATCACTGTGGGTAAACGTCATATTATGCGACTACGCATTACTTTATGGAGACCTTACGAGCTACTAGCTACGTTCTGCCTTAAGAACAAATGGTGCAACCGAAAAAAGTACAGAGTTAGTTACAAACGAGCTAGTAGTTACTAAGCCACTAGTGTGGACTTTACGTTCCAATTTAAGAGAGAACTTACGAACAGCTGGTGCAACCCTACCCAGGACTTTAAACGTCAGCAGATCGCTGCTGTTCAGACTACATGACTTGCTGTGGTGTCTTGAAGTCGTTGTGGTGTTCACACTATATGACACTACGTAAATGATCCACAACAGGAGGTTACACACTACACGAGCTGATGACACCTGTCACCCAACGACTTTATTTGAAATGGATATTGGGAGGAAATTAGATTAAATTTTTTTAAACATTTAAACACGTTTTTTTTTAAACATTCTGGCTGACCTCCCAGAGTTAAGGCAACTGTTATTTTAGATTAGAATGTTTCCCTTTATTGTTTCCATGACGACACGTCATGCTTGTCACGTGACCGCGGCCAGCCGGCCACACTGTATGACAGATATAGATTGCTTTTCTCACCATGTCATCAACTATCTGATATTCCTATTCTCAAATATGTGCAAGTGTGTGTTTTGTCATTTAAAAATCTATGTAATGACCTTGATCTTAATATATAACGTGAATTCATCCATTTGTCCTGAAATACATGTGGCCGGTGAACTGGGAGAACAATAGAGTGAGTGAGCTTTATAGTTGACACATAAAGATTTGCGAGCGCCGATCATTCGCTGATTTTCCCCCCATCACAGCCCGACCTGTCAGCGAGCTTGTTAACTTGCAAATCGGGCTTAAAATCCTGTAGTGTAAACTTGGCATAAGGGAACGATTAGGCTAAGTATGTAACCCTGGTTCCACTGAGAGGGAATGAGAAGCTGTGTCATATTACCATGCTTCTGGCATGCTTGCGCATCTTCCTTCAGACAATATACAAACCTAATAACATGTTTACAGGTTATTCACTTAGGTGCACCTAGTGACGTCATTGCACTGCGTCGGCCAATGGCTTAGTTTCACACGTGCCTCAGACACCAGGATCCACGGGACGCATCCCCATAGCATCATTAGACATACATCTCATTCCCTTTCAAGGAATGGGGTTACATACATAACCTAGAAGTTGTTCAATGTGGCAGATAGTGTGGTCCAAAAAGGTTACTTCACATTACCCCACATTAGCTGAACATTCCTATACCTTAACTTACAAAACTGTGTCTGCACTGCATGTATTACTACAGTAGCACAGATGTAAACATTATTTATGTTAGGCTAAATTTGGAACTCTCTTATCTCTCTTATCTGATTAAATTTCTGTTAATGGAGATTAAGTTACACAGTGACTCAATTTTCATAAAACCTAAACCCAATGGTAAATCATAAACTTAGTTCAAATAGACTATGATGCACACTGGATAAGAAGCGGTATTTTTGTTTCACTGTGTCTACACAAGATGTGAGTGATGTGACAAAAACAAATAGAAACCATTATAAACAGTGATGCTGTCTACACTGGATGGGGTAAAACAAATTCCCGACAGTAAACTGATGCCATTTTATTCCTGAAACACGAAGAACAAATGGATTTGCAATGGTCACATCCAGTGTAGACAGCCTCAAGCTGTTGCAACATGGCGCAATGCGACAATTGTTGCATTCATTGTAGAGACAGTGTTTCTTTCTCCATGAAATGTGTAAAGCATGGTTTATTTGTGCCCTTTAACCTTTGTAACACAGAGGAGATGGGAGGTCTTGTGTTAAATTGAAGTGGAGTGTGATATGTTACTTTATGTCTGTGTATATGCACTGTATATGGTGTACATTCTATTTATATAGAATCTAACATTTCTACTTTTTTGTCTGAAAACTGTGGTTTGAGTTTCCACAAAGCACTTTAAAAGTCCACATGGCAGTCCAGAGCCCTCTCTGTTTCTGTCAATATGTTTTTATATCCC
Source organism: Megalobrama amblycephala (assembly GCF_018812025.1). Lineage (NCBI taxonomy): Eukaryota > Metazoa > Chordata > Actinopteri > Cypriniformes > Xenocyprididae > Megalobrama > Megalobrama amblycephala. Next base: position 44,776,555 of record NC_063050.1, read on the forward strand.
AGCTTAATATACAGTGGAGATATTATAAGAAATATTTTTTTTTTTTTTTTTTTTTTTTTTTTTGTTTTATGTCATGATTTTCTGACACCTGTGAGATGTAATAATTGTTTGTTTTTTTACAGGCTCTGTTGACATTTACTGTCTGGTGTGGGTATGTGTGTGTGAGATTGTGTGTGCATTGTGATGACGCTGATGGTCTGTGATATTTCTGTCAAGTAGATTCACCAGTTCGTACGTCTGTCTGTTAATGTGTGAAAACCAGTGAGATGTCGACATTTACAAACCAAACACACACACACACACATACACACACACACAGACACACACACACACACACACACACACACACACACACACACACACACACACACACAGACACAGACAGAGTGCTGATTATTGCTGTCATTAACAGCTGGTTGGAATCCTTACACTCAAAACAAACAACCTAGAATGGTTGCCAATGGTTACCATGTAGCACAAAGTGATAATACTTTTTTTTATTCCTCCAGCATTATTCCCTTATTTCTTTTTTCTTTCCCCTCTTTTTAGTAAGAACCTGCCAGAAAAATTAAAGATTTGAATTGACAGAAGATGTTTGAAGATGTATGTGTATTGTAGCAGAGCAGAAGTGATGCACACAGACGGGATGTGTCTTGAGGTGAACAGAAATGCGTGGAACACCTTTAGGCTCTGTCATTTATAGCAAAGGACTGTGTGACCAGCAGCTTCCACATGAGGAACTGGAGCTGTATGTCAGTATGTGTTGAGGTTTATGTCTGAGTTCATATGGTGTAAAGTCAAGTTAGGTCAAGTCAAGATTTATTGTCATTCTTTTCATCACAGACTAAGAAAACAAAAAAGTAAAACCACAAGCAAGACTGTACCAAGGGAAATGGCAATGGTTGTCCCTTTCCATCCTAGTAAACACAAATAGGAGTTACATTGGGATTATGAAGTTAGGGGAACTCAAATATCTAGCCCTAAGCAAAATAAGACATTACGACCTGTTCACTTGTGCATGTAACTTTTAATAATTGCTGCATACTGCATACTGCTATAAGCAGATGTAATGTCTATCAAACATGTTCATTCGTATGTGTAGGCATTCATATGTAAAGTGTGTTTCTAGCACATACATTATTTTCAATGTTTGCATATGCACTGAAACGCACATTGTTAACATACTGACAACATCTTAAATCTTTTTGCATATTCTTTCATAAATGTTTACACCACAAAAAAAAAAAAAAATGTTTGATGAATACTTTGAGGTTTATGGAATTTTAAAAGTTCACTTTGAGGTTCATGGAATTTCATGAAATTGATATGCTGATGTCATTGTAATATATTTGTTAGTTACATTTTCATAAATTAACATCAAACAAATGAATTAAAACAAATATAATTAAGCTCTCATCTGAGATACATTGCAGAGTGGGTTAGTAATGATTCTTCCTCAACTTGGTTAGATATTAAATCCTCATTTTCACAATTTCCTTTAAGAGCTCTTCTTTTTGTTAAGAGCTTTCAAAAAATAAAAGAGATATATGATAATTCAATTATAGTTAATACTCCAAAAGCATGGAGATCAGCCTGTAGGCTTGAAGGTAGATCTAAATTGAATTCTTTCTTTACCCTAATATTAAATAATCCTGATTTTACCCCAGGAATTTTGGATGATGGTTTTAAACTCTGGTGTAGTTTGAGACTTATTAAGCTAGGGGATATGTTTTCAGACAATAAGTTAATGTCATTTGAGGAGTTAACTCAGAAGTATCAGTTGTTCAAACACCTTTTTTTCTCCAATTTGAGAAATTATATTACTAATAGCACAACACTTGTTAGGAATTGTAAAATGTCTTCTATTGAGAGATTATATTATGTTTATCATCTGGAAAAATGCCTCTGGGTAGGTTTTAAGGTTCTATGTGTTCTATCTGCTCTGCTGATACATGGAAAATTAAAACTAAATGGGAAGAAGATTTAGCTACTGATATTGATGATGAAACATGGGATGACATTTGGTTTCATGCTAAGAAAATATCTGTTTGCACACGTACAAGAAAAACACAATTTAAAACCATACATAGACTCCATATTGTCACAGACACGTCAGGTTCCACCTCACTGCAGTACCCACGCACTCAATCACCAGCCTTCTAATCACCGCCACCTGCACGTCATTAACTCTGCTATCACCAGCACCATAAAGCCACCACACTCACACACACACACTGTCCGGTCTCGTTTGCACTACAGCACATGTATGCTTACCTTAAGGACTCCCAAACGACTTACTTACCTGCTCCAGCGATCTCCTTCATCTCCTTCATCTCCTTCGTCTCCTGGTCTCCTCGTGTGCCTACCTACCTGTGTGTGTGAGTGTCTCCGTCGTCTCCCTCCATTGCATCTCTCATCCAGCATCTGCAAGTTTAAAAGGACAGTATTACATTCCCTTCATCTCTCAAGAACTCTATATCTGCTTGCTATCACCCTGTGCTCAGCTACTTGTGAAATAAAACTTAACTGGATTGCTTTTACCTCAGTCTCCGTGTCTCTGTTGTAACAGAAGACCGGACCATAACAACTTCACAGCATGAGCACCAACGACCCGTTTCAAGAGCTCGTGGACACGCTGCGCCGAGCACTCACACCACAACTATCATCATCTTCCTCCAGCAACGCTTCCACTTCAGCACCAACCAGCACCGCTTCCTCACCAGCATTCACCGCCAGTCCCATGGCCAAACCGGCGCCCTACTCTGGATCGGCGGAGGAATGCAGCGGATTTCTTCTCCAATGCGAACTGGTCCTGGAGATGCAGCCGCACTTCTACACCACCGACACGGCTAAAATTGCGTTCATCATTTCGCAATTGCAAGGTAAGGCCCTGCAATGGCCAGACTCTCTGTGGACCCAAAAAGGCCCTGTTGTCAAATCATACTCGGCGTTCGTCTCTCACTTCCGTGAGGTCTTCGGGAAACCTCTGACGGATTCTTCGACTGGTGAGAAACTCTACAATCTAAAACAACGAAATCTCTCTGTTAACGAATATGCCTTGCAGTTCCGAACGCTAGCCGCCACCAGCGGATGGAATGAACAAGCTCTCATCACTACATTCCGTCAGGGGTTGGAACCCAATATGCGGCTGCATCTCGCTGCATACGAGGACTCCATTGGACTCGAACGCTTTATCCAACTCGCCATTCGCGTGGGGTCCCGTATGCAGTCGTGTCTCCTAGAGCACCAGGGCCAGTCAACCACCACCAACCTCCTCCGTTGGTCCGAACCCGTCAGCCCTCCAGAACCAGCCACCGAACCCATGCAGATTGATCATTCTCGTCTCACCTCTAATGAAAGACAAAGAAGGCTGACCCTGAACTTATGCTTATATTGTGGATCTCCGGGGCATGTCATCTCCACATGCCCAACCCGTCCTCCTCGGCCCGTGGTGAGTGCAATTTTTCCCTCAATCCAAAAAATGAAACCACTCACTACTGTTGTAATCCTTACTGCTGCAAATACCTCTGTTCCAGTGGTGGCGCTCCTCGACTCAGGGTCAGCAGGAAATTTCATCTCTGGCGTCCTCTGCCGACAACTCAACCTCAAGGTCTCCCCGTCTCCGACTAGCTATCAAATCCACTCCATCACGGGCAAACCCCTGAGCCGTAAGAACATCCGTCATTGTGTGGGACCTCTTCAACTCAGTGTCGGCATCCTGCACTCTGAGAAAATCCATCTGCTGGTTCTGGAGGAATCCACCGCTGACGTGGTTCTAGGGCGCCCGTGGCTAGAACAACACAATCCCACCATCTCTTGGCGCACGGGCGAAGTCCTGAAGTGGGGCGACCACTGCTTTCCTGACTGTTTCCCAGCGCTTCCTGTTCCAAAGTCTCCACTCTCCAAGTCTCTCTCCATGAATGCCACCTCTATCGAAAGCCCTGTCGAGAAACTGGTTCACTGGTGGAAACCGTGGATGTTCCCCCGGACTACGCCCCCTTCAGTGACGTCTTCTGCCCGCAGCGCGCCTCCAAGCTTCCTCCACACCGGCCATGGGACTGTGCCATCGATCTGCTACCGGGTGAACCAGTGCCTAGGGGACGCATTTACCCCCTATCACTACCGGAGGAGAAGGCCATGGAGGAATACATCAAAGAGGCACTCGAACAGGGTTACATCCGCCCGTCTACTTCCCCTGCTGCTTCAAGCTTCTTTTTTGTGGCAAAGAAGGACGGAGGCTTGAGGCCCTGCATCGACTACCGTGCCCTTAACAAGATCACCGTCAAATTCCGTTACCCACTTCCCCTCGTCCCAGCGGCCCTGGAACATCTCCGCGGTGCCACTGTGTTCACTAAGTTGGACCTCCGCAGCGCGTACAACCTCATCCGGATACGTGAGGGGGACGAGTGGAAGACCGCCTTTGTCACGCCCACCGGACACTAGGAATACCTCGTTATGCCGTATGGCCTGGTCAACGCCCCCTCCGTATTCCAGGATTTCATTCACGAGGTGCTCCGGGAGTTTCTCCACAAGTTCGTTCTGGTATATATTGATGACATCCTCATCTACTCCCGGAGCTTGGCCGAACATCGCCACCACGTTGCGGAGGTCCTTCAACGCTTACGGCAGTTCCATCTCTTCCTCAAAGCTGAAAAGTGCTCCTTTCACCAGCCCTCCGTCCAGTTTCTGGGGTACGTCATTGATCACAGTGGCATCCGGATGGACGAGGGGAAGGTCTCCGCTATCCAGTCCTGGCCCACTCCATCAACTATCAAAGAGCTCCAACGATTCCTAGGTTTCTCCAACTTCTACCGCAGATTTATCAAGAATTACAGTACCATCGTCAGTCCACTCACCAACTTACTCCGTAACCAGCCCAAGTCTCTTTCCTGGTCCCAACTTGCCACCAACGCCTTCGAGACCCTGAAAAGAGCCTTCACCACCGCTCCCCTCCTCGTCCACCCTAATCCGGATCTCCCATTCATCGTGGAAGTGGACGCCTCCACCACCGGAGTGGGAGCGGTCCTTTCACAGCAGCAGGGGACGCCAAGTAGACTCCATCCATGCGCCTTCTTCTCCCGCAAGCTCAACCCGGCGGAGGTCAATTATGACATCGGTGACCGCGAACTCCTGGCCGTCAAGCTTGCCCTCGAGGAGTGGAGGCATTGGTTGGAAGGGGCTACTCATCCGTTTCAAGTTCTCACTGACCATAAGAACCTCGAATATCTGAAGGCTGCCAAAAGACTCAACCCTCGCCAAGCTCGCTGGGCCATGTTTTTCTCGAGATTCAATTTCTCCATCTCTTACCGCCCTGGTTCTAAGAATACCAAAGCTGACGCTCTGTCTCGTCTCCATTCCCCTGAGGAGAAGCCCGAAGAGCCTGAAAAGATCCTGCCGGAGTCCATCTTCGTGAACCCCATCCAGTGGTCCGACGAAACCATTCCCTCCTCCAATGCCTCCACACGCACTCCGCCGGGTTGCCCCCAAGGCTTGCAATACGTCACACGGGCACGTCGCACTCCACTCCTGCACAATACCCACTCATCACTTGGCACTGGTCACCCGGGGGTCAATGAGACCCTCTCGTTGCTCAAACAACGCTCCTGTGGCCCAACATGGCCAACGACGTCAGAAGGTACGTGCAGGGCTGCAGGGAGTGCGCCATCTCCAAAAGTCCACGCCATCTTCCCACCGGCAAGCTACTTCCTCTGCCCGTTCCTGAGCGACCCTGGTCACACCTGGGAGTGGACTTCGTCACCGATCTCCCTGAGTCTGACGGTCACACGTGCATCCTGGTGGTGGTAGACCGCTTCTCGAAGTCCTGCCGTTTGATACCCCTGGAGGGTCTACCTACCGCCATGGCCACTGCAGAAATGCTATTCAACTATGTTTTTCGCTATTATGGAATACCTGAAGATATAGTCTCCGACAGAGGACCCCAATTCGTTTCCCACGTCTGGAAGGCCTTCTTTTCCCTCCTGGGTGTGACCGTCAGCCTGTCATCTGGATACCATCCTCAGTCGAACGGGCAGATGGAAAGGAAGATCCAGGAGATTGGCCGCTTCCTGCGTACCTTCTGTCACGGCCACCAGAACTCCTGGAACCAGTACCTGGGTTGGGCCGAGTACGCACAGAACTCCCTCCGTCAGGCCACAACTGGACTAACACCCTTCCAGTGCGTACTCGGCTACCATATCAAGAATGATATCCTTGATCCTATCCTATTACAGAACTTCCACGCCAACCACCCGGACAGACCTGCCCCACGACCTAGAGGACGACCACCACGGCGTCGAGGTCCGCGGCCCTCAGGAGCGGGCCGTGGGAGGGGGGGGGTACTGTCACAGACACGTCAGGTTCCACCTCACTGCAGTACCCACGCACTCAATCACCAGCCTTCTAATCACCGCCACCTGCACGTCATTAACTCTGCTATCACCAGCACCATAAAGCCACCACACTCACACACACACACTGTCCGGTCTCGTTTGCACTACAGTACATGTATGCTTACCTTAAGGACTCCCAAACGACTTACTTACCTGCTCCAGCGATCTCCTTCGTCTCCTCGTGTGCCTACCTACCTGTGTGTGTGAGTGTCTCCGTCGTCTCCCTCCATTGCATCTCTCATCCAGCATCTGCAAGTTTAAAAGGACAGTATTACATTCCCTTCATCTCTCAAGAACTCTATATCTGCTTGCTATCACCCTGTGCTCAGCTACTTGTGAAATAAAACTTAACTGGATTGCTTTTACCTCAGTCTCCGTGTCTCTGTTGTAACAAATATTTACACTAACCGCAGGCATTTTTTTAACCCCTCTCTATTGCCTATGTGTTTAATGTGTAAAACCATAAGATCATTTTTGAGTTTATTCCTCTGGAGCGTCTTACCTATGTACTACATCAAAAAACAGGCCAGTTTTATAAAGTCTGGACCCCATATCTGGACTATTTGGAACCTCGTCTTCGCCCTATTACATTACAAGAAATATTGTAATTGTGTAACTCTATGGACATTGGACTTTTGGACTTTTTCTTTATCTTTTTTAATCTATTTATGTTTTGGTTTTTTTCCTAACCTGTTATATTATGATGTAGTTCTGTTTTACATACACATCTGAGCTATTTGTGTTCTCTTTTTTTTTTTTTTTTTTTTTGGTGGTCTTGTTATATTTGTATTATAATGAAAACTCAATAAACATAATTATATATACAGTGGGTATGGAAAGTATTCAGACCCCCTTAAATTTTTCACTCTTTGTTATATTGCAGCCATTTGCTAAAATCATTTAAGTTAATTTTTTTTCCTCATTAATGTACACACAGCACCCCATATTGACAGAAAAACACAGAATTGTTGACATTTTTGCAGATTTATTAAAAAAGAAAAACTGAAATATCACATGGTCCTAAGTATTCAGACCCTTTGCTCAGTATTTAGTAGAAGCACCCTTTTGATCTAATACAGCCATGAGTCTTTTTGGGAAAGATGCAACAAGTTTTTCACACCTGGATTTGGGGATCCTCTGCCATTCCTCCTTGCAGATTCTCTCCTGTTCTGTCAGGTTGGATGGTAAACGTTGGTGGACAGCCATTTTTAGGTCTCTCCAGAGATGCTCAATTGGGTTTAAGTCAGGGCTCTGTCTGGGCCATTCAAGAGCAGTCACAGAGTTGTTGTGAAGCCACTCCTTCATTATTTTAGCTGTGTGCTTGGGGACATTGTCTTGTTGGAAGGTAAACCTTTGGCCCAGTCTGAGGTCCTGAGCACTCTGGAGAAGGTTTTCGTCCAGGATATCCCTGTACTTGGTCGCATTCATCTTTCTCTCGATTGCAACCAGTTGTCCTGTCCCTGCAGCTGAAAAACACCCCCACAGCATGATGCTGCCACCACCATGCTTTACTGTTGGGACTGTATTGGACAGGTGATGAGCAGTGCCTGGTTTTCTCCATGCATACCGCTTAGAATTAAGGCCAAAAAGTTCTATCTTGGTCTCATCAGACCAGAGAATCTTATTTCTCACCATCTTGGAGTCCTTCAGGTGTTTTTTAGCAAACTCCATGCGGGCCACTCTGCCATAAAGCCCCGACTGGTGGAGGGCTGCAGTGATGGTTGACTTTCTACAACTTTCTCCCATCTCCCGACTGCATCTCTGGAGCTCAGCCACAGTGATCTTTGGGTTCTTCTTTACCTCTCTCACCAAGGCTCTTCTCCCCTGATAGCTCAGTTTGGCTGGACGGCCAGCTCTAGGAAGGGTTCTGGTCATCCCAAACGTCTTCCATTTAAGGATTATGGAGGCCACTGTGCTCTTAGGAACCTTAAGTGCAGCAGAATTTTTTTTGTAACCTTGGCCAGATATGTGCCTTGCCACAATTCTGTCTCTGAGCTCTTCAGGCAGTTCCTTTGACCTCATGATTCTCATTTGCTCTGACATGCACTGTGAGCAGTGAGGTCTTATATAGACAGGTGTGTGGCTTTGTCCTAATCAAGTCCAATCAGTATAATCAAACACAGCTGGACTCAAATGAAGGTGTAGAACCATCTCAAGGATGATCAGAAGAAATGGACAGCACCTGAGTTAAATATATGAGTGTCACAGCAAAGGGTCTGAATACTTAGGACCATGTGATATTTCAGTTTTTCTTTTTTAATAAATCTGCTAAAATGTCAACAATTCTGTGTTTTCTGTCAATATGGGGCGCTGTGTGAGGAAAAAAATGAACTTAAATGATTTTAGCAAATGGCTGCAATATAACAAAGAGTGAAAAATTTAAGGGGGTCTGAATACTTTCCGTACCCACTGTATATATATATATATATATTATTATATTGCCCTTATATTATTCTTTTTTTTTTTTTCTTCATACGTTTAATACAGAAGGCGGTCTGGTGGAAGATATTTTACATAACATGTTAAATATGGATAATTTTACACAAGTGCATCGCTTCGCTTCAGAAGGCCTTTAATAACCCCCCGGAGCCATGTGGAATACACGTTTATGATGAATGGATGTGGATGGAAGCACTTTCTTTCAGCTCATACTCGTGATCCCTGTTCACTGCCATTATAAATCTCGGATGCGTCAGAATATTTATTAATATATCTTCGATTGTGTTCATCAGAAAGAAGAAAGTCATATACACCTAGGATATCTTGAGGGTGAGTAATGCTTGAGCTAATTTTCATTTGTAAGTGAACTAATCCTTTAAGGCCATCACAGTTAACAAATGTTTAACAATTTTAAAGCTCATGGAAGTTCATACAATTGATATGTTACATTTTCAAATAAATTTACATTTTCAAAAAAACTGTAATCATTTTTTAAGTGAAGTTCACAACGTAATTTCGGGAGGAGTGAACCCATCTAATCTTTCAATTAGTGAAATTCAAACATAATTTCAAGAGGAAGGAACCCTAATCTTTCAATTAACGACCAGAGCATATAAGCAGCTACTCACCCTGCATGCTCTGGCATCAGTTGTTTTGATATCCCTCCACCTCCCCAACTCCACCACATAATTTAGGTATCTCATCTATCGTACTCCTCTTCCAGGCACTAATAGTCCCTGGGTGGTATATCCAAGCTCGAGTTGAAGCTGCTTCTTCGAGCCCCTCCACAGCGGACAGCAAGCCAAATATGCTTAACCTTAGTAGCTTAAAGATTTTATGAGGAAACAAACTTGTGAAACAATATATTTATAATCATCACAGTTTAAGAAATACATTGAGTTTGAAGATGTACTTTCTGGATCTTACATGTCACAAATAGATTCCCTATATATATATATATATATATATATATATATATATATATATATATATATATATATGAAAAGATTTTGCGGAAGAATCAATGACAGAATAAGGTGATTGATAGATAAGTACCTCCATAAGTTCTGATTGAACCCTGAGGAAAAATGTAGAACAACAAGAGAAAAACTTACAGGGTTATTTGTTCAGTTGACATCAACTGTCATAAACTCAATGTCATTTTCAATGAAAGCTGACATCACCCATTACGTCAACTGTGTGAACAGGCTTCTCTGATCTAATGGATAGATCTGACCTGGTCGTATAGTGCTTAGAGCTACTATTGCCATACAAAATATGGAAGGAATCAGAGTGTAAATAATGTATGTTAAGGTCCTAAAGTGAGCGTGAACATGTGTTAGTGTAACATGGATTTATGGCCCAATGTGTTTGGCCTACAGGTGGTCAAAGATCATCATCTGGTGCATGTTACACTATGTCCACTGGTTAGATGAGGTGAATGTGGCATCTTTAATAGCAACCTAATAATTTTCTCAATTGCCAGACACTATCTAGATTATCTTGATTTCCTCCCATGAAACAGTTGTTTATTTTTTATTTAATTTGTTTATTTGGAGCACATTATAATCAATGTGTTCTGGGCACGAACAAGGATGTACTAAAATCCAGAGACTTATTTAAGCAAATACTTCCTCCCATACAGTACAACAGGATATTTCTATTGCAGATATATTGCTATGTTTATTTCTCCAGTGCTCACAGACAGAGAAAAATGCTCACACATCTGGTCCAAAGGAAAGCGGCCAGGGTCTGTGTTTGTGTATGTTTGACATTGGTTACTCTTCCATCGGCACTGTTTTGTCTTAACTTTGATTGTCTTTCTCTATGTGCCAATTCTGACATGTCTTTCTCTCATTTCACAGTGTTTTCTCTGATTTTCTGGGTGTCACCTTGCTCCAGGGCTGTAGAGGTTAGCGATGGAGTGCTAGCCCAGATCAAAGCCTCCTGGCTGGGTCAGTGCTCTCCCTGTCCCCTCTCCGAGCTCTGAAGGTGCTGGTACTCGCAGCTGGTGCTGACTTCAGGCTACTGATGTCTGCCACAATCAGCACTGTCAACTACAATCAGGCACAGAATGATGAACATAGTAAAAAAAAAAAAAAAAACACACACACACACACACAGAGAGAGAGAGATTTTATATTACCTCACACATCATGGATTTCATTCAAAAATAATGATGTTTACTATGCCCTACCTCTAAACAACCCTCAGAAGCAGCTGTTAAAATGATTAGATTTGGCATTTTGACAGAAATATTAGCCTCTCTGTTGTCAACATTTTTGTACAGTGGCCGAAAGAGCTCAACGCACTGCAAATGAAGAAAACACATGCAAATAGAAAAAACACCACCAAATAAAGAAAACATCTTCATCAGTTTGACAACACATGCACTGCAAAATTCCAAAAAACTCCAAAACACATGCAAATAGAGAAACGTGCTGCAAAAGTCCACAACACATGCAAATAGAGAAACGCGGTGCAACTAGAGAGACGCGCAGCAAAACTCCACAACAGCTGCAAATAGCACATACCAGGCCCAGCGATCTCAAGCCCCTTCTGCGATGATTTGAATGATGATGATGATGATGATGATGACGATGATGATTAGGCTACTTTTAGAATTAAATTAATATTTTATTTTAACCAGCAATAATTTATAGCGCATCACGCATAACCAATGTGTTGTAATAAGATTAGCTAACGCCTCATTAAAAAAAAACAAAAAAAACAACCTTGTTTAACACCTATATCAACACCTCTTCTCATTTTTTTCAATAAGTATGGGCCACAAGAGAAATATTAAGAAACAAATTAAGGTTTAATAGTGTTATCAGAACATGTTGAAGTAGAGCTCTCATTGCTGAGTTTTTAGTTTCACTTTCTGCAGTGAATAATTGACTGGGATTTGAGACATAAAATCAAGTAAATTATTAAAAAAATATATTACTTATTATTAATTCTAAAAGTATCCTAATCGTCATCATCATCATCATTCAGATCATCGCAGAAGGAGCTTGAGATCGCCAGGCCTGGTATGTGCTATTTGCAGCTGTTGTGGACTTTTGCAGCGCGTTTCTCTATTTGCTTGTGTTGTGGACTTTTGCAGCACATGTGTTGTCAAACTGATGAAGATGTTTTCTTTATTTGCTGGTGTTTTTTCTATTTGCATGTGTTTTCTTCATTTGCAGTGCATTGAGCTCTCTCGGCCACCATATTTTTCCCTTTATTTGTAATGACCTTTTGTGGAAAAAAAAAGAAAAAGAAAAAAAGCAGAGTCAAACCTGTTCATACCCACATAGTAATTACATGACTGCTGTTTTCTATCTTGATTACTTTTCTTTTACTGTTCTTCTTTGTTGATTTGAAGCTGATGTGTATTTGCGATCATATAGTTTGTGATCAGATGGCCGTAGTTGGTTATTTTGGGTCACTCTCTGTTTCTTCTCCACTCACATTCTGATAACAATCTTTGTCCTTTGGAGAGGTCAGACGGTGAGCTGTGTATCTATTTAAAATTCCTGTGGGAAGGGAAACTGCAAAAAACTCCCGAGGTTTTAGCCTCAAATATCTGATGAGATGGACAGCACATTCAAATGAAAACAGACTGATTTCCTTCCTCCTTTTCTCTCTGTAAAAGATGCAAACATTGCTTTGACACTTATAGTCTCATTTGCCAGGAGCTACAAATACCTTGAGTGAGTGCGTGACCATACAAAAATACATCTTGTTTAATGTCAAATACCTTCAGTTCTTTTTTCTTCTTCCCTGGAGTATGTTGTAGTCTTTAGATGTTTGTGGGGCTATTTGGGGTTTCAGAAAACTGAACAAACTGAGGTAGATAATAATTTCTCAGTGATGTGGTTTTCTTGGTTCATATTTTTGTACACATTTACAGTACATGTAACATGATCTATATATGAGTGGTATTATTAAGTATAGGTCTCTTCCTCTGCTGTAAATCAGTCTTAATAATATACCACACTTGTTTGTATGTGTGTGTTACAGAAATAGTCCACCCAAAAATAAAAATAAAAAATGTCATCATTCACTCACCCTCATGTTGTTCTAAATGTGCATAACTTTCTTTCAATGAAAAAAATGAGAATTTTTAAAAAATGTAATGGTCTTTTTTTTTTTCAGATATAAGTCTGTGTGCTCAAAATCTTGACAGCCGCCACATGTGTCATAATTCATCAACAAGTTGTTGTTTTCAGTTGAATCTTTTCAATGAAATGTTTGATCTTGTTCACAGAGCCATTCCAAATAATTCATTCTTGAATTGCACTGATCCAGTTCAAATCAATTCACTGACACTGCAGTTAAAGCAGTTAGAATCCAATTGGAGAGAATCAATCTCAGGAGATAATTACTTAAATTTGGAAAGTTCCTCAAACAAATCTGTAGTATGAATTCTTATTGTGATTTTATATCCTTTTTAAGCTAGAAAGCTCCAGTAACTATTCATTGGCATTTAATGGAGTAATAGGCTTACAACATTCTTTAAAAATTCTCATTTTGTTGTGACACAAGAAAAAAAGGTAATACAAGTTTACATGACCAATGTAAAAGATGACAGAATTTTCATGTTTTTGGTGATCCCTTTAAATTGGGGTCACAACATAACATTCCACTCTGAGATACAAAGCCCTTAGTAACTTGAAGAGCAAAACTGAATGATCATTTCATAGTTTTCTTTCATTAAATTGACTGTCACTATTCCCAAATCAACAAGATTCACAAAATTCTAACCTTTCATCGAAGTAAAACAATTGAAAGTGGGGGGAAACTCACATTATGAAATAAATGTTTTTCTTCAATACATGTTGGCCACAATTATTGGCACCCCTAGAAATTCTTATGAGTAAAATATCTCTGAAGTATATTCCCATTCATATTTACATTTTTTTTTTTATCACACCAGGGTGACTAGGAGCATGAAATTGTCCAGCCATGACTTCCTGTTCCACAGGAGTATAAATATGTGTAAACACAAAGGCTAAATACCCTTAAAGGTGCCATTGAATGAAAAATTGAATTTACCTCGGCATAGTTGAATAACAAGAGTTCAGTACATGGAAATGACATACAGTGAGTCTCAAACACCATTGTTTCCTCCTTCTTATGTAAATCTCATTTGTTTAAAAGACCTCTGAAAAACAGGCGAATCTCAACATAACACCGACTGTTACGTAACAGTTGGGATCGTTAATATGTACGCCCCCAATATTTGCATATGCCAGCCCATGTTCAAGGTATTACACAAGGGCAAAACGTCTGGATCTGTGCACAGCTGAATCATCAGACTAGGTAAGCAAGCAAGAACAATAGCGAAAAATGGCAGATGGAGCAATAATAACTGACATGATCCATGATATCATGATATTTTTAGTGATATTTTTAAATTGTCTTCATAAATGTTTCGTTAGCATGTTGCTAATGTACTGTTAAATGTGGTTAAATTTACCATTGTTTCTTACTGTATTCACGGAGACAAGAGAGTTGTCGCTATTTTCATTTTTAAACACTTGCAGACTGTATAATTCATAAACACAACTTCATTCTTTATAAATCTCTCCAACAGTGTGTAATGTTAACTTTAGCCCGTTAGCCACAGAGAGGCTGTACTTGAAGCTCATTCAGAATCATGTAAACATCCAAATAAATACTATACTCACAGGAATCCATGCATGCATGCAGCATGAATGACGAACACTTTGTAAAGATCCATTTAGAGGGTTAAATTAGCTGTGTGAACTTTGTTGATGCTGGTTAAGGCAGTCGAGAGCTTGGGGGCGAGTGAGTGCGAGATTTAAAAGGGCCGCGCACTGAATCGGTGCATATATAATTATCCCTCAAAATAGGCAGTTAAAAAAATTAATAAAAAAAATCTATGGTGTATTTTGAGCTGAAACTTCACAGACACGTTCAGGGGACACCTTAGACTTATATTACATCTTGTTAAAACTGGTTCTAGGGCACCTTTAATCATTCATCACAATGAGAAAAAAAAAGAATATAGTTTTGATGTGCAGCAAAAGATTACTGAGCTTCACAAAATAGAAAATGGCTATAAGAAAAAAGCTATCACATTGAAAATCCCCATTTCCACCATTAGGACAATAATTAAGAAGTTCCAATCAACTAAAGATGTTACACATCTGCCTGGAAGAAGACATGTGTCTAGCGTCCTAATGCACGGTCAGGAGGAAAGTTTGAGTGGCTAAAGTGTAAAGAAAACTTATTTTGTTATTTCGACATAAGTCGTTATTTCGAGATATTAAGTTATTTCAACATAAATTTGTTATTTCTACATAATATCTCATTATTTCGACAAAAGTCGTTATTTCGACATCATGATTTGTTGTATATCAAGTCTAATAAAAGACGCACACAGTGCAACTTCTTCAGTGGCGTAACAGTAGTTTGTCAGCTCCCATTTTCAGCTTTTACTGCAGCGGTTTCGAATCCGCCCTTTTGCTGATCTCGCTCTTCTCTATTTTCCCATCACATATCACATCAGAAAGGCATTTATTTTCAATAAAAATTAAAATAATGTTCTAAAAGTGGAAATAACCTGCATAACAAGTGTTTAATAATATTAAAATGATTTACTGGGAGTTAGGGGAAGGTGATGGGTGGGTTTTTATTCTCCCATTAAAGAAGATACAATTTAGATGCAATTTTCAAGAATTTTGTAATTTTTTTTTAATGAAAGATCAAATTGATAAACAATGCAGATTTATTTTCACAGCCATCTTTGCTCATATTTACTAAGGGTGCCAATATTTGTGGAGGGCACTGTAAGTGTTTATTTATTTGATCTATTTCACTTTGAGTTTACAACTTACAATTCTTCAGTAAAGTTGTAATTTTGTTCTTCCATTGTGAAATGATGCTATATGCGTAACCCTAGAATTTTGCATGTTTTCTGTTTTTTGATATATATTATCCAGTGTACCTTTTGCATTGAAGATTCTTATTGCTTTTTAATATAATTAAAAAGTAAAAATAACTTCCTTTATACCTTCAAAAATCCATTATTTTAGTGCCATTTTACCATAACATTACATATTTTGGCATGAGAAACATATGGGTTTTCATGATTTAATTTAATTTAATTTAATTTAATTTAATTTAATTTAATTTATTATTATTATTATTATTATTATTATTATTGCTTTACTGTTACCATTAGTGTAAATATGTAGTTTTTTTTTTTTTTTTTTTTTTTTTGTACTGGTCTGTGGAATGGGTGGACCTCATTAGAAATACTTAATAAACCCTGCAGTCTTAGTATCACACTGTGAAGCTCATTAAAACTCAGAAACTAAATCCAGCTGCCCTGCTACACACACACACTATAGAACATAAAACATAACTTTGAGCTTTATGCTTAATGTAGATCTCTGCTGTTAAACTGTTCACAGTTACAATCATTAAGAGTAAATCACATAAGAGTAACAAAATAATATTTATAGCAGACTGTGACTTAAGATTCACACACAGACCTGAGCCACAAAACAGTTATATGTGCTACATATTAGTCTCTTGTTCTTGTCAGTTCCAATGTAGATTACATGTGTTTCTATACCCATCGATGTCTGTCCTAATATACGTTCATAAACGATGCCCATCCCCCCACCCCTGCATCCTCTTCTTGTTTCCTTTCTTCTTTCTCATTCACCCAAGCATGCTAAATTAATGCATTGTCTTTGTTATGGTTCATTGAGGAACATGACAGTTTTCCATACAAACAAACCTGCTCTACTAATCAGTGCTCTAATAAGAAGTGCCATGTGTTTGTGAATGAGCAGTTGGATTTCTGTCAGACAACTATACCAATAGTGACATAACACGTTATAGCAATGTGTGCAACAAGTGTGCGTGTCTTCAGATTTATATAAACTCACTGCTTTCTTGACCAAATCAATGCCTTGAGTTTCCCTGTAGCACTTATGTCGTCTTAACTATTAAAGAAATATTCCGTGTTCAGAACAAGTTAAGCTGAATTGACAGCATTTATAGCATAATGTTAATTACCACAAAAATGATATTCAACATCCTTCCTTTTCGTAAAAAAAAGCCTTTGTTACTGCGAAGCATGTACAATAGAAGTGAAGGTGGCCAATATGTAAACATATATAATATGTAAGTAGTAGCCTATAGCCACAAGATGTAAACAATAGTTGCGTCCCAAATGACGCACTATACACTATGCACTTATACTATGTATTATGTACTCAACCGTGTAGTTATTTTGTCTGATAAATTTATAGGCTAAGCTTCATGCTTCTGTTCTTAAATCCTCAAAAAAATGGCCCCATTCACTTCCATTGTAAGTGCCTCATCATATCCTCAGTTCTCGCTATAGTTTTGTTTGTTTTAATGAAAACAAGGGATGAGAGAAAGAGATTTTTTTTTTGTTTTGTGGTAATCGATATTATGGACCCTATTTTAACGATCTAAGCGCATGGTCTAAAGTGCACAGCGCAAGTGCACTTAGGGCATGTCCAAATCCACTTTAAGAGTTTCACTTCATCCAGTTTAAGAACAGGAAAAATGGTTGGCGCATGGTCTAAAAGGGCTGTCCCTATTCTGTATGAGTATTTACATGGCGGAATTTGCAAGCGGAAAAACTTAACGCTTCTCTAGTGAGGAAATGGATCTGCTCCTGCACGTGGTTAAAGCATGCGAGCAGACCATCTACAGGAAAAGCTGGATTCCACCAAAGCATTTTTATCTTTATGCACACAAGAATAATGTCTTACATTGTAATCCTTTTATTTGTAATATTTGGTATGTTTGTGTGCTGCTGCGCATCACTGTGCTTGTAGCTAATAAGAATAGTGTACGCGTGTTGTGCACCCGCTTATAGGCGCATATATTACTAATGCGCTCTATAAATAATAAACAAATATTGCGCCATTGGGACCAGGTTTCAGTTGGTCAATAGTGCAGTTTATTTCAGTTGCCTCAAAATAGTAACACGCCAACAATGCGCCTGAACACACCTCGTTTTTCAGACCAACACGCCATGTGCGCACAAATGGGCACAAACGCATTTGCTATTTAAACAACTTGGCGCAGGATGTTAAAATGATAACTGCGTCAGCCTGAAACTAACAAAAAATACTTGCATCACACCTGCCACCACAATGCGCCGGGTGTATGATAGGGCCCTATGTCACAAATTCTGTCAGTTACTAACAAATTTACTTGTATAGACCTGTAATATTAGTTTAAAGGTGCGGTATGTAGGATTGACAGCTAGTGGTCAAAATAGATACTGCAGTCCAAATTCAAAATATTGGAGATCTTTATTTTCCCACCCCTCCTCCTCAGACTCGACGCTCACGCGGGTTGCCAACTTGAGGACATGCAACAGGAGAGAACGCAATTGACAATGAAAGCCGAGGAGACTTACACACTGTAAGCTGATGAGTTGATTTATCCGTGTTTTAATATTCTCTAATTAATAGAGATTTTTAGACGGATGCCGAGGCTTTTTAGGTCGGGTAAAATCTGCGTTCTCTGACCCAGTTTGTTTATTGGCTTCCATGGCTGCAATACGCTGTGTCGAAATACTATTGTTGTAACTGCAACTTGCGGTATCACACAGATCAAAACAAAAACAGACATTCTGACACGAAATGCACATTTCTAAGTAAAATAACTGGCTGTAGTGTTTTTCAGAGAAACAAGTATGTGAACTTAGCTTCCTAAATATCTGCAAACATATTATGGTATGTTTATGCTTTAAGTGAAAAACTTACATACAGCACCTTTAAGTCATTACCTTGGTTGTTATTTTTGGTCAGAGGTCAGTTTTCATGCTTTGTGACACAAAATTTGTAGTTCTAAGCATTTTCTCATATTGCAGGAATCTTCCATCCATTCAGGAATTATTAATCCTGCAACTGTATTTAAAAATGACAATAGACAAAAATTACTTGGGAGCTTGGAAATCTTTAATTGTTATCTTACTCTCTCATTTTCTCTGTGTAGTTCTCCCTCTCTCCTAACCTTCTTTGATAGCTAATGACTAAAAATGCTTTTGAAATGTCACTCCAATCAAGGTTTGGCTCAGTGAGTCAGACTCCAATTGAGTTATTAATTTATCTTCCCCTGCAGTTAAACTTCAAATCACAACAACATAAATGCTCTCAAATGTCAGCAAATAAACCATTAAAACATCTGTCTGGAGAAGCAAGTCTGGGAGGTTTCCTGTTTCTATTGTGTGTGGAATTATCATCCTCATCATTTTTATTTCCTGTGATATATTAAAATATCACATGGTCGATGGTGACTTTTACTTCCGAATTTAATCAAAGTCCTACTGGGGAATACAGGTCGATAATTTTCATATTTAGCTTGCTATATTACTCTCCATATCCTGTTCTGTTCAGCAAGGCACATTTTTAATAGTCTAATACAATTTCTATGATAAGGATGCCCATATGCCCAAAATAAACCTAAAAACTAAAATAGCTAAACCTAAAAAACGAATACACAGTCTCTAAAACATCAAGTTCTGGAGATGGAGAAAATAATGATGAACAAATTGCACAACATCCCAGTAGATGGCGATCTACAGACATAGTAATAAGTTTCCATGGTGACTCCTGGATTTGGCGCTCTGCTGAGAATGTATTTCTGTGTTCACCATAAAGGCACACCAACTTGTAGACCAAGTTTATTTTATAAAAATAAAAGTTTATTTTTGTAAAAAATAAACGTAAGTCATGTTTGATTTAAACAACTCAGAGTTTTAGGTCATGGTAAGTAAACCCTGCTTTCCGGAATAACCTCTAGTATCCACCTTATTCTTAACGTAAGAGAGGGCGAAGCCGTTTTTAACTTGAATGTGCGAGGCCTCCGGTGTCAGCTGCTGCAGTTTCTTTAGCTGTATTTAGGTATTTGTAATCTTATTAATTTATTTTATATTAGCATAATCATAGACATACTGTTTTGTAGTGCAAATAGTTTACTGCTTTTACTGCTCTTTGTTTTTCTACTTAGGCCTATAGGGGCTAATCAATCGGAAGTCTTGCACACACACAGAAGACACTTCTCTTTGAAAAATAGCTTGCCAAAAGAGTAGTATGTTCGAATTCACAATATTAATTAAAGTCAGCATGAAACGGAAGTTGCGATAGTCTTTTCTTCCATATTGTGATAAATGGGGTACTTTATTGCCACTGAACTTGAACTCATGTTCAGCCTTACATCTACTACAATAAAATATATTGTCAGTCTCGAGAATATTTATTAGTGAATTAAAACATAGATCCGCATTTAACCATTGTTTGACCTAATGGACTGGTGGTAGAATTTTTGATAAGTGTGCCAGCGGTTCTGGGTTCTAATCCACCCTTGTATAGTTTATTTTTATTTATTTTTTTCTTATTAAAACCAAAGATGTTCGTCACTGATTACATATCAAGAGCAGGGGCACATTTGTGCACATTTTGTTTTGTGATTTCACCAGAACGAATAGAGTCTCTGCAACAGCATTTAGCGATAGATTGAAGCGCTTGTCTGTGTGAAGGCTGCGCAGTGTACACAAGCGGCACTGTTGCCTTTCACCACTGATAACAGCGGCAACGAGCACTCATCATGATTTCCAAAAATAAATAAATAAATAAATAAACAGCATGAGGGAGGAGACGTAATTGCAAGAGGTAGGGGAAGTTATTTTGATTAAACATTACGAGGGAACATGAATTATTTACACTGAAAAATCACAACTGCTTTAAATAATGTTATGATATTGTTTTAAAGGATTAGTCCACTTTCAAATAAAAATTTCGTGATAATTTACTCACCCCCATGTCATCCAAGATGTCCATGTCCTTTTTTCGTCACTTGAAAAGAAATTAAAGTTTCACGCTCTATGTCCTACACCTTCCCTATTAAACTTACATAAAAAAACAGAACTGGTGCCGCGTTCATTCCGTAAGTTGAATGGGGAAGGTGTAGGACATACAGGGTAAGCTTTTTGTAGAATGTGGAAGTCGGTCTGGCGGCAGCAATTGCAAGGGCGATCATTTTGTTTATAAACCATATACATTGAAATTTTTTTTTTTAGAAAATGACAGATCGTTTCGCTAGATAACCCCCCCCCCCCCCCCCCCCCCCCAAAAAAAAATTATAAAGGTAAAAAAAGGCCTCAGGGTAAATATTACAAATATGCAGATTTAAATATGTCAAAGCTAATAGAACACTGATAAGAATATTGCTTCAGGATAAAGTTGACGCTAGTTGCTGAAAGTCAGAGCCAGTCTGCAGATTTGAGTAGACAGATTTCACAGAAAATCGTGTAGTGTATGTTGGTCACAGACTTTGATTTTTTTTTAGCTTCAAAGTTTGATTCCATCCAGTCGGAGGATATCAAATTATATTTGATATTTTGAGTCGATTTTATATTATGTTGTTTTCATTTGCAAGGCACATGTTTCTGTGTGAGTTTGTTCTGTTCATAATGACTTGAAAGTCTGAAATTCTGATAGTGTGTGGTCCTCAGTCGTTTAATGTATGATGCCCAGTTTTTCCTCTGTAAATATTTACAAAGTCAGCAAGTGTATGTTCAGATTTTTCAAAATCTGTTCAGATTTTAAAAGTCGTCTACTCTAGTGTATTCCAGGCTTAAATGTTAACTGGTAAAAGGATTCACATTCACTTATCTGAGCTTACAATAGTGTCTTTACAGTTTATGCTATCATAATAATATCCTTAAGTCTGGAATACACATCACGACTTTTGCTCAGATTTTTGCCCCTATTTGCAGTCTGGACTAATCGACAATAGTTGCCAAAAGTCTGTGCCACTGCAGGTTTTGGCCAATGGAAACTGACAGGATTCCCAGAAAATCGTGTAGCGTATGATAGGCAGAGACTCCTTTTTTTAGCTTCAGACTATGATTACATCCAGTCGGAGGATATCAAAACATGTTTGATATTTTGAGCCAATTTTAGAACACATATCGTGTATGGCGCGTTGCTACTGAATACAGTACATTACAGTACTGTCATATAAGCTGACCAGCCAATGGAAATCAAGGTCCAAAGACCGGTGGCAATCGCATCAGAGCTAAACTAAACATGTAAGTACTGTACTGTTAGCTTCTCTTGAGATAGTTAGCAGACCACATTCCTAGGTAAAATCTTGATTCATTCATTTTAAAGTTAATATTCATTATTATCCAGCGCTCAACGGTATAAGTAAATAAATAGTCTAACTAAATAGTATAACATCAATAGTTTTGAGCTACAATGGCTATCTTCTGCGAATCTGTCATGCGTTTCCTTGTGTTCTGAATGATTTGAAAGTCTGGTAGTGTATGATCCTCAGTCATTTATGATGCACAGTTGATGCAGTTTTTCTCTGTAACCATTTAAAAAGTTGGCAAGTGTATGTTGCCTAATGTTTTAAAATCTGTTCATAATAATCAGAATGATTACTGAATAACATGCATATTTCCGTAGCCTACCGATATACAATGTCAAAAGCTAGAAATAATGGTTAAAATGTTTTAAATGTTTTTTTTAATCTTTTCAATTAGTTACCACCAGTCCAAATAAATTCCTTAATTTAATGTACCATAAAACAAACTGTCTGTTCGGTTTGAACCCATTGGATTCTTGCTTGTTTTGTTGCGTGCAGTGAGTCTAACACCTCAATTTGTAAAACACCCACAAGCTTTGCAACTTGTCATGAGTTTTGATTTGGTGGGGCTGTATTGGTACAAGTTTTTCACTGTGAGGCTTTTGGACTTCTTTTGTATTGTTCTTTTGGAAAACCCCAGCATGACATCAGCATGGTGTGGTTCAGATTGACTTTGCCATAAGAGTCAATTAGAGACTCTCCCACATGTACTGTGGGTTAGTGCATTTGATCAGAAGAAGGTCTGGAAATGATTGTTGTTGTGTGGCTTGTGTTTCAAAGAGACTTTTGATTTTGGAGCATTTTAACTGTCCACCCCCCTAAAGTTCAGACGCTATGGCTCTGTTTCACTCTTTCTTTCTCACTCTTTCTCCTTCTTTGTCCCTCTCTCTCTAGGCCATAGATCATGTATAACTGTTTTGCTTGATATGTCTTGTGAGCTACGCCTTAATGATGTACAAAACATTGGCATAATACAGTACATTGTTTCTTCCATTCAATTCCTGTCTCCATCTCTGTCTCTCGCATTCACGTCAGGCTCTGTGTGTGTATCATCCTAATGCAAGTGACTCTTAAAGATTTTAAAGTAAATAATTCACCCCAAAATGAAAATTCTGTCATTATTTACCCACCCTCATGTTATTCTAAACTCATAGGAATTTTTGAAGAATCATTAAGCAATTCTTGCCATATAACGGCAGTTCATTGTGACCAGGTGCTGTCAAGTTCCACAAAGGAGAAAAACATTAAAAGGATCATAAAAGTCATCAATATGACTCTGTATTCCAACACTTCTCAATCCAAACAAGGTTTTATCAATTTACATAAATTCCCATAATCGATCATTGTTTAAATTAACGATTAATTAATTAATTAATCGCTAACCTTAACCTCTTAAATCTGAAGCAGGGGGGCGCTACTAAGTTATCACGTTACTTAACCACTTGCTTACACAGAATAGGCATCATTTTAAAGCTTAGAAGCTTGGCTTATAGTGAATATAGGGAATATGACCATCACTTAACAAAATGCTTTTAAATTTGCTGATGTATTAGAAGAGCTCTATTTTTTATAACATTAAACAACTAAACAACTATAACTGCTTCACCTAAAAATGTGATCTGTAAAATCATCATACATAACAGATTGAATTGTGTCATAATCGTTGAAATCTCTCAACTGGCAGAATACAACAAGCATATTTGTTTCAGTTAGAGACCAAACTTTACCAAGTATTTGTATGAAAAAGGGCTTTTGCACCACAGTTTTTATTTGTAACTTTGTAAAACATTAGTAAACCATAGTAGATCACATATCTTTACTTAGAGCAGGTGGTCTCAAGCACAAGACAATATGTAGATCACACGGTGACATGCTGCTTGGCTAAAGCTATAGGACTTCTGGGATCTGAACGCAATGCGATCATGACAGTTTTCCTACGTCATTTAACAGTTCAACCAATGGAAACTGGATCTCAGGTGTGGTGGGTGTGGTGGGTATAGTGGGTTGGGACGATGTGTAGAGACCAATCGGACACTGTTTTACAGCTGGAGTGTGCTTGGATTGGTTTGATTGCTCAGGCTGACATGTTTTGATTTATCATGCAACATTGAATAGGAGCACACAGCTGAAACAGTGCTGGAAGATCATCACTTCTCAACCAGGATATCACAATTTGTTGTTTATTCTATGTACATTTATTGTGGCATTTACATAAGTAAGTAGTTCTTATGATCAGTAAAATCACTTTTTTTTTTTTTTTTTTACCCTTGGTTAATTATGCTTCGAAATAAACGACTAGCCTACCTAATGCATTGCATGACTTGAAGACATTAGTGCCCGGTTTCACAGACAAGGCTTAAGATCAGTCACAGGCTAAAATGCATGTTTGAGCTGTCTTAACTGAAAGCAACTTGCACTGACATATCTTAAAATATAGTTGTTTATAGTTGTTCAGTTGTTTTGTCTCAAGATGCACACCAGTAATTTTTTTTCTAAGGTATACATTTATAAAAGTTACTTAAATGTCCTAATTTAACTAAGGCCTTCTCGTGGTTCAATCTAAGCCCTCATACACCAATTGGTCTGCGCAGCGCCGCTTCAAGTCGAACACACCAAGGCCTGGTTTCACAGACAGGGCTTAGATTAAGCCAGGAGTAGGCCTTAGTTAAATTAGGACATTTAAGAAGCTTTTCGATGTCGAACACACTGGTTACTGTTAATATAATACGTAACTACTGCGTGCGCATCATTTTCCCCCTTGTGTCTGCTGCACGTGTTTTGTGCATGAGCCTCACGCACCTCAAAACTGTGCACTCTAATAATGACCTTACTTCAATAGACCATCGATATGTTTTATGGATTCAATTATTATTGACAATTAATTGATCATCGATTATCGATTAAACGTCGATTAATCATTAGCGTCCCTTAATAGTTGCTCAAATTTTTGGTCTGTTCTAGTGATGCAGCAAAATTAACTTTGTACTGAAATGCTGAAAGTGAAATTAAAGTTTTCATTTAGCTGAAAACCCAAACTGAAAATCAAGTTTCAGTGATAAAATTTGGCTAATTTAACTCATTATGCTGTTAAGGGTGTTGTGTTCTCAGGTAATAAATTTAACCAGTTGTAGTTCTTCCGCTATGAGCAGTTCTCAATATTTTAGCCTAACAAATGTAAAAATTGCTCCTCTAACATAATTTTGAAGTGCTTTCACACTGCTGATTTACTTTTTGTAGCTTATCCATGTTGTATGCACGAAATAGACACTGACATAGTCAAAACCTGTCATTTGAGAAACACTAATGTAACAGCACCATTTCAGTCACTGATTGGGTCTCAAAAACGATCAAAATGTATTTGTTACTGTTTCGTCTGAATATTTTCTGTGTTTCTCACACACACAAATTATCATGTGGCTATTGTTAGACTTGGAATATAAAGTACAATTCGTATGGACTGCTTTTATTGTGTTTTTGTTGGATCGTGTGTTTATTGTCCATTTTAGAATCTGACAACCTTTGGTCACTATGAACTATACTTATAATGACCTTTTGCCCCACTTAATACCAACAATACCATACAGATATGTTATGACATAAAGGTGAGTAAATTACAGTGTTTTAATTTTTGGGTGAACTATTCTTTTAAGGAATGAAAATATTTGCCCTTATATGGTCAATATGACCTTAAATTTCACCCCTCTTTGACTTTGCAATGATTTTCTATATGATTCTAGTAAATGAATATATTCATTGTTTTGATTTGAGCTCTCTGGAGTGCTATAATAGCCCTGATGATTATAGGCTATGGACAGATTTGATTGGTGCTTAATTCAGATGGTGTTTAGGTTATGCCTAATCATTTACGGCCACTGCTGACAGGCCTAAACATCTTTCAGGCTCACATTCCACAAACGGCTCCCAAGAGTAAGCCTATTTAATCATTAGCAACCACATTATTAGCATTCTGAAGTTACAAAAGCAGCTTTGGAGGCGGCATGAGCTCCTCCTGATATTTTGATGGAGAGAGAGAGAGCGTGTGTACTTATGACCGGCAGTTTATTTCAAGCAGACAGTTTAGACTGATATACAAACACACACACACACATAGCCTCACCATCACACAAGGACCTCAACTGGAGAGGTAGATGTGTGTGTGTGCGTGTGTATATCTGGAATATTTTTATTGATTAATTCGAGTAACCTTTAGTAAATAAGTAGGCCTTTTCTTGGCACAGTATTTCCTCTTCTTGTTATTTTAAAGAGGTATTTACATCAATAATAAAAATTCAAAACAACACTGACATGAAACTACTTTTCAGCAGTTAATTAAAAATACCTTCCTGCAACATTAATCAGAAGAGTTTGTGTTGTGTTTAGCAAAAGCACGCAAGTGCTGAACGCTAAAAGTTTGTTATTCTTTGTCATTTGTGATGTTAGTTAGTCTCATGATGTCTTGCACTCTCTCTTTCTCTCAAACTCACACACAGTATGTGTGTGTGTGTGTGTGTGTGTGTGTGTGTGTGTGTGTGTGTGTGTGTGTGTGTGTGTGTGTGTGTGTGCACGAGAGCACCAGGACCTTTAAATGAGACTCATATAGTTTGCTGGCTTCCCAAAACACAGTGGTCTTCATCATTTCTCTTGTACTCAAATATTTGCAAGTGTCTTATTGAGGAGCATTTGGACAGCCAAATGTCTCTCTGTGTGTGTTGCCACACTTTCTGTGGACCTTCTGTGGAAAATATCAATTCAAGGGAATGTTTGGAAGTGTATTTCAGCTTTCAGTGTGTGTGGTTTTGTTTTGTTCCTGGTTTGCTGTTTATATTTTGTGTGCATACACATATGTATATATATTAGTAGTATGTAGACTTCTGAAATGAGATGGCAAAATTCTTTTACATTTTTTTATTAATTTTTAAAGTTCCATTTCCATTTGCAATGACATGACATGGATGACGTCACTTTATATCACTCAGTAAACTTAAAAATAATGATTTAAGTATGGTTTACTCAAAAATGTTGAGCTACACAAAAATAAAACTAATCTCCTCATTCAGAAAATGTAATTGTTTTAAGTTGCATCAATGATTTAACACACTTTAACTGCAGCGTACTCAATCTTTATAAGTTAGTAGTACTGTTCGGGTTTACAGTGCACCTATAGGGTATAGCTCCAAACTTATGCAGGGCTACTGTGTAAGTTTATATTAATGTAAATTTATTGCAACCAACTCACATCCAAAGGCTTATGAATTATGTATTTTTTAGACCATTAGTCAATAAATCTATGGGTGTCATGAGGGATGAGCCTCAGATGTGATGTGTTGATGTCCGAGTGGATTCTTTATTCTGTCCATTTTCACCAGTCCAGCCCCATTCAGGCCCATTTGCAGACCAACTGCAAACATTTCTGTTTAGCAAAATAAAAGCATGTTAACCAATCACAGCAAAGGCCACAGTCAAAAGAGATGTTGCCTTCCTCTGAAACTTGATTGTTGCTGTCCTCAGGTCCTCAGTGTCACATGATCCTTTAGATATCATTATAATATGCTGATTTTGTGCTCAAAAAATATTTCTTATTAATATCAATGTTGAAAACTGTTTTTTTCCCCTAATATATTTGTGGAAATTGTATTTTTTTAGGATTCTTTGATAAATAGAAAGTTCAAAAGAATAACATTTATTTAAAATATAATATTTTTTGCAACATTCTGAATGTCATTGTCACTTTTTTTTATCAGTTTAATTAATCTTTTCTTAATAAAACTAGCCTATTAATTTCTTTTTAAAAAGTATGTATATGTATATATGTCTGTCAGTAAATGAGTGAATCAATCAGATTAAAAATTTTTCACTATCTTTTCAAAACATGCAGTTTTGCAGTTCTCTGTATCTATATCTCTGTTACTGAATGAGAATAAGCTACGAATGAGATTCATATGACACATGTATGTGTGTACACGGTTGTCATAAAAGCTCAACTGATCAGACTCAACCCAGCTTGTTCCACTCAGCAAAGCCCATGATGAAAGCATCATTGTAATTCTCACTGTTTGTGTACCTGCGGTGTAGGTTTTCAGTGTATGTGTTCCAGCCACACTTGTTACATGTGTGTGAAAGAGAAAGGGAATGTGTAATTGATTGTAATTGAGGGATAAACCAAAACGAACTCTGGGCTTAAAATCTTAACCACACCCGTGATGTCATCTAAATGACATCAGTATTCCCAGACCATTGCAGCTTGCTCCTCAGTAAGTCTATGTGTGTCTTTTTGTTACACTATATACTGTAAATGTGTGTATGGTTTTATGGCTTGTTTTTGGGTAAATTACACATTATCATGTTTTCAGGACAGCCCTTTTGCCACATTCTTGTTTAATGTTTTTGTTTGCAGTTCCCATAGTAATATTAAGAGAGTGTCAGAATTTGCAGTTCTGCACCTCAGATCTTGAAAGTCCCCCTGTAGTCAGTAATTTTATCCCTTAAAACTTATCTTTGATCACCAAATGTACATATTTAGACGTTTTTTCCTGTGAATTTTTTTAATGCCTTAAAATAGCTTGAATGTAACTCTACACCCTTGCCTCATTTAATATACACGGATCTTTGGATATGATAATTAGCCTCGCCTCCACTCACTCGCACGAGCTCAGACGAGATCCACTCGGTCAACTTACTGAGGTAAACTCTGCACAATGGTATGGCTTTTTATAACGTCGACACATAACAGTAATTGATATGATTAGCGGTTTGCTTGGCTGCATTATCAAACAGCTAATAATGTGTTGCACAAAGCATGTTCACATTCACGAGTCAACTGCCTTCTAACAATCAGTATCCTTACACCCGCCATATTGCTAAATCCAGGGCCGAATTTACCTCATATTGTGACATAGGCAAAATAATTTTTCGGAAGTTTTTGACCAGCGAATGTTGTGCTTTTTCCATCATTAGAATGACAGCATCTGAGGCAGTAAGTGCATCATTGCGTTTTCACCAATTTACAGGTTATGAAATTTATTGTAGCTATGTGGGCACACAGTTTTTTTTGTCATTTGGCCAAAATCTCACTACTCGCTACAAAATAGCCCTACGTATATAGCCCTACATATATAGTTTCGTTGATTTCCTTAAAAGTCTGTAGATATGCTGTCAGTTCATACTGCTGTTAACACTTTCTCTGACAAGCAGATGCAATGAGACCAGTTTTCCGGTTTGGTCATGTGAAGTTCGACATATAGGCCTACCCTATAGTAATGATACAAAACAATAATGAAAATGATGAAGATATGAGGTTTCAGGAGATACAACGATATTTTATTATGATTGCTGTTTACATCTTGAGTTTAGTTTTTTTTTAGTTAGTTTTTTTTTTTAGTTTTTTATATTTAAATTTGAATTACAGGTTGATTATTTTAATATATCAACTTTCAAGTCATTATGGTAGTTTGCTGAACCTTTCTTAGTGGGTGCACAGCCCCTGGTTGAGAACCACTGGATTATTGGATGGAAAATAATTTAAATCAAATGGCACACTTTTAAAATGAATAAAATAAAATAAAATAAGAATTATTTAATTTTTTAAATGCAGTTATTTATTCCATATTATTTATTCCATTATAATAAGAGTTTGGTTCCAAAACGCGATAAACGCCATTTTTGAGTTGAGTTTCTGACAAAAAAATCAGTATTGTATCTGGTCGGTATTGAAAAGTCACTTATTAATTTTGCACAAAATGCGATATCCGTTGTGTTATTCAGTCATGTTTTCTCCCTTTCTTTCTAAAACGCGACAAAAGCCAGTCTCCTTTCTCTGCAGAACGCGATATATCCGCTCAACCAATCACAGCGCTCCATTCCACGCATTGTAAACAGAAATGGCGGCTCTCTGAATGCCGGCATCCTAGTTTCCCTATCTGCTTTGTACTTTGTGATCAACAAAAACAGAAAAATGAATAATTTTGACGGCATTGATGAACCTGTGGTGGTTTCTGCGGTGTGGAAGAAACGTAAGTCATCGAAATGTAATCATTTACGTGAGGAGATTAAGAAGATGAGGCACTAGAGTCGGGAGGAGGAACAATGCCGGCGGCTGTTGCTTGTTCCACGACAGCATCAAACTTCTGTCACGGTCCCCAAAACTGAATCATGAACAGTTTTTAAAAGCCGTTTTTAATACCAATGTACTCGACAAATGTGTTTATTTTAACCGTGCGGTGGCGCCAGATACTCTTTAATCGTCAATGAGAAATAATTCATTTATAACATTAACAAGATGACTCGTTGAATTCATTTTGGGAGCGACGACTGAATGTATTTTTAGTCAAATGCCTGTATATAAGATTAGTATTGACAAAGTTCAGAGGCTGTCATATATGTGAATCAACTTACTTTGTTGTGTATTTTCAATATGAAAAATAACTTTTATATTGATGGATTAATTGCATTTTGAAAAAAAAAAAAAAAAAAAAAACGTATCATGGATTTATTGCATTTTGGAATCTGTTTTTATAAAACCTTTGAAAATCAAAATCTAGATTTGAATTTTTAATGTTTATATAACCAAAAGATGCTATGTGAATGTGAATGTGAATGAAATAGAAAATAGTGGTTTTCATCTTGCTGCTTTCTTGGTAAAGAAAACACACTTTTACTCAAATTAGTCAAAATGGATTTATAACGTTTTGGAATCAAACTCTTATATATTCCAGTACATCTGTGATGCTCAGAATTATGTACGCACTGTCAAATTTGTAATTGATTTTAATTGTTTAGTTTATTATTGATAGTTTATTAGACTGAAAAGTGCCTAAAATGTTGTAAAATCAAATTCTGCTATTTACTTGTCATCATTAATGATTGTTATTAATTATATGAGCTCAATAGTTGGGCGGATACATGTTTTTGATGCTCAGGTTGATATATGCCTTCTGTACTTCTGGTGATTGTAAGCAGCTTGCCCAGGCTGTAGCTGAGCCTTATGGGAATTGCAGTTTTTCTGACTTTATGAGCTGTGGACAGCTTCAAAAGTGCAGGAGATTGTACAGAGAGAGCATTAGATTTGGCAACATCAACAGCAGAGTAAGGTGTTTTTTCCTCCCTCTGTCTGCCTCTCTCACACATTCTTCCAAACATGTGGTTTGAGTTTAGTGGCGTCTCAAGCTCTCAAGTACACACAGGCCACCCTGATCCCAATAGTGTGCCAAAATTCTGTGTGTGTGTGCATTTAAAAATGCTTGCCACTTATGTAGACTATATCATGCAGCATTTTGTTTTATCTGATTAACTCTCTCTATAGTGTGTGTGTGTGTGTGTGTGTGTGTTTGTGTTCTTGGAATCAAATTATTATATTTTTTATTATCTGATTCAAAGAAGGCATTATATTTCATTATTGTATTTTATTAACTGTAACTGTAAAATATGACACACACACACACTCACTCTCCATATTCACACTATATTTCTTTCTCTCACACACGCTTCTGGGAGATAGATTGATGGAGTGAATTACTTCTATTATGCCATTCCTAAGAAATGTGGAAATTATTTAGTACTCATATCGCCCAAGTTATGTCAGTGGAATCATGAAGTCATACCTCATTCCAAGTGGAAATAAGGCCTAGAAATAGAAAGATGGAGTGAAACAGAGAAAGAGAGAGAGAGAGAGAAATGGGGAAAGTGAAACAAGGAGAGAGAGATGGGAAACAAAATAAATCACTTTCCGTAAAAGCTTCTCAAATGTTTTATGGCTTATCTAAATTATTAAAATAATTAAATAGTTTATAAGAGAGATATTAAGATACATATTAGTTTGTAGACATGTGTTTCTTATCCCCTGCAGTCCTCCAGTTCTTCAGAAGTTATCACATCAGTAATACCAACTGAGAGTGTTTTGAAATATGTGTGTGTGTGTGTGTGTGTGTGTGTGTGTTCAGGTGTACCTGACGTTAGACAAAATTTCCCCACAAAGTTGGCAATATCCGAAATCCTTGTCCTTGTGGGGACATTTTTTTTGTCCCCATGAGAAAAACAGCTTATAAATAATAATAAGTAATGTTTTTTGAAAATGTAAAAGTGCAGAAAGTGTGTTTGTGTGTGTGTGTGTGTGTGTGTGTTGTTGGCTAGGAAACCAGGCTTGATGCCACTATTTTGAATTCAGTATGATACCACTCCCTGGTACCTCAATACTGATAATAAATGGATGCCTCAATATTATTTCATACTTTACAGTATAACAATATTTATTATTATTATTTATTAAATTATTATTATTATTTAACACATTAAATGATCACATTTTTTTAAATCATGCATTAATTCTCTGCTAAACTCTGCTTTTACATTTCATGTCATACTGTCCGAACTGCCAAATACCATTTTGAATTTTTGGTTCTGAGGTACTTTTTTGTATCACAAACTGCGCAGCCTTAGCTGCTAGACTTGCTCGGTAGTCTTCGGCAACTCAGTCTAATATTCTAATCAGGTTTATTCCTTCCAACTTTCACCATCACACTCTCATCTGCTCTTAATCTGACAGGAGGGAGTGGGATGGAGACTCATCCAGTTCTTATTTGCAAAAGAGCAGCACTCACACTGACACACATGCACCACTCCCATAAACAAGCATGAAAGAATCCAATAAAACAAGCATCTGTCACCCAGACATGCACAAACAGCTTCAACTTATACTCAGGAGTAGTTTTAAAAGTACTTAATACTCGACTCTGTGGAATTGTGGAATCTGCTTGATCAGTTGTACGTTCTGCAGTGAAATGTTTGTGAATAATGACCGTAAAAATGTGTACAATGCTGTCCAGAACTGTTCTAGTTTAAGGGCTCTCTTATCACTCCAGGTTCTCTTTCTTTTCACATTTTCAACTTAATATTATCGTGTTTATTTACAATAGCTGTGTGTGGGATGCAGAAAAACTAAACCCTTATCATTAGTGATGCAAGTAATAATGACTGGCTGAATTACGTATTATCTGTAGATTTAGATCTGTAGATAATAAATTGTAGGCCTATTATAAAATATGATATGTTTTATAAGTTGTGTTATTTGGTACTACTTAATCTGGCCAAGTACTGTATATATTATGTGGTTTAAAATTCAAATGGATTTCTGTACAGACATACAAATTACTGATTGGTCCAGATCAGTCCTCATTAGGGGACTTGTGGGAAATGTAAATGAAATGGGAAATTGTAGCTCTATTTACTGTTGTTAATTTTGTTGTGTTAGTTTATGTATGTAAAATGAAAATACACTGAAGAGATGATGATATTTATAGGATTCTTTTTTTTACTCTGTTGAAGGTCACATGTCTTATAGGACAGTTCTCAACTGTGGCAGGACCCTGATTTGAAACTGAACATGAAGAGGTAAGGTAACACAATACTAAAATTGTGATGTAGTCTGAGTCATTTTCTTTTGCCATGCATAGTTAGGAGGATAAGGACCTAATTTGGCTAGCTTCTGCAAAGTCACATACATTTGTAACAAAATATTGTAGTTTGACTGGATTCTTGTTTTTTGTCATTAATAATAAAATGTAGGAGAAGGTTTTTTTTCCTCGTGCATTTTAAAAGATTCCTATTTGCAATATGCCTATTTATTTTGCTTTCCTCCCAATATACTATGGTTAGTTATATTTAAATGCATTTAGCATTGTGTTTTCCATGTTAACCGTGACCCTTTTAGAACAGACCTGTGACTTATTTTTGGTTTGTGACTCACCAGTTGAGAACCACTCGAATGAGCTACTATTCCTTTACACCGTCAGGGTACAGTATGTATGAGTAATCCCTGCTTATTAATAGGTCACTGAAGTCTATAATCTTCACAACAAACTGTAACACACTCAGCAAAATCTAGTTCCTGTGCGTCACCTTGCCTACTTCCATCCTGTCTGCAAACCGGGCCTGTTTTATAGTTCTTTATATTTTTGTAATATCACTGTCCAATACTGTGTAGAGATCAGTCAGTGATCCACTCCAGATCTGTTTTAGGACATGCTGTTGTTGTGACTTCATTTGCGTGTTTGCTGAAACATTTTCAGCCAGAAGTTCCATGCTGGCAGGCAACTGAAGATTTCTATGCTTGGAGGAAAAAAAAAAAACAATCTTTCCTTGTTGTGTTCTCAGTTTGCCCTCACTTAAATACTGTTCCACTTTGTTCCTCTTTGAATATTCATTGCCTTAGAGTGTGTTTAGTTTTGATAAGATGGGTACTGTAGCTTGCTTCCTGCTTGGGTCCTGCTTGCAAACATTTGAGCAAACCTGCAGTGTCTACCACTTTACACTGCATTGATTAATGCAAAATAGAGACTTATGTGGGTCCACCAAAGAATGTTTTTATATATATAACATAAATTGTAATATTTTTTTCTGTCTTAAGGCATGGTCATGTTAACAAAAATGGTCCATTGTGCATTATCAATAGTGGAGAGTAGCAATGTATGAACCACATCACCCACAGAAGTTACTTTCAAACTAAGCAGCTGTCTGTTGGTCAATGCGGCGATTTTGCTTGACCAGCTTGAACCCGATGTGAAATCTGCGTGGGGTAATCTTTCGCCCACATGTGGAATTCTTGATTTCAAGAATTTCTATTGAAATGACAGGATTTCACTGAACAACGGTAAATGTGACTGCGCCTTTACTCGTCCTGTGTACATAAGACAGCTACTCTGATACAGAACACTCAATTTTTTATAATTTATTTTTTGTAATTCCTTTACTTGTTCACAGTAGAGTTACTGTATCTTAATAACTCGCATTGCATGAAATTACATTGTAACATCTTGTGCAAAAATATGTATCGTGTCCCTTCTCCCTTCTCATGTCCCTTCTCATGAAATATCCATTTTCATGTATCCTACTGCATGAATTGCAGCAGATGCATCTACCATATGATAACTGTTATTTTTTAAAAGCCCCTGCTTTTTAGAGTGAACAATTTAGAGTGAAATGTGACAAGTGTAGCCTATTCTGGAAGTTGTTTGTGGTCTCATCTATCAAGAATTTGTCTAAAATATTCAACATGCCATTTTGTCATTTGTGATGTCATGTTTTGGAACGTTTCACTAAGAAAAACAGCAATAATATATATATATATATATATATGAGCAATATCACACGAGTAGCCGTGCGATATGGCTGTATATCAGCACGCTGTGATTCGTCCGTAGGCACGAGGCCGCAGGCCGAGTGCCGTAGGTAATCACAGCGTGCTGATATACAGCCATATCGCACGGCTACGAGCTACGTTTATACAACAGTTCAACGGCACGAGTGTGTAAATAAATAAGAACAACAACGGAGTGTCTTTAAAACCCTCTTTTGTGCAGCACTACTTCCTTCCGCCACGGATTCAAATCTCAATTTGACAGTTGGACCAAGCCTCCGTTACTAATTCTAAAACGTCACTTCAGAACTAGTAACGAAGGAACGTTTCAAAACTCAAGTCGTCAGTTGAACCAAGCCTCCGTTACTAACTCTAAAACGTCACTTTAGAACTAGTAACGAAGGAACGTTGAGTCGCTTCATTGAAACAAATTGAATTTTGTACAGTATTAGAGAGAGAGAGAGAGAGAGAGAGAGAGAGAGAGAGTAGGCTATTACCTGTGTCTGGTATATTGCATTACATTCATTCTTCAAGTCGATGTCCATAATATTATATCCTTTATACAAGTCCGTTTGAATGTCCGCTGAGGAAAGCGATCTTTGTATTTGTCCTTTATTACAGTTTGGGAATTTTCCATAACATCCATTACGCCACAGCGCTAAAACAACTTCCTTTTGCAAAAGTTCCTTTCAATTTAAAAGTCTCTTGTGCTTCACTGACTCATTCTCCTGTAAAGTGTTGCCGCCATCTAATGGCGTATTAATGTAATGTTCACTCAATCCATATTACTTAATGGACATATTTATATAAAATCATATTTATTAACAATAATATTTAGAACAACAAATAAGCACAATTGTACAGTTCAGTCAAACATAAAGCACTAGTTATTAAAAAAAAAAAAATAATTAGGTCACCATTTACGCTTGTATGTGGGTTTTACAAATATTTAACGAATGAAAAGGATTTTAAAGAGCTTGTGACAAAACCTCCTAACTCCATTGGATCCTCAAACTGTCAATCAAGCCTCATTTATCTGCCTCACCTCCTGAATAAAGTGCGCAAGTTTGGACATCTCCTCTGTGCAATGCAAAGGTAAATAAAGATCTGATGTTTGAAAAAAAAATTGTAAAGTGTTTTCTTTACTCAAAAAACCATATGTTTATAAAGTTTAATGTTTTACGTATTTGAAGAGCGGAGAAGAGTCTGATATGTCCCGTCTAGTTGTAGCCAATGTGCTAAATAAGGATGTAACGTAACGTTTATTATTATCAAATTTAATATAGCACAATTCGACTTGCTCTGGAACAAATAATAGATTAATAAGACCAAAGATTGCCCGTTCTATGTACTCAAATTGAATTATGTCTCATGTTTAACCACTATAAGAGCCAGCGGCAAATCCCTGAGGCACTGGCCGGGATGAAGCTGTTCTCGGCGGTTACAGAAGCACTGAACGGCCGCTGACGCACTCGAGCTCGCATCTCCGAAAACGTCAAAACAAATTGTAAAATAGGCGCTGTTATTAAATATGAGTCACATATTTCAGGTGTAAACAACTACATTCTCGCCTAAAAAACTATTAAAACTACAGTTCGTGGTACAAGAAGTAGTATTTGTAAAAATTACGGTTGATTTGATCGGCCGCCATGACGGTCACTTCAAGCGGAGTGATACAAACGGTGAAAATGCAGTAGGTGTGCTGTTATCACTGAAATATGGCATGGCTATCAGCCAATCAGATTCGAGAACCAGACAGAACTGTTGTATAAATATATATATATATATATATATATATATATATATATATATATATATATATATATATATATTGCTGTTTTTCTTGGTGAAACGTTCCAAGACATACAAAAGACATATGTTATCATGTTAACCTAATGGTTAGAGAGTTGGACTTGTAACCCAAAGGTCGGGGGTTCGAGTTTCAGTACTGGTAGGAAATGTAGGTCAGGGGAGTAAATGAACAGCGCTCTCTTTTACTCTCATTACCCACAACTGAGGTGCCCTTGAGCAAAAAAAAAAAAAAAACATAATTAAAACATATTTAAAACAGTTCATGCGAGTTCAGTAGTTCTACTTTAATATTATAAAGCGACGAGAATACTTTTTGTGCGCCAAAAAACCCCAAAATAAAGACTTTTCAACAATATAGTGATGGGCCGATTTCAAAACACTGCTTCGGAGCTTTATGAATCGAATCAGTGACTCGGATCTCCTATCAAACGGCTAAACTGCTGAAATCACGTGACTTTGGCACTCGAGTCACAGATTCGATTTGCAAAAATCCGAAGCAGTGTTTTGAAATCGGCCCATCGCTATATTGTTGAAAAGTTGTTATTTGGGGTTTTTTTGGCGCACAAAAATATTCTCGTCGCTTTATAATATTAAGATAGAACTACTGAACTCGCATGAACTGTTTTAAATATGTTTTTAGTACATTAATGAATCTTGAGAGAGGAAATGTCGTTGCTGTGAATGCAGGCCACACTGAGCCGTCAGATTTAAATATCTTAATTTGTGTTCTGAAGAGGAATGAAGGCCTTACGGGTGTAGAATGACATGAGGGTGAGTAATAAATGACATTATTTTCATTTTGGGTGAACTAACCCTTTAACGTTTTAGAAAAATTATTTGTAAATATTTTAATGTTGTGAATTTGAAAAAATTATGTTTGGAGAGAATTAATTAATTTTATCTTTTTTTTTTTTTTTTTAAATCTCTAGGACTCATTTCTCAGTACTCAGTCACTTTGTCAAAACTCTTCACACAGTTCCCCTTACCAACTTTCAGCTTGGCACATCAGTTAATTTCACATTAAAAATGCACTAAAATGTTGGAGCCATAGCTTTGTGGGCAGTGGTCCGACATATAGCACGACAGCGTTTTGGGCGAACCGAGTTCCAGTCCCAGTCCTTTCCTGATCCTGTGCCCATCTCTCCTCCCCTATAGTTTCCTGTCTCTTCTTGATTGTCCTCTCCAATAAAGGCAAAATGCCCAAAAATATAACTTAAAATGCACTTAAAGTAGCAAAACACATTGTACACGTCACAAATCAAGTTCCATTACACTTGCAAAGGTTGTCACCCAACAAACGCACTTGGTTTTATATAGCCTATAGGTTACATAGAGTTTTAACGTGACATTGTGTCTGTCCTGAACTTATCGATAGGTCCAGCGAGAAGTTAGCTCCAGTGAGACACCACCAGTGAGCCAGTAAAATTCTAAAATATCTCTCATTGTAGTATCAACACTGTCTCAGATGTTCCTAAAATGCCTTAAGAGAAATAAAAGTAGACACAACTGAGACATGAGAAAGTTCTGAGAGAAAGCAGTCCAAAATGTTGATGTTGATGTGCTGTCCACAAGGCTATGGTTCTGACAGAGCTTTCTCTAAGCTCGGGACACTAAGAGCTGATTATTCTCTTACGTGTCTCATTTAGGTATCAGTTTTGTCTTCTGGTATTATTAACTTATTATTAACATATAACTTATTATTAACATATTAACATATTAACTTAAGAACTAGTTTGACTAAGTAGCAGTTAACCAAAGGGCAATCAGTCTTACGTTCCTGATTCAAATTAAACAGATATACCTTTTTATGCAACTGACTTTAAAATGTTATTACCAGGCTTGAAGTAAAAAAAAAAAAAAAAAAAAAAAAAAAAAGTAAAAGAAAAAAATTAGATGACTAACTTTTAAGACTATTCTAAGAAGTTAAGAAGTTTTTGTGTTCAATTTGATTTTAGGAGAAACATGTTAAATTTAAAATTTTTACTAATATTGTAAATACTGAAACTATTATTTAAATAGCATTATACATTTCAGAATATAAATATAAAGGGATACTCATTTAAATTTATCTTCGATTCCCAGCATTGTATATGCAGCGCATATTCCAAACAAGGGATTAGACAAGTGTGAGATGTTTAGGCTAAGATAGATACTTTCTTTTTAACAAATTTAATAGTGTACCAGTGCCTCATTGTTGCATAAACTTTTTTTCTTTTCTTTTAACATTGTAAAGTTTGTCTTGTGCAAATATAGGTCATGTTTTCCTCTGTTAAGTAATTGTGCAACAAAACACTGTCTTACACTAAATTTCAAATATGAGAACGCGTGTATTGTGCTTGATTGAAACTGTGTGCATGAATGAGATAGAAGCTACCCAAAGGGCAGAAAAAAAATGTTAACATCTCAAATGTTTCTGCTAGACATAAATGAGGTTAAATTAACATCAAATGGAGACTTTTGCTTGAGTCTCCTGCTTCTCACACTTGTCTCCTGAGACAAAATCTCAACACTCACAATGGTCTTTTTTAAAGTTTTAGAAGAGATCTCAGTAACATAAGACACTGTGCTCAGACTTTTCTCCTCAGCTAGAGACTCGGGGGCTCTCACTCTTGTCTTCTCTGAAGTTTCAGAAGAAATCTCAGCAACATCCCACAGTGTTCTAAGATTTTTCTCCTAAACTAAAGACTCCAATGGTCTAACACTTGTCTTCTCTGAAGTTTTAGAAGAGACCTCAACAACATAACAGACTGTGCTCAGGTTTATCTCCTTAGCTAAAGACACTGGACCTCTCACATTTGTCTCCTCTTAAAGTTTACATGAGATCTCAACAACTTAACAAATTGTGCACCAATAAAGTAAAAAAAAAAAAGTCCATAATTTCAGCATTTAAGCCTATATTAAGAGTGAAAATATGCAGAAATGAGGTTAATGTTACTCTTAATTGTAGATACAATAAGAAAGTAGTACTTAATGTACCAGATGCCGTTATCAGGAAAATTGCTACAGGGAAGGTATCCATGCACTTTCTTTGCTGAAAGGCTCATTAAATGGCTTATGACCCAATCCTTGACTAATTTGATTGTTAATACATAGTATATGATAGAAAAGTTTGAGTTCACATTGAGACATTTAACTTGGTATACACATTGTAAAGATGTTGATCACTTTTAAAACTTAGAGGAGACAAATGTGAGAACACCAAAGTCAGCTAAGGACAAAAGTCTGAGCACAGTGTGTGATATTATTGAGATCTCTTTTGAAACTTCAGAAAAGACAAGTGTGAGAGATCCAGTGTCTCTAGCTGAGGAGAAAAGTCTGAGCACAGTGTGTGATGATGTTGTTGAGATCTCTTTTAAAACTTTAAAGGAGACCATTGTGAGAGTGTTAGAGTTTTTGTCTCAGGAGACAAGTGTGAGAAGCAGGAGACTCAAGCAAAAGTCTCCATTTGATGTTGAAATAACCTCATTTATGTCTAGCAAAAACATTTGAGATGTTAAAGAGATCTCACTTTTGATTTTTCTTTCCTATGGGATTCTACATCTTGGATGATCCGGTCCCTGCCCAACCTATTGTCACCATTACTGCTGGCTCCATCAGACTCCCAAGACTCACCTGTTTTACTGATTCCTCTCAGCTCTTCGGCTTCGTCCATGCTGCTGACTCCTCCCAGCTCATTGGCTCCACCTCAGACCCCCTCACCACCAGTGCAATGCTATGAAGTGGATCCCCTGGCTTCACCTTGGGCTTCCAGGCCCATTAATTTGGCTCTGCCTTGGCTCTACGCTCCCTCAGCTCCACCTTGGTCTCTCGTTATCCTGGTTTTTGGACTTCAGCTCCATCTCTTTGCCTCCACCGGGCTCCTCCTTCTCTCCGGTTCCACCTCGGTCCTCACTCCCTTTGGTGTCACCCTGTTCTGCAGGACCCTTGACATCGCCTTGTCCACTCAAGCCAGCAGCATCGCTTAGAACTCGCTGTCCTGCGATGTCGTACTGGACCATTGATCACCTTCGATTCCACAGAGGTCTCCATCTGTCTGCCCCAAGGCTCTTCCCAAGAGGTCTTTCAGGGCTCCACCTTGGCTCCTCCCTCCCTTATCTCCGCTATGGCAATCTCTTCTAATTCCCTGCCCTTCACCTGCTCTATGTTTTCCACATCCTTCACCAAAGCCCCCTCTTTTCTTGTGGTTTAGTTCCTGTTTCTATAGTCAACAAGTTCTCCTTGTTTGTTACCTTGGTTACTAATTAATCCCACCTATATGTTTAGTTCTCTGTGTATCAGTACTCCCTGTTTTGCTCATTCCTTTGTCGGTTCTGATCGCTTAGTTAATGTAGTATGTGTTATTTTCCTTGCGAGCATTCTCTTATTAAAAATATCTCTTTGGACTTCCTGCGTCATGCATATTATTAAAGGGATACTCCACCGTTTTTTCATATTAAACTATGTTATTCCCTTAACTAAGACGAGTTGATACATACCTCTCTCGTCTCAGTGCGTGCACTAAATCGCTCTGTCTTGCGGCGAAACTTTGTTAGCACTTAGCTTAGCCCAGTTCATTCAATAGGGGCCAAGCAGAGAAGCTACCAAACACCTCCACGTTTTCCCTATTTAAATACAGTTACTCGAGTAGTGTAACTCGACCTAGGACGGTGACACAAAACAAAACGTTGCGCTTTTCTAAGCATGTAAAATGGATAACTATATTGTATGGCGGAATACCATAGCAAGTGCTCGGGAGCACTTTGACTTGGCGCAGTAATATCTTCACTCGTGAAAAGTCCTCTCACCGGCCCCCGCTCCCTCTCATTTCCGTCAATAGAACCAACGTGACTTTTACCACCTGTGCTATTATCAAACTGCAAGATATCATTTGCAATGGCGGACTTTGTAGATGATTATGACTTGTTTGTAGCGGACCCAGAGCCATATCTGTTTGAACCCGAGTACACGGAGGAGGAATTAGCTCTTATGGACCGTGAGAGGGAAAAAACATACGAACCAGAACAGACCGGAGCCGGCGAAAGAACAAGGGCAAACAGCAATTGGTGGTGCAAGTGTGACTGTTGCGAACAGCAACGGTGTTTTTGGATTCTTGTTCAAAGCAGCTAACCAAGCTCTCCGCTGTATGTGGTGAGTTGGAATTCTGTGAAACATGACGGCACTATATACCTTCTCCTTGTTATCACAACCCTTTACGATGCACGTTATAACCATGATTGTCCACAAACTATCTTCCTACAACCTGATACTTTGTCAACTCTGCTCAAACTATTACTACTGGTGCAGGTCACGTCGGTTCTATTGACGGAAATGAGACGGAGCGGGGGCCGGTGAGAGGACTTTTCACGAGTGAAGATATTACTGCGCCAAGTCAAAGTGCTCCCAAGCACTTGCTATGGTATTTCGCCATACAATATAGTTATCCATTTTACACGCTTAGAAAAGCGCAACGTTTTGTTTTGTGTCACCGTCCTAGGTCGAGTTACACTACTCAAGTAACTGTATTTAAATAGGGAAAACGTGGAGGTGTTTGGTAGCTTCTCTGCTTGGCCCCTATTGAATGAACTGGGCTAAGCTAAGTGCTCACAAAGTTTCGCCGCAAGACAGAGCGATTTAGTGCACGCACTGAGACGAGAGAGGTATGTATCAACTCGTCTTAGTTAAGGGAATAACATAGTTTAATATGAAAAAACGGTGGAGTATCCCTTTAATACCACAATCAACATGACTCCACATACACTTTGTTCACATTGTGAAGAGTTTTGAAATGTGACCTAAGTATTTAGAAATGGTTCCTAGCGTATTATGGTAATGGTGTTACCACAACTTTTTTATATTGTAATATTAACACAACCAGGCAAATCTCATCAGGATTCTTATTATTGGACTGGCCTTAACACTTTCCCTCAATTACCTTAGTTTCCTGTATTTTATTGTACCATCTGCAATGATATATTGCAGTACTTATCAGAGAATGTGAATACCATGCACTTATTTCCTGTCTGAACTAAATAGAAAGGAAAATTCATTTGATTACTTACCAATTTCTCAGTAAATTACATACATTCATTTGAGGCTAGATACAAGATTTAAGTGTGCTTATGAAAGAGAGATTGAAATAAAAAGTGTAGAAGTTGCAGTCCAACCATGCCAAGCCACGCTCTGTTGCAACAGGGCTAGACTATAGGCCTTATGTTGGGTGTGTTGATGGACTCAATGAGTGTGTGTGTGTGTGTGTGTGTGTGTGTGTATTTATATATATATATATGCATGTGTTTGGGGTGTACCACTGTGTGTTGTGCTTGGCATTCTTGCTCTAAATGAAAAGATATATTTGGAATAACTGTTATCTGGCTATCTTTTCTATGCAGCTAATTCAGTTCCAGCCTATGTGTGTTTGTTAGTCTTTCTAATAAAATAGGAACATACTGTATAGAATCCAAAGTTAACACTCCCCAAGTGCCAAATGCGGGTAAAAATTGGCTTTGGAGAGTAAATACGAGTTCAATTTAAAATTACGTGGAACACCCAAAAACACACATAAAAAGATATTTTGAAGAATGTTTCAGATGTTTTTGTCAAGTCAATGGGAGTCAAATCTTTCCAACTTCAAAAAGGACATGAAGGTAGCATATGATCTTTTGAAGTAACACATTCAATTTATTAGATGTAAGCATTGTCAAATCAAAGCATTAACCATCACATGCATAGACAGACTACATCAAATATAAAGACATGAAACTCAACCATTATGGCTTTAGCCCAATGAGGTTTGACGATGAGCTTGATTTGATATTGTCTTCATATGTGCATATTGATCAATATTTTGATTTGATTTGAGAGTAAAAAGCATTTAATTTCTCTTTACCATGTTTAGTTCTAACAATGCTAATCTGAACATCACTGATGTAAGTGTTGTGTGCAATTTAAATGTAAACGCTGAAATACATTACACAACTTCTCTGAACAGATTTTAAAACACAAGGTACTTGTCAATGGAAAAAAATGGTCATCATACACAAATCAAGTCACCATTATTTATATAGTGCTCAATACAATACACATTTTTTCAAAGCAGCTTCATAGAAATAAACAGGAAAATAACAGAATCAATAATGCAAACTTCAAATATGAGACAAATTCAAATTATGCAGTAAAGCAGCTCTAAAAAGATAATAGTGTCATTATTCAGCTCAAGTCAGTTCAGTGTTGATTCAGTTCAATTCAATACTGAATAAAGTGAAACGGTCAAATGAATGAAC
Organism: Megalobrama amblycephala; assembly: GCF_018812025.1. Classification (NCBI taxonomy): domain Eukaryota; kingdom Metazoa; phylum Chordata; class Actinopteri; order Cypriniformes; family Xenocyprididae; genus Megalobrama; species Megalobrama amblycephala. The sequence continues at coordinate 44,820,747 of NC_063050.1, forward strand.
ATGGTGAGATTTATGATTCCATTCCAGCCTGCATTACACATTCAGAGATTGATTTCATTCAAAAATAAACTGAAGATCATACACTACCAGACTTCCGAACACAACAAACTCTCGCAAAAACATGCTCCACGTTGCAAGGAGATGCATGACAATTGAAAACAATATGTATTCTAAAACCGGCTCAAAATATCAAACATGTTTGATGTCTTCCAACTAGATGGAATCATAGTCTGAAGCTAAAACATTGAAGTCTGTGGCCATCATACACTACATTATTTACTGTGAAATTTGAAGTCTTTAAACTGGCTATGACACCAGCTAGCGTCAACTCCTCCAGACTGCAATTCAGGGCAAAAATCTGGGCAAAAGTCATTAAGTGTATTTCAGCCCTAAGACCAAAACTGTCAACTCAATAAAATAGTTTCATGGCACATTTTTTCAATTCACCCAACATTGGCAGGTATGGCAAAGAGTTCATTTTGGACCCTGGGTGCAAATATACCGACTACACATAATGCGGTATTGATTTTAGCACTGACTTTGACCACAGTGGTGATAGGTTTCTTAAGAACTGTTGAAAGTTCTGGACCATGCTATCTTTTTAAAGAAGAGCACCCTGAGTGGTTGACATTTTGGTTGATATAATGGTTTGAATGTGTTTATTTAATGGTTTTTATTTAGTTTGGCTGTTCATTTGTGGTTGTTCTTTGGTTTGTGAATGGTTAGTGTTTGGTTGTGTAATGGTTTGAGCATTTCCAGATCAGTTATCTCTCATGAGAGGCTCATTCAGTGAAACCATCTGTTGCCTGACAACCCACTGCTGCCAGCAGTCACTGTGTGTGTGTGCATGTGTGTGTGTGTGTGTGTGTGTGCATGTGTGTGTGTTTGGCACACCCTGAGCTCGGTGAGTGGTTCAGTGGGCCAGCACAGTGTGAGTCTGGCATGAGGCCTCAGTGAGAGTGTGTGGAAGTGATAGAGAAATGCCACACTGGCAGATAACGCTTTCACCGGCCATACGCCAGCCTTAATTTCTCTCTCTCCCTCCACAGGTTGACCATGTGTGTGTTTATGTGTATATTAATAGTAGGTGTATTCTGTGTATGTTTTGATTAGTTATACCACATGGTTTGAGTTCGCACTAATATTTAGCATCTTCCTGCTGCTTTGACCAGAGAGCGTATAACAGGGAAGAGAAGGACCACTCATAAAAAAATTAATGGGAGAAACAGAGGAATGAAAGTCTCAGCCAATCAGTTTTTTTAAGGTTGTTTACTCTAAAAAGCAATATGCACATTAAAGGTTTTTAGTTTGATTTTAGTTATTTCCTGTATAATATTAATGAAAATGTGATACTACTTTGTCAGATTTTATTGCTGGTTAACAAAATGTTAACAAGATGTTACCAAGATGTCCACAGCCTTAAAACAATCCGCTTGTTAAGTCGTGACGTAAGGAACACCGTTTCCGGGTGCAAGCCTCGACTCGTTTCACTTGAGAATTCCATCGACGGCCGTTTATGAGCGCTATTTATTCATATTAAACATCAATCATTTTTAAAAGTTAAACATTTTAAATACTTACAGTCTACACAACAGTCTCCGTGCTCACAGCGTCACAAACATTAATATTTTAACGATTTCTAAAAGATGAATCATTGTCTGGCCATCTGGAATATTGGTATGGAGATAAAGGTTATAATTATATATTTTTTGTAGTATTACACCACATCGTGTGTGTGTGTATTAGCACCATTTGTTGTTTTCTTGTGGTATGAGTGTTTGGACCCGAAAGCGCTGCCGCGTGACGTCAGACTTAACAACCGCAGTTCACACGTAAATGAAAAATCTTTCATTGTTTACTTCCAAACCTGTATGACTTTCTTTCTTCTGCGGAACAATGAAAGTCAAGTGAAAACGAGGCATAGAAATGTTTAAAAATGTTTTGACTGTTTTTGTCCATACAATGAAAGTAAGTGAGGTCCAAAACAACACTGAAATCCATTCAATTTCATTATTTGAAAACAAACAAACACTGAGGCATTTTACTAAATTTCTTTTATGTTGTTTTTTATGTTATGTTATATTTTATTTAGATTAACTGTTGTTTTAAAAAGTCCTTTTTGATACTTATTGTGGTAGTGAGATTCAATTTGTTACCTGTGCTGATGCAACTGTAACTGTAAAAAGGAGTTTAGGTCATTCTGAATAAAATACATTGTAATATATCAGAGAGGTCACTGCCATTATCATTATTGTTATGGCTATGAATTGTAAGTCTGTTCACTAGCTGGACAAGTATCTGGCATAATTGTTGCGCTCACTTTTTCCCTGCTTCTCCCTTCCGCATAGGAAATGAATCTTTTGGCGTCACAGCGGTCTTATTTTCAGAGCAAACATCAGGAGTGTTTGAAGTAGAAAATCAGCAGTGTGTGTGCTCTTGTGTGTGTTAGTGTGTGTGGTAAAAGTCAGCTTTGAAGTGTCTACTTCCTCCTGCTGAAAAACGTCAGGTTTAATCAATATTTACGTGCTTGCATACACACACACACACACACACATACACACCAGAGTCTGTTGCCTAGTTAAACCACTCTCAGGGACCAAAACTGAGGTTTTATGATAGATCAAAAAAATCATTTTCTCAACCATTGAGACGTCTGTTTTAGACATTTTAACATTTAATGCTCTGGAAAAATGGAAAAGGTATAACAACTGTAACAATCATGTTTAACTTGTTAAACATATCTCATTTTAATGGCCGCATATTGTGACATTTATACTATACGTCCTGTTATGAATATGGACATGTGGTATTATTATTATTGAGTGAATAAACTCTCATGACACAATGAATCTCTGTGTACAGTATCTGCATGAAGATGTCTGGAAAACGTGTGTATGTGAATGAGAGGAAGGAGCGAGTGTCTGAGCTCACTAATGAAGATGAATTGAGTCATTCACTGAATCGCTGGTCTCATTAAATCTGTCTGGTACCTTCTACAGAGAGGACAGGTGCTCTCTGCCATACACACCCACAGTGTTATGGGCCATGCCAGGCGTACTAATAAATTTTAGCCTAATCGATTGGCATGTCATCTAGATATTAAGGCTTATGTTGCCAATTCTGGTTTGTTTGGATGCTTGCATTGCAAAATGCATTAATCGGAAATGAATATAAGATGTCATAACATAATCCTACCAGAGATTTAAAGTCTTTCGTTTATAATAATGCTGCAAGAAGTTTGTAAGATTAAGCAGCAGTGTTTACACATTTAGTTCTGTGATAAACCAGAGGTTTCAAATTCAAATTATATGGGGCCAGGTGGTGTTCTCCAACAGAGGCAGGTGAACATTTACAACAAATACAAGGGTTTTTACAACCATGAATTCAAACTATATGCAGTTAGGTTTGCACAGTTTTTGATGCATGGACTTAAAGACCCAATATGTACTTTTTCACCACTAGAGGTCACCTATTCAAAACAAAGGCGTAGTTTGATGACAAAAAAATTGAGTTATTTCTCTGGATGTAAATATTCTTGGAATCATCTGGGATAATGTAAGTACACAAGTCAACAAAATATATAACGCTATATAAACCAATCAGATTTGAGCATTCAGCAGCCCCGTAGTATATATATATATATATATATATATATATATATATATATATATATATATATATATATATATATATATATCAATTCCTTCATCCTCCAGGAATTGCCTGCATACTCGCGCCACATGAGGCTGAGCATTGTCCTGCACCAGGAGGAACCCAGGACCCACTGCACTAGTGTAGGGTCTTACAATGTCTAGCCTATAGAGGTCTGTGTGTCCCTCCATGGATATGCCTCCCCAGACCATCACTGACCCACCACCAAAGCGGTCATGCTGAACAATGTTACAGGCAGCATAACTTTCTCCACTGCTTCTCCAGACCCTTTCACATCTGTCACATGCTCAGGGTGAACCTTCTCTCTGTGAAGAGCACAGGGCGCCAGTGGTGGACCTGGCCTTTCTGGTGTTCAATGACAAATGCCAATCGAGTTCCACGGTGCCGGGCAGTGAGCACAGGGCCCACTAGAGGATGTCGGGCCCTCAGGGCACCCTCATGAAGTCTGATTCTGATTGTTTGGTCAGAGACATTCACACCAGTGGCCTGCTGGAGGTCATTTTGTAGGGCTCTGGCAGTGCTCATCCTGTTCCTCCTTGCACAAAGGAGCAGATACCGGTCCTGCTGATGGGTTAAGGACCTTTACGGCCCTGTCCAGCTCTCCTAGAGTAACTGCCTGTCTCCTGAAATCTCCTCCATGCTCTTGAGACTGTGCTGGGAGACACAGCAAAGCTTCTGGCAATGGCACATATTGATGTGCCATCCTGGAGGAGTTGGACTGCCTGTGCAACCTCTGTAGGGTCCAGGTATCGCCTCATGCTACCAGTAGTGACACTGACCCTAGCTAAAAGCAAAACTAGTGAAAAACAGTCAGAAAAGATGAGTAGGGAAAAAAATGTCAGTGGCCTCCACCTGTAAAACCATTCCTGTTTTGGGGGTCGTCTCATTGTTGCCCATCTAGTGCACCTGTTGTTAATTTCATTAACACCAAAGCAGCTGAAACTGATTAACAACCCCCTCTGCTACTTAACTGACCAGGGGTGCGTTTCCCGAAGCGAACTATGGTCGCAAGTTCGGTCGTTACCAATAGAGTTCAATGGGACTTACGACCATGGTTCACCAACGATGCTTTCGGGAAACTCACCCCAGATCAGTATCCCAGGAGTTTAACTGACTTGATGCTATTCTCTGATTAAAAAGTGTTCCTTTAATTTTTTTGAGCAGTATGTATATATATATATATATATATATATATATATATATATATATATATATATCAGTGGCGAGCGGTTTTTTAAACGGGTATGCTGTCATGTCAAAACTGTGCCAGGTGCAAGATATGTACATTGGATTTGTTTATTAAACTAAATGCCTGCGTTCAATCTACACAAAATATTAGATACTCCATTGCTCACTCTCTTGAAACATATAGTAACACAGTAAAAAGTATTTCTAATAAGTTGGACCTTTTATTGAAAGTAGCTTATATTTACCTGTTGAGACATGCCTTCATAATCACCTGTAAAAGCAGTGATTGTGTTGTTTGGGTCGGACACGACGCACAGGGTCGTTTGCAAAATATGATGTATTTTTGTGATTCCTCTAGGTGGCACTAGTGCAGCACAAACTACATACATCACCTTTAAACGTTACGGCGTGTTAGCTTAGTAAAAGTCTCAGATCTAAACAAATAAACACTAAGACAGGTATCAGTTTAAATGTATGCCTTGAAGAAGTATATTTTTTTTAAATTAAGAATTACAAATAAGTATAATACAATAATTAGGCCTATTAGTAGCCTATTACAAATAATAATTCATTAAACCAAATGAAAAAAAATATTAAAAATATAAGTATTCTTTAAATAAATATGTTGAAATAATGCAAATTGGTGGCATTAACAAACAAAGACCATCGATTACAAACACGGGATTACAGTAGGTCTGCTTACAATCTGTCTTTAACATTTAGTTTTGGTAAAAATAAATTTCCTTATGGAGAAAATAAAATATTATGAAAATAGTTTGTTATGATTTTTTAAATTTGATTTAGTCTTGTTAGTTTTGTATCCAATACAATGTGATTTTCAGAGATCGAGATCTGGCAGCAGCAGGACATTTTTCCTCTTGGCCGGGCGATTCGCGGACAGCTTACCCTACACCTAAATCCTTCATAGGCCAGCAAACCAATGAGAACATGTGACAGTGATGACGATACATAACAACAGAGCCTAGGCGCCAAAGCTGCTGTAGATCAGCATACCCAGAACCCTCTGTCACTGGCAGATTTGAAGAAAATTACCGTGGTTTTGCAAATAAATATATGATGGACAGTTGCATACACATTACCAACATTTTATCATGTAAGCTTTATGGTATACCTCAAACAAAGGAATTTATAGTAATTTATAGTGTTAATATTAATTATTAGTGAGTCCAGGGATGGCTTGGGTATGCAGAGCATTCGCAGCTTATATGAACCTCACGCCACTCTCATATATGAGCAATAACCTAGGCAGCTGACTTGCTGCCTCGCTGCCCTATCAGGCAATGACTTTGCAGGCAGCGTTTGCACACAAAGGTACCTCATGAAACTGATTTCGGACAAATTTCTGAGGCAGCAGATTAATGGTTTAATAATCTACAGCAAAATAGCACAAGCTTTGATGATAACTTAGCGAATATTTAATAGAGGGTATGCATCGACGTCACTTTCCCGCCGAAAGCGCGCTCCCTCAGCTGGACTGAGTGGCAAAAGAACCTGCTGTGTGACTGGATTTAACAGGGGGAACTGCGAAAACGCGAGTAAAACTAACGAATTACACTAAAGGTTGGAATTGAATGTGTTCCTTACAACTTGTCAAATAAACCTAATCCATGGATATTGACATGCAGCCTGGAGTCGTGTTTCCTGACATTTATATGTGCCTGATTTCGACGGCGGGGAGACACATAAAGCAAATCTGCCTGTGAATATTTTATGGGTAGGTTTAAATCCGCGTAATCACTTATATCAATGTTATATCGTCATATTGTCCAGCCCTAAAACATATATAGTTTTATAGTATAGTTTTTGTCAGTGTTGTTTATTGAAAAACACCCAATTATGCAGAATATAAGATGGAAAATAATTAATTGATGAGTTGTCAAACTAATATATACGGTATGATTTTACCTCAAAATCCAACAATTTGACACAAAATGATAACTAAAACATGTTTCTCTGCCTGGAGTCGAGCCGTTTCTGAGAATTGCAGTGATCCATTTGCTTTTTTCCCCTGTTGCTTTCTGCAGTTTTTAAATATATACCTCAGGGTTTGTGTCAAAGCTATTTGTACAGTCAATCACAAAGCTCTTTCCCGTTTTGGATGTGTTTTGTGTGTTTTTCGCGACATTCACGCTGAAAACCAATGCTGCCGCTCACGGGGCTCGCACACCGGACGCGAAGCTCAGCGCCGCGACACGTCTTTCAAATTCGAACACATTGTTTTATATTTTTTTCTGAGTCGTAGCTGGGCGCCGCGGACAGGCGCCGAATGTCGCCACCGGTGTGCGTACACTCATAACAATGCGTTCGAATTTTGAAGACGTGGCGAGGCGCTGAGCTTCGCGTCCGGTGTGCGAGCCCCTTCAGTCTTTTGCCACTCAGTGGCCGTGACCGCAGTCGTAACGTCGACGGTGACGTCACGTGCATACCCTCTGTAGAACTACTATTGAATAGTTCAGTAGTAACTTCGTGCTAGAAAGGACATCAAAATTTGAAAACAAAACACATACATTTACACCACCAACTGCAACTTTCAGATGCTATCTTTATTTTTTAGTTCAACTGTCACAGAATGGAAAGCACAGGATTGTGAGATATCAAAGGCAGCGAAGGATGCATCTATGCTTCCAAAATTGATCAGATGAAGGCATCTCATGAGACAGGAAGTGAAGCTAACTTTAGATTCAGACATGCCTTGATGCCTTCCTACCTTGGAATGCACTAAGCACTAAGCAGCACTAAGACAATGTCCTTTGGTTTACAAAAGTCCCTTTCAATTTAAAAGTCCCTTCTGACTGACTTGTTCACTCGTAAAGTTTCCCGTCATCTAATGGCATATTAATGTAACTTTCACTCAATCCATATTACACACTAATGGACCCTTTCTCGATACCAATTACAACAACATATTATTTATATAAAATAATATTTATTGAACAACAATATTTAAATGAACAACAATAGCCATTATAAATGACAATAGGAAATAAACAATACAATTTAGTCAAATGTACAAAAACAGTGCTTTACACAATGCAAGTTAAATATAGCCTTAATATTAAATTATTAAATTTAACATAGCCCAATTCGATTTGCTCAGGAACAAGTAATAGATTAAAAAGACCAAAGATTGCATGTTTTATGTACCCAAAATTAATTATATCTCATGTTTAACCATTATAAGAGACAGAGGCAAATTCCTGAAGCACTGGCCGAGATGAAGCTGTTCTCGGCGGGTACATGAGCACTGAAGGGGCATTGACGGCCTGGAGCTTGCATCTCCGAAAACGTCTAAACAAATTGTAAAATATGATTAAATATGAGTCACATATTTCAGGTCTAACAACAACATTTTCACCTAAAAAACTGAAATGATTCTGGATCGATTCTGAGATTTTCTAATGCATCACGATTCTCTCTTGAAATGATTCTGAGCTCAATTTTTAACAGCAGATGGCAATGTGTGCTTTATAAACATCGGAACAGTGTCTTGAGGTTTGGTAACTATAGTATAAGCGGAATAATTGATTCTTAGAAAATAATGCACACCCGCTTCGCATCGTGGCCGCATTACCACCCTGGGTGTGCATTATTTTCTTAGAATTCAATGGCCCGTCGTCAATTATTGCTTACATAAACCACAAATTTTATCAATAAACCACACATTCTCACCTGAAAAACTCTTGCAACTACATTTCGTGACACAATAACTGTATTTTTAAATTATGCTGGTGTTTTCCTCTGCTATTGGTGCTCACTGGTTGGTGCAAGATGCATTCTGGGATACCTGGCTGTCTCTAGTCTGCACAAGTCACCTCTTGATGCATCCTTGATAAAAGGGACGGATCAAGAACACACATTTTGAACAGTACTTGGCTAGATGTGAACTTTGAATTGGAACAGTACTTGGGCAGCGACTGATGTTGTTTTGCAAGTTCACAGGTACAGACAAGAACGCATATTGAGAAATGGCCCATGACTATGTGAAATTCAAAATAAAAGACGTGAAAACATAAAGAAGAACGCAACCAAACACCTACATGAAAATGTACTTATTTACTTAAATTGCAATCTTTTGATTTGATTGTGAACCCCCATTTGGGAAACCCTGCTTCAATGTATTAATCTATTATAAATGAACAATAATTAGCAATAATATATTTATAAATAACCTAAACATTACTTAAATAAAATTAGGTACATTTTTGTTCATTTTTAGTTCATGATAATTATTGCATTAAAGGGTAGTTTACCCAAAAGTGAAAATTCTGTCATAATTTATTCACCCTCATGTCGTTCCAAACCTGAATGTCTTTGTTCTCCGTAACATAAATAAGATATTTTGAATGGTTTTGGTTTCCATTGACTTCCTTTGTATGGACAAAAAACAAACAAACAAACAAAAAACATGAGGTTGGCTAAATGATTATTGATATTTTGGTAACACTTTACAATAAGGTTCATTAGTTAAACATTAGTTAATATATTAACTAACATGAACTAACCATGAGTGCAAGTTCACAGTGCATTAACTAATGTTAACAAGATTTTAATAATGTATTAGTAAATGTTAAAATTAACATTAACAAAGATTAATAAATGCTGTATCATTGTTAGTTCATGTTAAATAATGTGGTTATCTAATGTTAACTAATGAACCTTATTGTAAAGTGTTACCGGTATTTTATTTTTGAGTAAACTAACCATTAAACTTTTGTTAAAATTTGAACCTTATTGTAAAGTTTTGTTGAATAATCCATTAAAGGGTTAGTTCACCCAAAAATGAAAACCCTCATGATGTTCCAAACCCATAAGACTTTCGTTCATCCTTGGAACACAAATGAAGATCTTTTTGATAATCTGAGAGCATTCTGTCCCTCCATAGACAGCTATGCGACTACCTCTTTGACTCTTAAAAAAGTTCATAAAGATATCGTAAAACTAATACATATGAATTGAGTGGTTAATCCAAATTTTCTAAAGAGACATGATCGCTTTATATGATTAACAGATTGAGTTTAGGCTTACAGGTTCGGAACGACATGAGTGTGAGAAATTAATGACAGAATTTTCATTTTTGGATGAACTAACCCTTTAACACTTACTTTAGGTGGCTGAATATGACCTGTGAGCCCAAATCTGAGATGTTTGCTATACATTGCTGATGTATTCATATAATATGCCAAAACCACAATTTCAGTGAATAATCATTATAAACAATTTGTTAAATTTCAGATGTGTGTGCTCATGCTCACATTTACACAATACTTTCAGTATTTAAATTTTCAGTATGCATTGAAGCAGGTGTGTCTTTCATTGGAGTCATACAGTATAAAATTCACTGGACACTGTCCAGCAATCTGTTGAGTACATCAAGTGTAACACGCATACCACAACTAACCATCTGTTACACATGCAGAAAACACACGCAGGGAGAAACAAACACACTCACATTCATGCCCCCATCTGCCATGCGGCTACACAGACATGCTTCACGCAGTCTTGTACAAGCATGTACACACACACACACACACACACACACACACACACACACACACACACACACACACACAGGCATTCAGCTTGCCTCAGTTTCACTTGACAAATAGCGCAGATAGACCTAAGCCACTTCGGAGCGCCTTTCTTCCTCCCTTTTCTTCTTCTCTCGATGTTATTCTGTTGTTTCTTTTATGTACAGTAAAGGCGTGTGAATGGGGAGGGCGGAGGAGACAGAGAAATTCCAGGGAGGGAAAAAGCTGTCCATTCAAATGCAGGATTATTATTGGCTATTGCTCCAGGCCTCCCTGAACAATCAGCAATACCATTCATTCTTACTGCTCACAGACAGATCCACACACATATATATACACACACACACACACACACACACACACACACACACACACACACACACACACACACACACACATATTCTCACACTCATAAACACATGCAAGCAAAGTGGTCTTTACTTATTACTCTTTCTTTCTTTCTTTCTTTCTTTCTTTCTTTCTTTCTTTCTTTCTTTCTTTCTTTCTTTCTTTCTTTCTTTCTTTCTGTTTCCTTTTTGGTCTTTCTCCGTGATCCCTGCTTTTGGTTGTGTAATACTCCAGGCAGCTTTCAATGGGCTGAATATAACAGTCTGGGGTGCCCACTTCACTTCTGCACTTTGTATGTGTATGTGTGTGTGTGTGTGTGTGTGTGTGTGTGTGTGTGTGTGTGTGTGTGTGTGTGTGTGTGTGTGTCTGGGACAGTCTGTGTGTGTGGATGTGCTCTGATGGTAGAGAGGTACCAAGTAGGTCTTTCTGTTTATCCACCCCACAGAGAAAGAGAGAGAGAATATAAGAAGGAGAGAGGAGGTGGTTGATTGTTTCTTTTGCAGACGGATTTGGAGTGGGAGTCTTATTGATTTTTCCCACACTCTTCTCTTTCTCCTTTTCCTTCTTTTTTCTTACTCTGCTTTTCTTTTCACACACTCACACTATCCTCCAACTTTTTCCTCATCTTTTCTCCTCTTCTCTCCTTTTACCTCAATTAATGAGAGCACCTGAACATCTGCCATTATGCCAGTAAAACATAGTAATAATAAGTTATAGTGTTAAAATTTATATTCCTCTGTCTGCAAAAAATTTGGTCATGTTTGTCCTTTCATTAATTTTGTAGATCTAAAGCCTCCCACTTTAAAATACTTATGTTGTCACGGAAACTCTAAATGCAGTAGAGGTAGAAACGTTCCAAAAGCAGGATTTAGTGTAATTTTACTTTCTTAAAGGAATATTCCAGTTCACTACAAATTAAGCTCAGTCCAAAAAAAATGTAGCATAATGTTTATTACCACTAAAATATTTTCGACTTGTCTTTCGTTTTCTTCTTTCTTTCTTTTTTTTGAAGAGGTTGGCTTGCATTGAGGCCCAATTCAATGGAAGTGAATGGGGTCAGTTGTGGAGGACTTAAATGCTGAAATGTCAAGATTATGATTTTAGTTCAAACATATGCATTTTTGTGTAAAACTGTTTAATTCATAATTCATAAAGTTATAAAATTATATATAACTTTCAAGAAAAGGTTAGTAAGCTATTTTTCATGCTAAAATCATATTAACACATATTGTTTATGTCTTGTTGATATTCTTTTAAGTATATTTAAGTTTACAGATGGGCTTCCATCATAAATGCCTTACTGTAAACTAGATTTTTTCTTTTTTAAGAAGAGGAGGGAAATTTATTTTTGTTGTAATTAACATTAGCCCCAAATGTTGTGGATTGAGCATATAACTTGCATTGAGCAGAATTGAACTGGATAATGACACTAACATTGCAACATCAACACCATTAATGTACTGAATTGAATCATCATTGAACTGATTTGAGCTGAATAATGACACTGTTGGGTAATTCCATGTTAGATCAACCAGAGGTCCTCAGCTCAAATTTTTAATTCTGTTAATATTTTTTTCTGAAGAAAGACAGACATAAATAGTGATGAAAGGCAAAATATTAAATGCCGTAGATAAATATCAAAGTGTTTAAATACATTTTTTGACTGTTTTTATCTCAGGCAGTATAACGAAATAGTTGTATGTACAGTTGTACCACCCTACATGGAAAGTGAACCAGTCTTCCTATACTTGAAATGAGCAGTTTTTACCAGTAATTGAGAGACATTTACAAACCTTTTCACTCTGGGAAAGATCAGTTGGGGTCCTCTGGATGATGCATTATTATGTTTACTGTTATTACCTTGTCAATTCATAATAAAAGTGCCATGTTTGCAGTTGTGCCACCCTGACATTTTAAGAATATATAAATTGCTGGGCAAAAGTTTTTCAATTATCTCAATAGCTTTAAAACTATTGATATTTAAAAAAAAAAAAAAAAAAAAAAATTTTTATATGAAAGGTTTCAAACCTAAAATGATGCCATAGTAGTTATTTTTATTTTATTTTTTTTATTATTAAGACACTATTTTAAATAGTTGTCTTATTTGTTCAGACAGTTGCACCACCTGACATTTTGGGGGGTTAAGATAACATAAGCATAAAATAATATGTATTATTAGGTAAATAAATAGGTTAAGTTAAATAGGTTCAAACTAAATAGGTTTTATAGAATTAATAAAGTGATGTGTCATGACTTTATCAAATTATTGGACACAAAAATATGTCACGTCATGTCACTGACCCATATAATAATTGTGGCAAAAATGGGGAGAAGCACTTTTCATGTATTTTCCAAAGTTGGCATGTCTGTAACTCAAAAAGTAATAAAAATATCTCAATATGTTTTTAGATTCTGGATCTTAACAAACTTTTATTTTGATATCTTCATTTTAAGGCTCTATATGGTTCAGTCACAGAGATATGGGGATCTCAATATGGCTCCATGAGTGAATTGTTAAATTGTACATAGGGCTGGGCGATATATCACATGTGATTGTCACACGCATTTCGTCAGTAAAGCCGGTTCCCTGATTACCACTAAATCGCCATCACCTGCTTTCGAATGTAGTGGCATTTAATAGACAGAGCCGTAGTTCACTGACAAGCCACGCAATATCGCGTTCATTATCGAAAGCGATTCATCTGCGATATGAACGCGATCTGTCTATTAAATGCCACTACATTTGAAAGCAGGTGATGGCGATTTAGTGGTAATCAGGGAACCGGCTTTACTGACGAAATGCGCGTGACAATCGCATGCGATATATCGCCTAGCCCTAATTGTACACATTTTCAGTGGTCAAAAACCAAATGTGGGTCACTTTGCATACAGCTGATTTTTTCTTTTTCTTTTAAAGAGAAATTTCTGAAGAATAAATAATGCTGAAACTTGAAATGTATCTTGTTTCCCTTAATCAAAATAATTGTATAGAACATGTCTGAGTACAAAAAAACATTCCTTTTCCAATGTTTGTAACTGTAACTCAAGAAGTATTATGTTAAAAGTGAAAATGTGCCTATATTTATTCACATAAAAACAACAATGTCAATATCTTGATTGAGTCCAAAAATATGCTGTTATTAAGAATAAGGAAAACATGGCTACTTAGCTGGTGCAATACTTTTATTTCACATTTGTTTTTCAGAAAACACTTCACACCTCTGGAAGGAAGTTAATGTGCCTCAACTTGGCCATTTCAGTGAACTTTTGGTACTGAGAATATTGTTAAAATTGGTATGTTCAATGCATTTGTTTTGATAGAAAAAAGAAGATAAATTTCGAATTTTAACAATATTTGTTCCTCAAAGACTTCTCTTTTAATACAATAAGTATCGGCTGTTTGAAAAGGATATTGAGATATATTCAATACTACTTGAGTTACAGGCACGCAAACTTTGGAAAAATAATATTTTTGGAGCAGGTATGTTCTATGCAATTGTTTTGATAAAAGGAAATGAGATACATTTCTAGTTTAACATTAACATTTAACATTATTTGTTCTTCAGACATTCCTCTTAAAAGAATAAAAGTATCAGGTGTATGTAAAATGGTCCACATTTGGTTTTTGACCTCTGAAAATGTACAATATAACAATTTACTCATGGAGCCACATTGAGATATCTCTGGGATTGAACAATATAGGGCCCTTAAAATTAAGATACTAAAAGAAAGGTTTGTTAAGAGCCAAACCAAACCGATATTAAGATATCTACAGGCATGTAAACTTTGGGGAAAAAACACAAGAAATGCTTTTTCCCATTTTTGAACTGTCCATTCAACCATTGGCATATAATGCAACAATGATTGCTAAAGACAACTACTTATATAAATTTATTTATAAAATAATGATGCTGCCATCGTTCTAAAGTCATTTCACCCACCTGAAATTTGACTCCAAATCTCAGGTGAAAAATTATTAATGCTTGTCTTTCTTCAAAAAAAAAAATAAATAAATAAATAAAATAAATGAAAATATAACAAAATCAAAAATTTTAGCCGAGGAAGTTTCCAAAATTTGGTTGATTTGACATGGAATGACTCTGTTGCCTTCTGTTGATCTGCTTATAGGTGGATTGAACTTTTTTCTGAAGTGATGAACATTGCAACATTGACACAGTTCTTGAACAAGTTTGTAACAACATTAAAATAAACTGAGCTAAATAATGACTCTGTTATTATCTGTAGAGCTGTATTACATCTGAAATTGAATTGGTTTAACATTAACACTGTTATTGTCCGGTTTATTAATGTGAAGCCACTTTGAAACAATCTGTATTGTATAAAGTATTATATAAATAAATCTGACTTGACTTGTACTGAACCTCTTTAGTGTTCATGCTGACATACACAACCATTTTTATTCTGCTAAATATCCTAAAACTGTTGACACTACTATCATAGTATCAGCAAATTTTCCATTTGACAGTAACTGAAGCAAGTAATGAGATAATTAAGAAAAAAATAAAGAGATGATAGATGAGTAGTTAAACGTAGCTGCAGTGTGTGTATGCTGAATAGGCAGTGTGTGTTTGGACAAATTATTCCATTCTGCCTGGGGACAGGGGAGCTCATGATATCATTATGTTCCCATGTTGCTGAGCCAACGGCGCAGGTTTAATTTTGACATCAGTGGGAACATAAAAGCAGCTTCAAAACAAGTCAACCTCAAATAAATAAAGTATTTTTTTAGTGAAGCGACTGTTGCTCGTTGTGGCCAATTCTAAGATCAGGTGGAAGTTACTGCTGTTATTCTACCAGAATAGAGATTGTATCAACCTGACTGTATCACCTGTCTTTAGCAGTTGAAACAGATGAGATGTTTAACTGTTTAACAGTGCCTGAACAAATGCACATACCTGACAGCTTTTGTCTGAGAAGGAATTTAAGTCTAATTCGTCTATTGTTGTTCACACTTTGGGGGAAATGAAATGTTTTGTTTAAATGGAAAACATCTACATGCCTTTCAAACAAACATAGTCATAACCAGAGAGCAAACGTGCCTTTTTTAACCACACAATACCCAACAAAACAATTAACAGGAAAACACCTGAATTTGGAATGTTGAATACTCTGTTCTGCCTTTATTTTCTTTGCCATCTTTCTCTGTGTACAGTTGACATTATTTCCAGACAACTGTTAAAGGAGATTGAAATATCAGACATTCAGTGGGATGGGCTTTCAGTATGTCATGAGTTTCATTTGTATTCATTTGTTTGCCAGCTGCATTTTTGACACTGTCAAATTGTGTCAATTCAATGTGTGCAAATTTTTTTTTAATACAGATGTCACTCAAAGGTAACTTTGATATTTTAAAACCTCACCTTGAAGGAAAATTTCCTTGTTTTGATTCACAATCTCTGTGACAATTTATTCAGTTGTTTTTGGCCATTTCTAAAACATGAGCCCAACCCCAGAATAAATATAAATGGAACATTTCTGATACATTTTACATTGACTCTTTCTATAAATTCTCTGAAAACCTCTAAAGATCAAGTTAATTAAGGGTCAATGACATGTACATTTTTGTCCAGATCTATTAATTTACATTAAAAATGCAGTGCATACATATGATGACTTGAGCACTCCCAATATTATCCAATTGCAGAGCCACAATGTTAGGGAACACCAGACTTGGAGACAGAGATAAGGTTAAACCCAAACAGGGTATTTATTAACAGTAGTGAATATAACAGTGAGCAGGTGAGCAATGGAACAGTCAGAATAATGAGTCTATTTTCCCTTTACCTGTCACGATCACAATCTCAGTTCACCATTTCCCATCATCCTCTGTTTACCACCTGAACACACTCCCCAATCACCTGTCAGCTATCACACTCATCAGTACCGCTTTTTATAAGCCAGCACCAAACAAACACACATTGTCTGATCTCGTCAATACCTAGGACTATTGTCTTTGCATAAGACTGCTTTCCCCAATGTGTGTTGTCACCTCCGGAGTCCTTGCCTGTATACTTGCCTGTAGAGATTTACCGGTTATGATCCCGTCCGTTGTCATCATCCATCTTCTGCCATCACCCGTCTCCTTCAGCTAGCCTGCACCAGGCAGCACCTGCAAAAGAGAAACTGTGTTAAATCAAGATAAGTTTGATCATCTTTTCATGAACTCTGTTACTTACCTGCTTTACTTGCTTGTGTCCTGCAAATCCTGCAAATAAAGACTCTGTTATTTGATATTACCTTTCCTGTCTTCTTCTGTGTGCGTGACAGAAGATCAGACCAAGTAAAGGATGAACTCAGCGAGGGATTTATCAGAAGAGATTCTGTGCTCCATCTACCAGAACCACCGTAAATTGGAATTATATGTAAAGGAATTCTTGGAATATTGCAACTTAACATCCTGGGATGACGGGAGCCTCATGGCCATGGTTTTGTTCTGGAGTGGATTGGACAGTCATCTAGCACTTTTGATACCATTAGGCAGTCCAACCTTCTCTTTGAAGCAGTATCTTGATTATGTACTGTTGCTAAATGGCTTGTCCTTCACTGTTGGTGAGGTTACCGTCTTCCCTGTGGAGGAAACTGCAAGCCCTACTCCTCCTGTCTCTACCACCTCAGCTCCAGATTCCAGTCTCAAGCCCGCACCAGTCACAGGATCCAGTCACAAATCTGTTCCTTTGAGAGAAATTCACCAGTCCATTCCTGTGAGAGAAATTCGCCAGTCTGTCCCAGTGAGAGAAATTCACCAGTCTGTTCCAGTGAGAGAAATTCACCAGTCTGTTCCAGTGAGAGAAATTCACCAGTTCAGTTCGATTCAAATTTATTTGTATAGTGCTTTTCACAATATATATTGTTTCAAAGCAGCTTTACAGACTGAATGTCAACATTACAATTTGGAGTAATCTGTTATCAGAGATGGCTGTGTCCAATGTTTGTAATTTCAGCAATGTACATTTACAAACAAATCATGCAGTTAGCTATGAATCCATATTAACAATGATTAGGATATATAGCAAAATTTGGAATGGTGCATGTTGATCCAGAGTTTGCATCATCTGAAGTCCTCGCAGGGGTTGGCGCCGTCTCTTCACTAGGGTTGGGTATCGAGAACCGGTTACATTTTAGAACCGGTTCCAAATTTCAAAGAACCAGGGAATCAATATGATGCACACATTTCGATTCTGTTTATCGATTCCTGACTTTTTTTCAGTTATCTTGCACGGTGAATGGTATCTATCTGCTAGGACCTGCGACAAGGACCTTATCTCATCATGCACATATGCAGTTCATTACAATCTGCACTGACTTTTGCTCCAACCTGCATTAATCTGAAGGAATGCACCGTGTTTGGGCCATTCACATGTCACATCTAAAAACGTGTGAAAAGCGCGACTACGCCACTTTCTCCTCCTTTCCAAAGCACTTTCGCTCCCGTGGCGTCTGTCGTTGCTATGCAACCATGAACTGCACTCTGCAAGATGATGAGAAAGTATCAGCAAAGGATTCATTGATTTCTAGCCCTTTCATTAGCTTTACTAGATATATTTATGGAGATGAGCAATAAAACCTGGCTGAGCTTTTGATGTTGTTACGGAAAGGCCGAAGCTGATCGGTTGGTTCTTGTCACATGACCTGCGGTGCGCTTGAGGCATTCTGAAAAGCATATAGGCACACCTGGAAACATTTGAAATAAACAATATTCTTGAAGTATTTGCTCTTTTTTTCTCTCCATAAAAAAATATTGGACTCAGAATCGAGAATCGATAAGAACCGGATTCGATAAGCGGAATCGGAATCGGAATAAGTAAAATTAAAACGATACCCAACCCTACTCCTCACAGGTGTGGAAACTGGAGCTGATGTACTCTCTAGTCACCGTAAGTTTAGCGTAAGTTGACGACCCTGACCTTCCCCTCCATCCTTCCCACCACCACCAGGTTGGCCCTGTCCATCCTTCGTCTTCAGGCAGGATAAGCCGAATCTGCATCCCCCAGGGTACGGACTAAGGATGGGGCCACGCCAAAACGCTTATCTATACAGCTAAACATGAATCATTATCGCTCAGTACCTCTGTTAATACTTTATTGAATAAATACCAAGCAAACGTTTACCTGCACTCTGAGTCGTTCTGGTCAAAATGCATTACAGTAATCTGGTCTTGAGGTCATGAATGCATGAACTAACTTTTCTACATCAGAAACAGATAACATGTTCTGTAGTCTAATATAACACCCAGGTCTTTAACTGTAGAGGATGACCTAGGTCTCAAGGGCCCTGACTGGGCAAAGTAGCCTTAGCTTTTCTTGTTTGGCTGACACATGAGGAGGATGAAAGGCCTGAAGGACTACCGGCCGGGCCACATTAGTGGGTACCTTAAGTACGTAGCCCGGTCTAGGATAAAGAATAGTTTTACTCCACCTGGAGCAAATTCCAAACAGGAAAGAGCAACTGACAAGGCCCGAAGGTCCCCAACTCTTTTGAGGGTCATTATTGCCAACAAAAATGCCATTTTTAAGGCTAAGCACTTGTCAGATGCAGAGTCCAGGGGGTTAAATGGTGCAAGAGATAAACCTTCTAATACCACTGTCAGATCCCAAACAGGTATTCTAACCTGAGCCAGAGGCCTCATCCTTAAAGTACCACAAAAGAAACAAGTAATTTCCCAAAAAGTTACCATCTAACAGTGGACGTAAAGCAGCCAGAGCTGCTACATACACTTTATGTGTAGAAGGGGAAAGACCATCTGAGAATTTGGTTTAAAGATACTCCAGCACTGAAGCCAATGGGCAATTAACTGGATCCAGTTGGTGTTCTCTACACCATGAAGAGAAAACCTTCCACTTCAAAGCATACAGTTTCCTCATTGAGGGAGCTCTAGAATTAAGAATGGTCTCCACTACCTCAGTAGAGAGACCCTTATTCAGGAGTTGATCCCCCTCAGGGGCCACACCCATAACTTCCACATGTCCGGTCAGGGGTAAAATATTGAGGCCCCTCCTGACGGGAATTTCCTGATGGGAATCTCCCACTCTCTCGGCCACGACTGTACCAGGGCGTCCAGTCCCAGGGGAGCTGGACAGGTGAGGGAGAACCAGAGGGGACAATGTGAATTCTCTTGTGACGCAAATAAGTCTACACCCACCTGGCTGAATCTCCTCCATATCAACTGTACCGTCTCGGGGTGCAGTCTCCATTCCCCGGGCCTCAGCCCCTGCCTAGACAGGATGTCTGCTCCCACATTCAGGTGCCCAGGGATGTAAAGTGCTCTCAGAGAGAGAAGTTTTCCCTGGGACCACAGGAGGATCTGATGCGCCAGTCTGCACAGAGGGTGCGACCTCAGACCCCCCTGATGATTTATGTACGAGACCACCAACATATTGTCCATTCGAACCCGAACATGATGGTCTCTGAGGTCTGAGAGAAAATGCTTTAAAGCTCGCATCACTGCTAGCATCTCCAGGCAATTTTTATGCAAAGGGAGATAACGTTCCTCCAACTGACCCTGGGTCGAGCAGCCTTCCATGACCACCCCCACCTTGTACTGGATGCATCTGTCGTCAGTCTTTGATTGACAAGATATCCCCAGCAAACCAAGGCTTCTTCCATATGATCAAAGCCTGAAGGCATGTGCACGAGACATTGATCGTGCAAAATGGGTTGCCCCTTGGGAAAAACCCCTTGGTCCTGAGCCACTGTAACTGCCTCATGTGTAGCAGGCCAAAAGGTATTACATTGGACGCTGCCGCCATGAGTCCTAACAGTCTCTGAAACTGTTTACAGTCATATGTTGGCCTAGCTTTATCCTGGATAACATAGCCAGAATCATGTCGATATGTGTGGGAGACAGTTGTGATCGCATCGTGATCGGGTCCCACACTACTTCTAGATATGTTGTCCATTGGACAGGAGTGAGCATGCTCTTTTTTATATTAAGCCTGAGCCCCAAGCACTTCATGTGATGTGGCACGACTTCTCGATGCCATGCTGCTCTTGAGACTGAGCCAAAATCAGCCAGTCATCTATATAATTGAGAACTCTTATTCCCTGGAGCCTGAGTGGTGCCAGGACTGCGTCCATACATTTCGTGAAAGTGTGTGGAGATAGTGCTAGGCCAAACGGAAGGACCTGATATTGAAACACTTTGCCCCCGAAAGTGAATCTCAAGAACTTCCTGTGTTCTGGAAGGATGGAGATATAGAAGTATGTGTCTTTCAGATAGATTGTAAAAAAACAGTCCTCGGACTTGATTTGGCTCACGATAAGAGGGATTGTCAGCATTTTGAACTTGTACCTCCTCAGAGATCGGTTCAGCTGGGCAACTTCTTACCTGTTTGGGGCCCACTACTGTTTCTAGGACACCCATGAACCTTGGTAGACGAGACCCAAACTGAAATCTGTACCCTTTGTCGACAGTGCTCACCACCCACTGTGATATATTTGGTAGAGTTTTCCAGGTGGGTAGGAATTTTACTAGAGGAACCAGCCTCTCAAGGCTGGCACTCCCTGTACTTGAAGGAGCAACTTCGGTATCCTGAAGTGGATTTATGGCAGAATTTAACCAAAAAAATTATTTCTGCAGGCCTCTTGGGTGAACCCCCCCCACGACTGCTTCCTTGATAGGAAGACATAGAGATGAGATTTGGGTTTGTTAGAAATCGTTGTATCCCGAAGCGCCGTGGGCAGCGGGGTTAACAAATCGATTTCCTGAGGGCTCCACTGTGGAGCAGGTGTAATTTGGTCAGCCTGATACACCTGTAAAATAGCCATAGTGTGTAAACAGGCACCGACTTGACCTGCTGCCATATATGCCTTTCCAACCACAGAGGAAGTGGTACGACACGGTTGGAAGGCAATGCCGAGTGATGACAAATAAGCCGCTAACGTCTCCTCTATTTTAGGCATAACACCATAACCATTCTCTTTGAACCCCGCAATTGATGTATGATGGTGGACTATGGGGCTCGAAAGCCTAGATGAAAGTGGCTTTTTCCAGGATCTCCACACCTCAGTGTGGAGATCCTGAAAGAATAGTAAGCCCTGACATGGAGGTTGTGGTGTAGACTGCAGAAAGTGCTCATCTAATTCGCTCTTTTTGTGCGCTTCCTGTCTCTCAGCCGGCAAGTCGATGTTTAATTTGGCCACGGCTCGAGATAAAACCTCCACTAACTCCTCATACTGTGGTGATTGGGCTAGCGAGTCACCCAGTTCACCTGTTTCAATACTGAGAACGTCTAATTCCTTAGAACTAGACAAACCCATTGTCATGCGCTCACGCGGAGCGGGCTTCTGGATCCCGAACGTGAGTGCTGGATCTACAGGCTGAGGACTGTGAAAGGACCAAAGCTGTCTCAAACCCCTACCCTAGATCCATCTGCGATCCCCATGAGTGGAGCCGCCACATGGGGTGCAGAGCTGGCCGCTCTGATCAAACAATGCCAGCCTGGAGCACAGCGTTCTCAGAAGTGAATGCTTGCAGTGCTCGCAATCAACCCCCTTGAGGGCTGACCAAGCATGTTCTGCTCCCAAACAGCTCACACACAGGTTCTGTGTATCTCCACCTGGAATAAAACGAGGGCAGGGATGAACACACTTCCTGAACTGCTGCTGCTCTTCACTCGCCACAATATATATATATATATATATATATATATATATATATATATATATATATATATATATATATATATATATATTTAATACAGGACAAACAACACCAAATAAGACTGACAGACACAGAGTACTTGCTGAAGATCAGAAAGCTGACAACAGCTGTGAGACCGGCTTTATAGCTTCCGCTTTCCACCGGCACGTGTCTGGGATGATATTGCAGCAATCAAGATTAGACTCAGTCACGCCGAAGGTGAAGGGAACTTTTGATTCACTCGTTTGTGTTGTTTACATTACATGCACTTACGCGACCACGCAAACTGACAACAAAACATTTGACATTTGATGCAGTTTTACTTACTGCCTGCAGTTCACCGAAATGCAGGGAACAAACAAAAGCACTTGCACAACTCCATTGCTGCCCCAGAAAAACAAACTGCATCCACTGTTCCCTTAACACTGGATTCTTTGGGAAGCTGAACAAGGTTATCTTTCCCTCATAACCAAAAACACACTTCTTTGGTGACACTGTTGATTTTGTGGTCTAAAAACAAAATGACAAATCTTTCCCTGCACAGTGCTGCCGACGACGTCCGTAACCCCAGCGAAGCACATTGATGGGCGCGCTCTTCAGGAGAAGTGCCCATACAAGGAATTCTGCCCTTTATGACATCACAGGGCCGTACTCAAAAAAAAAAAAAAAAAAAAAACTTTCTGAAACTTATATAAACCCTGAAGGAGTGTATTTATACTCCGTTATATGTCCATATATCAACTTCAGCCATGTTTAGCATGAGAATCCAACTCTTTAACAGTGTAAATAAGTCAGAATGCATGAAATAGCATTAGACATCCCATTTAAAAAAAAAGATGAAAATGTGTTCATAATTAGAATTGGGTTGTGGACTACTATTAAGAAAGAGGAAATCAGAACTGTTGAGGATATACCTAAAGTTATGTAGTATGGGCGAGAACGGAATGAGTAATCAAGATGGATGGAGCTCATTACTCTTGTCTTGTGTGCTTCATTGCTTACTAACTCCTGATAGATACCACAGGTATCTGAAATTTAGGAGCTGCAGGACAGCTGTATTATGAGCACATATGACAACTTTTCGCAAAGAATGCGTTAAAATTATGATGACACTGAAATTAACATGTAATGCAAGTAGTAATATTTTAAAAAAAGTTATTGTAATGGCATTATAAGACTTTGTTTATCTTTATAATCATTTACAATTTAGTGATTTTAAACTGTAGACAAATGGCTGTTTTATGCTTTTGATAACATGAAAATTTAAATATTTATATTTTAAATCTTTCACATCCAAATAGAATGCACTTTATTAAAATTTAGCTTTCTCTTCCAGTTAAAGAAATAATTTATTTTATTATCAAAATAATTTTTACAATGTGCTTTATGTCTTTAATTAAATGTGTAATGCCACCTTAGTGGTTATACCCTTGCATACCACTATTATCCAAGTGGTTTAGACTGGTTGACATCATTGTAGTTCCTTTTTCACATAGTTCCTTTTTCACATACTGTATATGTATATATACAGTACAGTCCAAAAGTTTGGAACCACTAAGATTTTTAATGTTTTTAAAAGAAGTTTCGTCTGCTCACCAAGGCTACATTTCTTTAATTAAAAATACTGTAAAAAACACTAATATTGTGAAATATTATTACAATTTAAAATAACTGTGTACTATTTAAATATATTTGACAAAGTAATTTATTCCTGTGATGCAAAGCTGAATTTTCAGCATCGTTACTCCAGTCTTCAGTGTCACATGATCCTTCAGAAATCATTCTAATATGCTGATTTGCTGCTCAATAAACATTTATGATTATTTTCAATGTTGAAAACAGTTGTGTACTTTTTTTTCAGGATTCCTTGATGAATAGAAAGTTCAAAAGAACAGCATTTATCTGAAATACAAAGCTTCTGTAGCATTATACACTACCGTTCAAAAGTTTGGTGTCAGTAAGAATTTTTATTTTAATTTTTTTGAAAAGAAATTAAAGAAATGAATACTTTTATTCAGCAATGATGCATTAAATCAATCAAAAGTGGCAGTAAAGACATTTATAATGTTACAAAAGATTAGATTTCAGATAAACACTGTTCTTTTGAACTTTCTATTCATCAAATAATCCTGAAAAAAAATATTGTACACAAATATTTTGTGCAATTGTACACATTAAATGTTTCTTGAGCAGCAGATCAGCATATTAGAATGATTTCTGAAGGATCATGTGACACTGAAGACTGGAGTAATGATGCTGAAAATTCAGCTTTGCCATCACAGGAATAAATTACTTTGTGAAATATATTCATATAGAAAACAGTTATTTTAAATTGTAATAATATTTCACAATATTACTGTTTTTTACTGTATTTTTAATTAAATAAATGTAGCCTCGGTGAGCAGACGAAACTTCTTTTAAAAACATTAAAAATCTTTCTTTCTTTTTTTACATTTGTTTATCTTATATCTAAGAAGTTTTATGCATATGGCTGTAGGTTGTAAGATGTCACCTCACAAAAATTAATGATATTTATAAATTAATAATTCATGATATTTGTAATTATACCTGCTAGCTTGAAAATTTATTTCAAAGCATTTTGAAAAATAAAGATTAAGATGTGTACATTCACATTCAAGGTGTAAGGAGCATTTTACACCACTTTTGTTGTAAATATGTTTTCAAAATCATATAACCAACATGAATACAAATATATTTCTGAGAACATGGCATCCATGCATTTTCAATTTAAAAGATTTTTTCTTTTTTCTTTATTTTATTTGTATTATTGTTTTATTTGTCATTGGCCATAAAACATCAAAAACTGATGCTGGTATAGGACATTAACTGGATTTGCTTTAGTTATCATCTAAACAATTTTTAAACCATGACAAATGCTATTTAAGACCAAATTAAATTTATCTTATACAATAGGCTTGGTCATACAGCTAAGACTCGGGGTACATGGCAGATGTTTGTAAGGAACGTTTAGTACTTTACCATGTGGTCTAGTTTATAGACTCACACACACAGACACTATCACAGAGAAGGACGGTGTGCAGACTAACGTCCATCTGGAAATGTGTTTACTGCAGTCTAAACAACTGTAAATTTCAACAAACAGGTTGTAAACTCACTCATGGTTTCTTAGTTGCTTACACTTCCTCTTCCATCCCTCTAGCACACACATAAGTACTCACTACCACATTTCTGGTGTTCAGTGGTAATTATAGCAGATCAGATCAAATCGTCACCTGTCATCATATCTGTCATTGTATTTAACCGAGCTAAAATATCACAGTACCTGTTTTGTGATACTTCACCTGACCTGCAGAAAATAGCATGGATTTGTGTCATGTTTTTACTCTTTCAGATGGAGTTTTGTAGGAGGTTGCATAAAAGATGAAGGCTGGATCTAATCACAACAGTTGATTTTACTGAAGACAAAATCAAAATAACACTCTCAGAATACAGCAAACAGAAAAAAACAATATATATGGACAAGATCAGACAAAGGACACTTTAAACTCAGGGCTATACATACAAATGTTGACCAGTGAAAGGAAACGAGAAACAGGTGCAGAATCAGTAACGGAGTTTCATTCCTGAATATATTGATGTTTTTAAACAAATTGGATGAGTGAGTGATTCAATGAGTGCATGCACGTTCTTAAACCGATTATGCTTAATAAGCCGACAACGCATGTGGTACTGTGCATTTTCCTTTACTGGCATAGGATCATAAACGGCTTAAGAATAAACCTATGGACAGAGCTAGATTTTTACCCTGATTTACCTGGCATGTAAACACCTTAACTTGCATTCTGTCAGCTTACTGAAGTGTGCATGTGTGATATGTGACAGGAAAGCATCCGTATACGGAAGATTTAAACGCATCCAGCCACAGCGAGTGTTTCACGCTAGGGGAGGAGAAATATATCACAAACTCTGACTTTTCCTTGACCCAAGAAATATAAAAGTTGTGTTCTCATCTTGTGCAGCCAAATGACAAGTGATACAGTTGTAGAAACTTCAAATATGAGAGGAGAATGAGTCTGTGCAAGTTTCTCACTGACATTTTGAAATACTCTGGGGGTTTTTAATGCTTAATTTAGCATCACAACATATATGTATATATGTATATAATACATATAATACTCTGAGTGAAATACATGGGTGCTTACATTTTTAAGTCACCACTGGGGAATAACCCCGGGAATTGCCAGATTATTGATTTGCATGTAAACTGGTAAATCGGGTTATTTCAATAAACTGATTTTTGATAGTTATCAGTATTGGTGTGCAAACATGCTCAATGAAAAACTCATTAACACAGTCACTTGTTGAAAAATCCCCACTGCTAATGCACTGACAGTCTGTCTGAAAAATGCAGAAAAAAAAGAGAGAGAGAAGACTACTGAATTGATACAAACAGTGAAAAGTCCCAGTGCTGTTGCACTAAATAGAAGCACTCACAGAATGCCACTCTGCCAATCAAATTCAAAGACCAGAACTAATTGTTTTATAAAGATTAAAAGTGCATTCAGTAATTTGATGCTTTTTTTAAAAAAAGTTTTAAACATCATTAAATAAATTGTTTTCAATACAATTTATTTTAATTATGAAGAACTTAAGAAACAGAACAGCAAAAGAATCAGAAAAGGTCTTAAACTAAAAGACAGAAAGACTGACAAAGACACAAAAAAAGATGTGCCTTTTTTATTTTTAAATTGGCTGATAATTTAAGTTTAACTGCAGTTTTGTCTTTCTTCTGTTGTTCTTCACCTAATTTAATTGAAATTTTCATGTGATATTGTTATATTGAATGATGTCAACTGAACTTGCCATACATTGACTTTTAGTGAATTGGTGCTTGTCAGTATGGACAGAGAACCTAGGCTCAGTGAGGCCCATGCTATAGCCTACTCATTGGCTCTGGGGGAGGGGACTCAACTATAATCATTTTGTCCTGGGCTCTGTGAATTTAAGCAATGACCCATGTCCCTGACTCAGCCTACCAATCTACTTCAATATCTCACATTTCTTATTATATTTCAGCACCTTTCTCAACTTACCAAACTATCTCAATAACCTTACTACAACTATAAATCTATCCTACCTCACATTACATATATGTCTAACTCAACCTACAACTCAACTACAACTCAATAACCTTTATCTACCCATCAGTCTACCACAATACCTAGCATTATTTAATATAGCTCAGTAATCTTACTCAACCTCAGTACCTCACATTGCTACTTAACAGCTTGACAAATGAAGACTTGTAGGTCAGTTTTAAAATTAATAATACATAGTAAGAAATACATTATGGCCAAAAATATATTTTACATAACTGTGTGTGCATGTGCGTGCGTGCGTGTGTGTGCGTGCATGTGTTTTTGTGATTTATGAGGACACAAATTTGTATAATGACATGGGTATTACACTGGTATTATGATGTAAACATGAAATATGAGAACATTTCATGAGTCCTCATATTTAAAATAGCTTTAAAAGCATACTAAACATAATTATATCATATATTTTATTAAAAATGCAGAATGTTTTCTGTGATGGGTAGGTTTAGGGGTAGGGGTAGTGTAGGGGGATAGAATGTACAGTTTGTACATTATAAAAACCATTACGCCTATGAAATGTCCTCACTTTGATAGCAAAACAAACCTGTGTGTGTTTGTTTAAGCTTCACAGGAGCTGCAATTGACCCTTGACCTCTCCCTACCCTGCAGGTGCATACTGAGAAGGTGATTGAGGTCATTCCTGCTACCTTCTTTGCTTCTGTCTCCCAGGCAAAACTCTCCACCATCTTTTAGTTTCTGTTGTTGTTAACTGGAATCTGGTAGATATTCATCTGTAATCTCCTTAAGCAGCTTTGATTGTTTCAGATGGTTTCAAAACTTTCCCTGCAATTACTAAACAGCTAACCATTCATTTACCTCATTCACAAGCAAAAGAGAGCGTATATGCGACAGAGAAACAGATGCTGCCTCACTTGTTAGCTCTCTGTGCGTCACTTGCGCATCGGCTACCGTCTTTAGACTGCTCGTGATAGCTGTTCATGTCCCTAGAGCGGCAGTGCCGTAGAAGGCAGACGGTTCGGGCTCATGCGGCCAGCGGGGCGGATCGAGGGGTGGAGCCGCTCCCGGTGTATATAGAGCAATTCCATGTTAGTCTGAGAGAGAGAATCCCCTGTCCGAGAGCCGCACGTCACCTAAAACAACTTTAATCCGAGCGTGAGAACGGAGGGAATCAAAACACAGGAATTCATTCACTGCATTGGTGCATGCATGGGAATTATTTGATTCTCTAACTACAGGAATGCCCATTTAGACTGCAACTTCATGATTTCAAAGTCGGGATTCTTCTAAAAACACTATAGCCTATTCCTACCTGTCAGATGTTTTACATGATTCTTTAAAGTCCCGAGGTGTCTCAGTGCAGTAAACTTGAAGGACGGGTTTGACTGTCTCATATCTAGACTCGGTACCCGTGTTGGATCGAGAAATTGTGTGTGACTCCGTTACCGAATATTATCGGTGTGCGGGGCTTATTTCCACACTAGAGGCGCCGCCTTTGCTCTGAACACACACACACACACACACACACACACACACATACATATACACACGCGCGCGCGCGCCATCAGGTGCCAGAGAGACACACACACTTCCGATTGAGTATTCGAGTAAAGGCAGATCAGCGAAGATCACCCAGGACTTTACCAGGCACCGAGTTGGATTTATAAAGCAGATTTGTCCCTGTGTGACAAGATGATGGATGCATGAGGGCCCGCGAGATCAATACACCTAATTAATCAATACCCTCTAAGCTCACGTGAAGATCAGCTCAGCTGGATGTGTATGACTGCATCTCTATCACCAGGTGGCTTTTCAAGTGAGTGTTTCCAAGCGCGTGTCTGGCGTAAATGTGCGCATAAGGTGTTTTTGGAGCCACAAAACAAGCGCAGAGCGACAATGCGCGTGCGGGATTAGTTTAAACTTTGGTTTGCGGCGGAATCGTCAGGGTCCAGACTCTAAACTCGCGTCCCTGTAGAAGAGACTACGTAGATCCCAGATGGGAGCTGATCTGGATTGAATTGCTATTTATTTCCCTTTGTAAAGAAGAAGGGAAAAACATTCCAGTCGGAGGAGATTACAAGTGCTTTTTTCTCAAAGATAATTTATTGTGACTCCTCTCCTTTTTGGATTTAAAAGTCCTGCGCCTGCTTTGGTGCAACTGTTCCGCACCAGGAATTTCGTGTTTTATCAGAACTTGGGGAAACAGCAGTGATGTTTGTGTTGAAAGCAGTGGTGCTCTGTGCATTGCTCGGCGGGGCTGGGGCTCAGTCGTGCCCGTCTCAGTGCTCCTGCAGCGGGACAGCGGTGGACTGCCACGGGCAGAGTCTGCGGAGCGTGCCGCGGAACATTCCCCGCAACGCTGAGCGACTGTGAGTGCGCCGAAACACGCTACATTAACACAATTACAATGACCAGTACTTTACTATAGTAATAACACTGTGCATTTATTATACATTTGGTCCACAAAATAATTCAATCGATTTCTATTATAGCCTATTCGAATTATAATTATTATCTTTTGTAAATTAATTCAACATACATACAGCACTAATGCACGACCAAATGTCATTAATATAAAGGATACTATTTATTATGTTTATTAATAATACGTATATATATATATATATATATATATATATATATATATATATATATATTTATTCGTGTCTGTCACACATTAAAATGTACTGTTGTTAATTCTTTATAATAAGCCACACAAATTATATATTAATATTATTCTGTTACATGCTTTTTGAAGTGCTGTTATCAGAACAAAACCAGAGTGTCCTTTTCTATTCCACTCACGCATGTCTCTATCTGTCATTGACTGTCTTTCTGAAGTGGGATTCATTAATTAAACTGGCATGAAGTTTAAACACAACCTGCTCTGCTTCGAGACTGCAAGAGTTGTTGAACCACCAAAAGACTTTTTACTTATTACAATTTCAATCATTCCTGGCCCAAGGATTTTTTTTCAGTTTAAAACTACATAAGCATTTATTTGGCTGGGTATCTAAGTACCTGTCATATAGAAAAGGCTACATGACACCAACATTAATTGGTCAGGATTGCTGAACCCTGACCAGAATTCAATTAGAAACCGGCTAAGAACTCGTCCACAGTCTAGCACATATTTCACCAAAGATAAAACTCATTCAGGGATGGTGCATAATGATGATGCAGACAATTTAAGAAATCCAGCATGCTGCTGAACATGTGGAATTCATTGTAGCCAAGGCCAGTGTAATGAAGTGACCAGAAAAAAAATGTTCATAGCCTCATTTACCACTTAATGACCTAAATTAGACTTCTTAATTAGGGCTCCATACTTAAGTCATTATTCACAGTTTTACCCCCTCTTCTTTCCACAGTGACCTGAATGCAAACAATCTGACTAAAATCACTAAAGCAGATTTCGCGGGACTGAGGCACCTCAGAGTTCTGTAAGTATTGAAGAAGTAGTTTTTTGCTTTCTTAGTTTTGTTTTGTATTTTGCATGCATAATGTAGATTTTATTTTAAAAAACAAACAAAACCAAACAAACAAATAAAGGTGTAGCCTACATAAAATATTTCTCTTCATCAGGCTCATTTTAAAAATACCTCTGTTAAATACCACTGTTTTAATATTAATGTAAAAATCTCATTAAATTAAACTTAAAATTAAACATTATATTTCAGATTTACTCATTATCCAGCAACGCATTGGCCCACAAAGGTCCCATTATTAGATTAATGCCAGTGAATGCATCGTTATGCCAAATGCCATGACTTGTCACAAAATGCATTGTTCTGGATTTCATTGGTGGTTAAACACTTGTAGTATACGCACCCATAGAGAGAACAAGTTTGAACGGTGAAGCTTAACGAGGCAGTGAGCCCATGATTGTCAAAAACACACAAAGACAGTATTTATTCTGAAAAATGATTGCGTTATCGGAATGTGAAGTGTCTGTCTATCTTTCTTTCTATCTTCCTCTCTGTCTCTGTGTGAGGTTGTGACAGAGCGGGAGATTTTGTGAATGTAAATGTGACTGAGATGGAATGTGTGGGTGTGAATGTATGTGTTAGAGAGAGACATATAGAGAGCTCATGTAAGAACAGGTTTGCCCTCCCACTTGGAGGGTAGTATTTCAGCTGAAGACTTTCTCTCAGTGTCTGTCTTTCCTGTCCCTCATAGATGCATTCTTTTTTTGAACTCAATCACTTCCCCTCTCTCTTACTCTTAAAGGGTTAGTTCACCCAAAAATGAAATTTCTGTTATTAAGTACTAAACCTCATGTTGTTTCACACCCGTAAGACCTTTGTTTCTCTTCGGAACACAAATTAAGATATTTTTGATGAAATCTGAGGGTATCTGATCTAGACATAGGCAGCAACGTCATTGCATCTTTTGACGTCCAGAAAGGTAATTGAAAACATAGTTAAAATAGTCAATGTGAATACAGTGGTTTAACCTTAATATTATGAAGCGACAAGAATACTTTTTGTGCGCAAAACCAAAACAAAAATAACGACTTCATTCAAAATTTTTTCCTTTTCCCTGTCTGTCTCCTATGAAGTTGACGCAGTGAACGCAGTGCAGAGCTTCCGTATTCTACGTCAGAATGCCGACTCTGTATTGGCCAGCTCTTGCGTCAGCATGATTCTCACGTGATAAGCGTCGGCCAATACTGAGCTGGCGTTTGGACATAAACACGGAAGCTCTGCACTGTCAACTGTGTAGGAGACTAACAGGCAAGAGGAAAAATTGTTGGATAAAGTCATTCTTTTTGTTTTGTTTGTGAACACAAAAAGTATTCTCATTGCTTCATAACATTAAGGTTGAATCACTGTAGTCACGTTGACTATTTTAATGATATCTTTACTACTTCTCTGGACCTTGAATGTGGTAATTTTGTTGCTTTCTATCGGAGATATAATCCTCTTGGATTTCATCAGAAAATATCTTAATTTGTGTTCTGAAGATGAATGAAGGTCTTAAGGGTTTGGAACGACATGAGGGTGAGTGTTTAATGACAGAAATTTAATTTTTGGGTGAACTAACCCCTTAATTTTCCTTGCTCTCTTGCTGGTACATAGGACTGAAATTACCTTAATTATCAAACCTCATAAAACACTGCCATATAAATCAACATATTCTGATTTATTGATTTATAGTGATTTACTTCTGATTTATGACACATATACTTCAGCTTAAAATCAACTCATGTTAACTGACACTTCAAGACATCCTACTTCTACATAGACATAAAACACTTTTACTTTCACCATGTCTCGCACACATGTTCAGTCAAACAGAAAATTGTGACTTGAGCTGTGATTTTTCATGTAAGGTCAATTTCTAGCTATGTTGAATCTTATAGCACGGAAGGGTTAAATAATGCATCAGTAAACCTTTGAATGATGTTATAAATTCCCATACTGCATACAATGAAAGTTCACCTTGGTATCTGTGATGTTGTAATGTACTTTAAAAGGGCAAAATGCAGTAACTGCACCAAAGTTGGAACTGAGAACAAATTGCAGTGTGGTTTGATTGAATAATTTGATATGAATCTTCTCACTTTTTTCCCTCTAAATCTGAGCGTATTTGAGCCAAACCTGTCTGTCAAAGGACAGATCATGGTCTAAGAGAACAGATTTCTGCAAATTTACTCATTTTTGACAGGCGTTTTGCTTTTGTAGGCCAGCATAGCTAAAGGAAATGGTGCAGTTATGTTGTTTTTCAAATCTTAGTCTAAGTATAGATGTTGTATTTAGACTGGGTTGAAAGCTCTTATTTACGGTGGTTTTATAATGAGAGGAGGGTCTCAGATTGTGAGATATACTGTGAAATGGTGTTTGTGAAAACTATTTGTGGACAATGAAATATAAAGTGCTCTCTATAAAAGAGCCAAGTATGCACAGACATAACCGTTTTAATCATTGAAATTCATGCAATGAGTGACTTATCTTTATTTCGGTCTCTCTCTCTCTCTCTCTCTCTCTCTCTCTCTCTCTCTCTTCATTTCCTTTCTTAGGCAGCTAATGGAGAACAAGATCAGTTCTATTGAGAGAGGGGCATTTCAGGAGCTGAAAGAGCTGGAAAGACTGTGAGTGACTAACATACACACACACACACACACACACACACACACACACACAGTTTTGTTTTTGTGAATTGTGGGGACATTCCATAGGCATAATGGTTTTTATACTGTACAAACTGTATTTTCTATCGCCCTACACCAACCCTACACCTAAACCTACCCATCACCGAAAACTGTGCACATTTTTACTTTCTCAAAAAAACTCATTCTGTATGATTTATAAGCCTTTTGAAAAATGGGGACATGGGGTAATGTCCTCATAAGTCACCCTCTCCTTGTAATACCTATGTCATACCCATGTCTTTATACAAATTTGTGTCCTAATATGTCACAAAAACGCACACACACACACACACACACACACACACACACACACACACACACACACATAAGATATGCTGCACTGGCCAGTAGGGCTAAAAGTCAGCAGTGTATTCGTGAGTTAACATTAACAGTGTGACCTACTGAGTACAATTTAATTGTAAAATGGCATTACACAATCAAGTGTGTGTTTTCATACATTAATGGTGGATATTGTATGTTGTGGGCGTGTGTGTGTGTGTGTGCGCATTGTGGTCAGGATTTGATGGAGCAACATTTTTGTCTGACAGCCAACCCAGCCTCAGGGGAACACACACATGCGCAACTAACTCTGGCACACACAGCCCTTTAAGAGAATGACACTGGAAGCTGGAATGGAAACGGGAATTACGCTCTTAAGGAACCCCCCCTCCCATCTTTTCTTTCAAGCTTTTACCCCCCAGCTATTCTCCATTTTCAAACCATATTCATTCTGATGGCCTTTATCTCTTTGTCACTGACTCAGACAAAAGTTTAGGTTTCGTCAGTTTCTTAAAGTGATGCACTTGGTGTACTGCAGATCTCATATGTACATATGTTAGATAATATGAACCAGTATGACAAATTAATAACGAGTAGACGCAGAATAGAATTAGAATTTTCAAGCCATGGGTTCCCTCAGGAAATTCAATTTTTATATAGCTTTCTATATAGGTTAACATTTCTTTCAGAGTAGCAACTTGTTAGCAACATGTGGTTTTGAAATTCATTTTTTAGGCATAACTGTGTATAAACTATGTTGTATAACAAAATTCTTGGACCCACTTTATATGAAGTGTCCTTTATAACTATGTACTAACATTTAAATTAATCATTTGATACAATGTACTTAGTGTGTACTGTGCATATATGTTTTACTTATATTTAAAGAAATACCTGCATGTAATTACATCTTAAATTACATTGTTGATCCCACTCCTTAAACTATCCTTTAACCTAACCATACCACAAACCTGTCTCTAACCTTAACCATATCCCACATAAGTAGCAGCAAATGTGTTTTACAATACAACATGAACACAATAAGTACACTGTACCTAACAGTTTTTTTTAATGTATGTAGATAATAGTTAAAGACAGTGTAATATAAAGTGGGATCATATTCTCTTCAAATAATGTCCACTACTGATTTTATTTTATTCATAAATTGTGAATTTTTACTCAGTAGCTGCACACTGCACTTATTTTACTCATAAATTCTAAAAACCCATTTGAAGTTCCCAACGGAACCCAGGGCGAATTAGCAATTAATAATGGATTGCAATTAATAAAGATTATTGTGCAGAAAAGTAATGTATTATACAATGAATGAAGGCTAAGCAGATTTTAAATTCCCCACAAAGCCACATTTCTCTCTTAAGAGGAGCTTAAACACTAGTCTATGCTATTGTATGATCACAATTACTGTCTAGGTTCTATGATTGTAGAATCAGTATTTAATTTAAGATGATTGACTGTCAATTACCTTCTCTTAATGGTGACTGGCAGATGTTCAGTTTACATGCACAATCACATTAGGGCTGGCATTTAGAGCTGCTCCGTGTGAGGCTCAGTCAATCACCTGCCCAATGCTATCCTATTTTTCTTCTAGTCATTACCTTTTAATTTGGTGGGGAAATGTTTAATGACTGCAACCAACCCAGCTGAACCACAAAAGGCTTATGCCAGCTCGGCTCTGTGAAAGACATATAATTCACTCACAAGTATGATAACTTTAGCTTTATAAAGGATTTGTGTCAGCTGCGTGTGGCTCTGAATGCTAACTAGCGAAAGGGTCAATGGCATTAACAGTGAATGTGGCTTTGTGTGGTAATATATAGCTCATAAAGCAGAGTACAGCTAACTGGTAATATCTTGTAATAATAGCAAACTTGCTTTCGGCATAAATTGTGCAGTGTTGGCATAACTAAAGGGTTAGGTGGACGAATGGTGGTGATGAATAGCTCTTTATAGTGATAAGTGTAGGGATAGAGGAGCTAGCGGTAGTGCTGAATAGCACAGCTAAAGTCAGTGTGTAAGATCAGTCCCACTGTGCCGGTACAAAAGCAGGAGTCTAATGCTGGAGGGTGACTGCATAGCTGAGAGGATTAGAACGCACAGGCATTATAATGCCCTTACCAAAGGCCCTTCATAAATATGTGTGAGAGTGTGTGTGTGTGTATGCGTATTGGGGATGCATATAGGTATTGGGTGTGACGACCTCCTGTAGGGAGGAAAAGTGGAGACTCTGTTCCACATATGACCCCCCCCCTTTCTTGACACACACACACATACGCACAAACACCCTTCGTCACGGCTTGCTAGTCATGAGCAATGCAGTCAGGTAAAGTAAGCCTATGGAGAAGGACTTGAGCAAACGAGCGAGATCCTTTTTTTCCTGCTTGTTTTTGCAGTTCTTGTTCCTTCAGCCTTTGTTTTTTTTTTGTTTTTTTACAATCACAGTTTTGGGCTAGTTGTTGGTTGTGAGCTAATGGCAGTTAGAACTACCCACTTAGACAGTAATAACAGTGTAATTGAAACATTTTGTTTTGTTTAAAAAAAATAAATAAATAAATAATGATATTGTAAAATGGTATATAGACTCAAAATCAGAATATCTGAGGAATAACTCAAAAATCAAAGATGAATATATAGTTCTGCTTGTGGATATCAAGATAACTTGTGATTTAACCCTGAATATCTTTTGAAGATTTAATACAACTAATTTGGAAAACTTCAGCAATGTAAAAGATTATTTCGCCGTCAAAAGCGCTCATTGAATCGGCCCGGTACCAGACTTTGTTCCCTTTTGGACTGATAAAGGCTGTGTACCTATAAGGAAGTTGCACAGATTCAGCCAATCAGATTAGTGCTTGCCAAATGAAGACAGTGCTTTCCAGTTTTGTGTGCAATATGCATCAGGCTGTCCTGTCTGAGCCTACTGATTTATAAACTAAGCCATAAACTTATGTCATGTGCTAGGCTATACGTGATTGATTGCGAATCATGTCTGCTTTGCGCTACAGTAGCTGTGTGTGTCTTCATACTAACTTTCAATTCATTCTTTCCTCTGTTCCGTCTTGTTGCCTGTTTTTTGGCAAGTCATCTCACTTTATAGCCCTCCTTGGAAATGACTGTGAGTGCATGTCTGTGTGTGTGTGAGAGAGTCTGGCTATGTGCATTATCTGTGAGTGTGTGTGTCTGTGTGTACTCATCTATTTTAAGGGTCGATCTTATTCGCTTTAAGCACCGTGTGTCTTTGTGTGTTTCTGCAGAGGGGTCCTCAGGGAAGGCTGTCCTCTGTGCCTGAGTGAAACACGTGGGCATTTCTGGAGTGTGCAGCACTGTGTGCCTCGTTATTATTTCATCATTCATTAAATATTCAAATGGAATGATGTAACCCCAGAAGCTCAACGATGATGTCATTGACTGCTATGTTTGAGTGTGTGAGTGTTTGCGAGAGTGTGTCAGAGAAAGTGAGGGCGTAAAACAGAGGGAGAGTGAGAGCTTGATGGTTTCGTACTTTGTGCAGGCAGAGTTCACTTTAGAACTTCGTGTGATAGATGTGTGGTAAATCTTGCATGCTGACGTCAGAGTACAAAAATTGATCGGGTATTTGTATTATTTTATCATTCTCCCATTATCAGCAGGCTTTCTAATGTCATTGTAGTAGTTCTCTCAAAACTCTGATGCTTATAATAGGCTGCTCTGAACGATCTGTATTCTGGTATTAAAAACATTATTGATTAATCTCAAGCCTCATTAATCTAACACACAGACAGCAGTGGCGCCACTCTTCATTAATATGCGTAGTGGGTATTATATATGTGCTGATTGTCATGCATAATGTCTGTTATACATGCACTAGTCGGGAATACTCGGTTTATTAATATGTCAGAAAATTGAGAGTAAAAGAGAGTGAGAAATTACTTTTTATCACGGAATTGTCGCAGAAAAAAGCAAATATGCATAATTTCCTTTCATGACGTGTGTGCATATGTGTTTGTGTGTGTGTGTGTGTGTGTATTTGCACTGTAAGTTCTTTTGCTTCACTTTGTGTGAGACGTTCTGTTTGTTTTTCCCACATCTGTTTTTCCGGGCTGTTCTTTGTCTGCGTGTGTTTGCTAGATGCCCCCACACACTGACAGTGTCTGCCAGCCACAGACACACACACACACACACACACACACACACACACACACACACACACACACACACACACACACACACACACAGTCAAGGCTCAAGTTGACGGCTGGCAGGCACAAAATTGAAATATTTTATAGCATTAAATGTATAAAGTATTTTTCTTGAGCGCAACACAATCAGTGCATATTTCTATAAATTTATGTTTCATGGAATATATTCATGATATTTATGGTGTTAATATTTTTCTGATGTTTTCTATAGTATGTCCCTGGGGTGCATTATTCTAATAGTTTTAGAACTTGTTAAATCCAGTAGGTTTTGCAAGCTGAAACCCACCCATGTTATATCAGACTTTCTGCAAACAGTTTAAGGTCTGATACACATCATATACTGTTTCTGGTGCCTCACAGTCATTGAATTTTGCTCTGGTGAATGTACATAAACTGCACCGCTGTGTGTTTTGTGTGATTTCATGTTGCTGCGTGTGTCTGTGTTTGCAGGCGTCTCAACAGGAATAATCTTCAGGTTCTTCCGGAGTTGCTGTTTCTGGGCACGACTAAACTCTTCAGACTGTGAGTCCTTTATCTTTTAGACCCTCTCTTTCCTCTCCCTGTTTTTTTTCCTCACCCCCCTTTCTTTCTCTTGCTCTCCTCTTCGCAGTTTCTCTCTTCGTTCCTCATTGTTGCCTTTTTTTTAATGGGACTTCTGCCTCTTTTCAAAATGTATTAATTAATGTAGCTTTTACAAATGAATTTACTTATTTTAGGTACATTATATTGCTTTTTCATTAATTTATTTTGCAGTGCTGTAGGTGGATTTGAGATCTTTTTTGCCAAGATGAATTTTTAATACATTTAAATGTTCCTATTTGGTTTCCTAATGTTCTAGTTGATTTGTAGATTTGGGTTTAATTAATTTTTATTAATACCAAAAGATAGTGACATTAAATTTGGTAGTAAATTACAGCATAAACATAGCAAAATCTTGAGATCTGTCTTCTTAATCTTGCTCATTACTCCCAGACCGGAGTGTATTTGTGTGTACGTGTGTGTGCTTATAATTGAGTTATGCAGGACATCTAGGGATCAGCAGTAAGGGAGGTTCAGACCATGAACAGACTAAATTGAGTTAAAAGGAGATACACGCTTAAACATCTGCTGCTCAGAGAGAGAGAGAGAGGAAGGATAGCGAGCGCTAACAGCTTTACCAGGAAAAACAACATTCTAACGGACTTTGCAGGAGGTTGATGGAGGAAATGTCTGTGTGTGTGTGTGTGTGTGTGTGTGTGTGTGTGCATGTGTGTGTGTGCATGTGTGTGTGCGTGTGTGTGTGTGTGTGTGTGTGCGTGCGTGTGTGTGTGTGTGTGTGTGTGTGTGTGTGTGTGTGTGTGTGTGTGTGTGTGCATGTGTGCTGCTGCACATATCGCTCATGTTTCTGCCAGCATACAGCCACTGTTCATGTTCTAGACATGGTATGGTTGTGTGTGTGGTCTCCTAAAAATACACTGGGAACTTCAGGCTCAACTATCAGGAGTGTGTGTTTGTGAGACTTAAAGTAAATTGCTGGGCTTAAAATCAAATCTTAAAGAAATAGATTAATGCGTTTACCAAGGCACCCTTTACGTGTTTTCTTTTTAAAGCATCAGATTGTGTGTGTGTGTGTGTGTGTGTCTGTGTAGGGGTCAAGTTTTGCTTACATTGTGGGGACCATGTGTCCCCTCAGGGATAATTAAACCAGCTACATTGGGGGACTAGCCAATGGAAAATGGCATAATAAACATCCTAAATAATTTTTAATAAAAATGTAAAAATGCATAATGGTTTGTTTGAGGGTTAGGGATATGAATATCATTAGCTTAGTATAAAAAACAATAGAAGTCAATGAAGAGTGTGTGTAGGCACATATGGGGTTTTATGATTCTTAGGGAGGATTTTTCTGTTCTGTCTGTCAATTCAATTTCAAAAAGATGGTAGCAGGTGTGTGAGAGAGAAAAAAGACAATGAGGGAAAAAGGAAGCACTGCTAGTGTATAATACTTTCTGATAGTATTATTTGATTTGTTGTCTCTCTCTCTCTCTCTCTCATACACACACACACACACACACACACACACACACACACACACACACACACACACACACACACACACACACACACACACACACACAGTGTTCACTCCTCATTAAATTATCTCTGCTCGTCTACATCTGTGGCTAACATGTGCAGCTTTTATCTGCCTGCCTCTTTCATCACTCTGTCTATCTCGTTTTGCTTTATTTTGCTCTTTTTCCTGTTCTCTCATCCCTTATTTCTTTTATGCTGCTTTCTTTCTTTCTTTCTTTCTTTCTTTCTTTCTTTCTTTCTTTCTTTCTTTCTTTCTTTCTTTCTTTCTTTCTTTCTTTGGGTCTCATCTCTTTACGTCCTTTTCCTCTGCCCCTCTGATCAGGTTTGACGTTAATGTGTCTGGATGGAGTGTGTGTGGTTTTTTTTTTTTTTTTTTTTGGAGGGGATGGTCTGGTAGCGGGTGACAGAACCTTCTAGAGCTTGTTTTGTTCATCTTGCCGGGTGCCCTAGTGACCCCGGCTTCTGCTGTACGTGTGTGTGTGTGCGTATATGTTTGTGTGTGCTGTGTGAATATGAGTTATGGTTACACACATACGGCCGCTGCCACAGTAGCGGCTAAAGTATTTCTGCCTTTTGTCTCCTCAGAGGCCGGGCCTGTTTGAAAACCTTTGAATAACATTGGTTATGTTGGAGAGAACGTTCAGATAACATTTCTCACGGACAGCAGGTCGGTCACAGCTGTGTCTGTTTGGATAGAGAGAAAGTGGGAAAGGAAGAAGAAAGAGACTTGAAGGGGAGAGAAAGAAAGTGAAATGAGAAGCATGAAGGCAGAGTAAGAGAGAGAAAGAGAGAAAGAGAAGGAGAGAGAGAGACTGGTCAGATTTTTGAGAGTCCATTAAGAACTCTGTAAAAACCCAACAGTAGATTAAAAATGAGAGTGGCACTCCAATAAAAAACAGATGGAGAGAGACAAAACATAGAAAGAGAGAGAGTTTAGATTAAATTTAGATCCCGAAATTGAAGGCAAGACACGGGTGAATGTAGGGTAAAAATGATAACTAACAGATATCACCATACTTCCCCAGGTGTCTAATCAAAGTACATTAAGACAAATGTTTTGCAAGTTTTCTGAAATACCTTTGTAAAAAATACATTTTCACATGTTTTTAGGAATAAAATGTTATATAAATCAGGCAGGCCCCTCTCTAAAAACCTTCAGTGAATAGATATGAATACAATTTGAAAGTTTGGTGAATGTGCTACTGAAGTAGAGATTTCTGGCTCAGTGCTTGAGAAATAACTATGTCATAATAATGTCATAACTATGCTGTCTAAAAATATGCAAATGAGAATATTTAAGCAAGATGCAACAGGTAATGGCTGGCTAAATCTGTTGCACACAATTCACTAAACTTCTAAAATAATAACATTTTGATTAAACAGTCTTAAAAGATACGTAATGTAATTGAAATCTACAAACCTGATTCCAAAAACGTTGGGACACTGTACAATTTGTGAATAAAAACGGAATGCAATGATGTGGAAGTTTCAAATTGCAATATTTTATTCAGAATACAACATAGATGACATATCAAATGTTTAAACTGAGAAAATGTATCATTTTAAGGGAAAAATAAGTTGATTTTAAATTTCATGGCATCAACACATCTCAAAAAAGTTGGGACAAGGCCATGTTTACCACTGTGTGGCATGCCCTCTTCTTTTTATAACAGTCTGCAAACATCTGGGGACTGAGGAGACAAGTTGCTCAAGTTTAGGAATAGGAATGTTTTCCCATTCTTGTCTAATACAGGCTTCTAGTTGCTCAACTGACTTAGGTCTTCTTTGTCGCATCTTCCTCTTTATGATGCGCCAAATGTTTTCTATGGGTGAAAGATCTGGACTGCAGGCTTTCCATTTCAGTACCCGGATCATTCTTCTACGCAGCCATGATGTTGTAATTGATGCAGTATGTGGTCTGGCATTGTCATGTTGGAAAATGCAAGGTCTTCCCTGAAAGAGACGATGTCTGGATGGGAGCATATGTTGTTCTAGAACTTGGATATACCTTTCAGCATTGATGGTGCCTTTCCAGATGTGTAAGCTGCCCATGCCACACGCACTCATGCAACCCCATACCATCAGAGATGCAGGCTTCTGAACTGAGCGCTGATAACAACTTGGGTTGTCTTTGTCCTCTTTAGTCCGGATGACATGGCGTCCCAGTTTTCCAAAAAGAACTTCAAATTTGATTCGTCTGACCACAGAACAGTTTTCCACTTTGCCACAGTCCATTTTAAATGAGCCTTGGCCCAGAGAAAACGCCTGCGCTTCTGGATCATGTTTAGATATGGCTTCTTTTTTGACCTATAGAGTTTTAGCCGGCAGCGGCAAATGGCACGGTAGATTGTGTTCACCGACAATGTTTTCTGGAAGTATTCCTGAGCCCATGTTGTGATTTCCATTACAGTAGCATTCCTGTATGTGATGCAGTGCCGTCTAAGGGCCCAAAGATCACGGGCATCCAGTATGGTTTTCCGGCCTTGACCCTTACGCACAGAGATTGTTCCAGATTCCAGAATTTTTGGATGATATTATGCACTGTAGATGATGATAACTTCAAACTCTTTGCAATTTTTCTCTGAGAAACTCCTTTCTGATATTGTTCCACTATTTTTCGCCGCAGCATTGGGGGATTTGGTGATCCTCTGCCCATCTTGACTTCTGAGAGACACTGCCACTCTGAGAGGCTCTTTTTATACCCAATCATGTTGCCAATTGACCTAATAAGTTGCAAATTGGTCCTCCAGCTGTTCCTTATATGTACATTTAACTTTTCTGGCCTCTTATTGCTACCTGTCCCAACTATTTTGGAATAAAGTTTATGAGATTTGTAAATTATTGCATTCCTTTTTTATTCACAATTTGTACAGTGTCCCAACTTTTTTGGAATCGGGTTTGTAGATAAGGTGTAATAAAATAATAACAAATGTATATTAAAAGTTTTCTTTCCACTATTCTGAAAGACATTACGGAAACAATATAGCCCAAAATCTTAAAATTGACCAGTGTATGAAAAAATAATAGTTGTTCCTATAGTGTCTTGTCTTAATTGTAATTTTGTAGATGCTGGGGTGGGTGGGGGTTTGGGTCGTTACTTTTTTTTTCTGCTCAGACTTAAGCTGGCGCGAACATACTGTTGGTGCGAATACCCGCTCATAGTTGCTACGGTTACTGTTGTCATGTCATGTAGCCATCATCCCTCATCCAGTAACCATTAGTGCCGTTTCACACTGTGCAAACTTTCTGAGTGTGTTTGGGGGTGTTTCTGACCACCGAAGGAATTTCTCCTGTTGTGACATCCGTGTGTGGCTTTTATTGAGCCTGTCACTGATTATCAAGTCAAATCAAATGACTTACAATGGTAATTGTCTGTGTTAGTTGTTTGTGCATACATTTAAATCATAAGGACAGATATTGATCAGTGTTCTGTGTGGATGAAGAGATTAAATATTTGGCATCACTTCTTACAGCTGAAGTGTCTAATTTTTTTAATTAAAGGGATTGTTCACTCAAAAATGAAAATTTGGTTATCATTTACTCACCCTCATGTAATTCCAAACATGACATTATTTCTAAAAGAAGATATTCTGAGGATGGCACTGTGGTACTATCAACCAGCCCAACCAAACAACATTGACTCAACTAATCGTGTGAATTTGGAGCGGGACTGTCTGTTTGACTGACCAATGACAGATGAGGGCAGTTTTTGGGAAGCCTGTTTGAAA
Organism: Megalobrama amblycephala; assembly: GCF_018812025.1. Classification (NCBI taxonomy): domain Eukaryota; kingdom Metazoa; phylum Chordata; class Actinopteri; order Cypriniformes; family Xenocyprididae; genus Megalobrama; species Megalobrama amblycephala. The sequence goes on from NC_063050.1 coordinate 44,864,692, forward strand.
ATAAACATCATATTTGTTTTGCTATTATTTTTTGTAATAGTAGCGCAGAAATTACAGCTTTAACCTCAGATCATAAATTAAAATTATCAGGTCGTCTTGTGTTACAGAGCTTGCAAGCCAAAGCAAAAATTATGAAGTCTCTGGGAACACTGACGCTATGTTATGAGAACAGCTTTGTGAGAAGATTAGAAACTTAAACATGAAGAAAAAGTGAGAGGTTGAATATGTGAATATGCCAGCAGACGTCTTCATATTCCTGTCATGTCTGTTAGCAGTGGCTTTGGGTTCACACACGCTTAGCTGATTTTAAATATGGCTTTGACTGTGTGGTTTTCTTGTGAAATGTGCCACGAGTTTTTGGGGTGAAAAATCATAGTGGTTTTCTTGCTTAATCCGCACACCAAACCCTAGACAAGCCAAACAGTTTGCCATCTCAGAGTGTGTGTCTGCGTGTGTGTGTTTACTGAGCTCGGCGTTTCCTAGGTCACAGTGCTGTAGAGAGTTTGGCTTTTGTCTGCGGAGTGGACGCTTAACCCCAGTCCTCTCAGCTCACAAGACACACACATAAAGACACACAACACACACACACACTTGCTAAGCCTTGTCTGTTCACACGAGTTGGTGGGAACAGTTTTGAAATTAAAGACGGATACAATGGAGTGAAGTGTTGCCTGTCTGTTAAAGTATAGCGTTATTAGGTGCGAGTGTATATGTTTGTGTGTGTATCGGGGGTGGGAGATTTAATTTAATTCATAATCAGATTTTAATGAAGACAGGAAAAGAGTTTATAGCCTGTTGCCATAGTGACAATGACTCATAATGGAAAACCAAGCTTGTAGACATGTGTGTACATGTATGTCGGAGTCTGTGTCGTTTCTTGTGTTGTTGTGTGTTTATATACATGCTGTGCATTTCAGGCATTTTCATGTCTTCTCTATCAGTCATCAGAAGATAAGAAATAATATTTTTTCAGAGGACTTCAGTCATTAAAAAATCATGCTTTGAGTAGAACATGCTTTTTTTTTGTAAATTATCGGTTGAAGCTGCCATTATGATGCTGTCTAAAAATATGCAAATGAGAATATTTAAGCAAGATGCAACAGGTAATGGCAGGCTAAATCTGTTTCACACCATTCACTAAACTTCTTCATAAATTGTTTGATTATACACCATGGCAAGCAGTTAATATTTTGAGGAATTGTATGTATTAATGCAGCTAGCAGCAGATATGATATATGTCTTGTTATAAGCATTGAGGTTGTTTTAGTATAAAATGCCAAATATTTTAACTAGGACTCTCACTTTTAATTGTCAATTTAGTGTTATCTTCAGTTGCCTTTTTTTAAAACAAATATTAATATATGTAGTGAGTTAATTGACATATGATGTAATTATAATTGATTGACAGCCTTAATATTAACATTTTGTGCATCACAAGGAAATAAAACTAAGCTGAGTCATACCAAAATCGTTTTTTTATTTACATTCTTCTGGTTTCTGTCATGCAAATTTAACTCAGACATTTCAGAAAATTCAGTTAGATTATTATTTTTGCCTGCAGGCTGTTTGAATAAGCCCGTTCACATTCATACATGCTCACACACAGTCATTGGTTTGTATTTTTTGGGTCCAGAGTCATTTAGTAATGTAGTTGTATGTGTGTTTTTGTTTATGGCATTCTAACATTCAAAATGTAATGGTATTCTTGTAATACAGAATAGTTTAAATACAGTGTTATTAATGTTTGGGGTGACAGATAAAGCAACATGAATAGCTATGAAACAGTAATTAATTTCACCCATTCACTTATTTTTTTAAATTTTTGCTGTGTTTGATAGAGTTTAGGTGAGAGAATGAAAGAGGGTTGTTGGCGCGCACACACACGCACACACACACACCTGAGCGGTACTCTGGAGAGAGTCTCAGACAGACAGTCTCCAGACCAGGCACTGAGCCATCCACAATTATAAGAAAAAACACCTGCGTGTGTGTGAGTGTGTGTGGGACTCACAAGATTTTCTTTTATCAGTTGACCACATAGTTATGGCCTTTGACCATTAAACTCTTAGTGTTTAGAACCACTTGATAAGCGATTTATGTTTGTCTGACCTGCTCAATATGTGTTTTTGATAAGTTTTCAGTATTTGTGGATTCTTTAAGACAGTTTTCAAACTGTTTTTTTTTTTTTTCAACTGAAATCTGAGATTTTGAACTTATGAAAATTTTTGAAAGCCTCATTGGTGTGCAAAAATGTGTGTGTTTTGCTTCATGAGCAGGGTGTGATATCTGGGCTCATCTCTAATCTTTTTCCACATTTATGTGAAATGTAGCTTTTTATGGATTTAACGAAGTTAAAGTGCACTAGATTTGGGAATCACACCACACAAACAGCATCATCAATCTCTATTGCTTATTTGACCTGTCAGACTGCACCACGCGGGGCTTATATTCCTGTCCAAACATGCACCCACATGCACACGTGAGCATGCACACAGCTGGGTTTTAAAGATGTCCTTTTCAGATTGAGCAAGCAAGCCACTTTTTTAATTGTCTTATGTAGCAGAGTGTGTGGTTGTGTGTTTGTGGTTGTGTGTGCCTGAGATTGTTTACGTTTGAGCGAGTGTCTTAGTGACGGGTAACAAGAAGTGGGCAATTTCTCGTTAGCATGTAACTGAAACTCCGGCCGTATCCTAGCAACCATATTGGCCACTCCATGGTCTTTAGTTTCACCTTCACAACACCACGGCAACGAGAACACAATATCACCACGGCTACAGAGCACCGCACCACTGGAAGCACTTGAATGAAATAATTAAGGCCCTTGATTAGTGTTATATCAGCTAATCTGTTACGTTTAGGGTGTCAGATATCGACTTCCTTTACAAGCAAATCAGTGTCAGGAACCAGTGTTACATTTCCATTGAAATGTGGAAATTGGTCCGATGGAGAATTGTTTCTGTATATTTTGTTATTAAAGGTGCCCTAGAATCAAAAATTAAATTTACCTTGGCATAGTGGAATAACAGTACAGTTCAGTACATGGAAATACATTGAGTTTCAAACTCCATTGCTTCCTCCTCCTTATGTAAATCTCATTTGTTTAAAAGACCTCCGAAAAACAGGCGAATCTCAACATAACACCGACTGTTACGTAACAGTCGGGATCATTAATATGTACGCCCCCAATATTTGCATATGTCAGCCCATGTTCAAGGCATAAGACAAGGGCAGCCAGTATTAACGTCTGGATCTGTGCACAGGTGAATCAGACTAGGTAAGCAAGCAAGAACAATAGCGAAAAATGGCAGATGGAGCGATAATGACTGACATGATCCATGATTACATGATATGGAGCGCGCGATTTAAAGGGGCAACTTTTTTGTACAAATTACGCAACTTCTGAAAGACCACTGAATCTCCGGATTAAAACTTAGGCAAAAAGGAGCAGAAACAAGCGATAAAAGCATTGCTTATGCATGTAGTCTTTAAAAAAAAAAAAAAAAAAAAAAAAAAAACCCACACAATTTTATCGGCTTTTTGTTCAAAATGTTGCTTATTTTAAACTTACCCACATTCAAGTGTTGATAAAAAAAAAGAATGCATGAAGCTAGAATAATTTTTTTTGTTTTTGTTTCAAAGTAGAGGCTCTATTCTTTACTGTGTACGCCATGAATGTGCTAGTTGAGTGTACAAATGACACGCGGTTGGAGAAAAAATGACAGATGACGATATTTACGTTATGCACACATACTACCATACCACAGTGGTTCCCAAACTGGGGTACGTGTAATAAGAGCTGTACTGGTGGGATTTCCGAAGAAAATTTGAGCATGCAGCCGTTCGTCTTTGCGTCATTACGTCATGTCTGTTTACATAAAGAAGGAGTCCCAGCTAGTAGGCTATATGGCATGTGAGGATGCTGCTGGTGGCGGATCATTTATAGCCAGAAAGGTCCAAATGACAATCATCAGTGACAACTGGAGATTCTCTCATAGTCTAAAGCAAAAGACGTCGGACTGCAGAGCGGCTACAGAAATTGAAATCTACAGGTAACGCTAATACACACTAAATACACATAGTCACGCAATGCTGCTGTTGTTAACATTAGCAATTTGAGAGCAAAGTATAACAATAATAATAATTTGCACGGTTTGACTTGATCCGAGCTAAGCGATCGTTAGATTTAATCACCATTGGCAGCGCGATTTAGTGTAATGCTTTTTTTCTCAGTTTATCAGAACAAAAGTGGCAGACATGTTACTTGTTCAGATGACATTTTCTGGTGAAAATTGTTATTTTGGTCATACTTCCAAGATGTAGAATCTGTGATTCTGAAGTACAGTATCCACACCGGTGTGGTGACTGACAGCAAAAATTAGATTCATTCGTGCTGAGGAGCCGTGCCGATGCAGAACCCACGTAAAGATGATAATTCCGCAAATAATTGCAACCGCAGGTTTCAAACAGAGATGGCAACAAAGAGGCAAAACTTATGGACTGTAGCTTCAATGAAAAAATGTGTAACTGCAGCTGGGTTTATACTCATTGCGTCCGCATGAGCGTGAAGGTGAGAGCGACAAGAGTGACGTCATCGCTGTGTGGGCGGTCACGCTCGTTGAGTGCGCGAGACCCCATTTCACAAGTTCACATGTACATATAATTCAATAGAATAAAAGTTATGTGTATTTTGGCTTGCTGTCCGGGGGGAGGGCTCCGAGCTGGGAATATTGGCCCGAACCCAGATTTCTCCCCCTGGTGTGGTAAAAATAGATAGAACTAGAAGTGAGGAGATGGGGTGGAGGAGGGATGCTGATAAACTCTCAGATGAACAGAGGTAAGTCTGCTGTATTTATACCTCTTGTTATTGGTTGAGTTGATTAACTGAATGCTCTCCACCTGTGCTAATTAGGTTAATTATCTGAACCTGCTCCTCCCGAATTTTGTTAATAAAACATCATTTCGTGTGGCAGTGTTCTCACCGAGCAGGTACGTCTGTACCTGCATTAACGGCACCCAGTTTGCGTTTGTCTAAATAAATTGCTTACATTTACAAAACGAGCCTGCAATAGCCTATTTAATGAAAATAAAGGTCCATGTTTAATAAAAAAGTTCATGAAATTAAATGAAAATGTTTAATGAAATTAGAAAATATAGAGACTGTTGTTTAGTTTAGTTTTATACACATATTCTCATATCCATATATTTTGTTCTAATGTCACAAGTAATAATCTCAAGGTTTATTGGGTTTTACACAATTCTTTGGTTCTTTTGTAATGTGGGTTTGGTGCAGAGGTGTAAGGTATTTGAGTAAATGTAATTAGTTACTGTGCTTAAGTATCTTTTTGGCTGCTTTGTAGTTGTACTGAGTATCAAAGATATTGGCAACTTTTACTCTCTACTTGACTACATTTTTGAACAAGTAAATGTACTTTTTACTCCAATACATTTGTAATGAGTAATGCAATTACACATTACATTTTGCATGACACCTAACTTTTTCTGCAGAAGTTTGTTTCTGATATAAAGAAGCGATATCGCAATCTAAGGGCATTGAAGGTACTATATCTTGTGGGTTTTGTCTTTACTTACCCCAACTTGTCAAGAAGGCTACTTTATGTGAATGTGAGTGCATTAGCAGGTAGTTGCTGAATCGCAGGTGTTTGATTTATTAGATGAGGAAAATGACTGCAGATGGTGATGAGGCTCAAACCAGCACATCCAGTGCAAGTAGACATTGACTGTTTAATTTTACTTAACATTTTTTTATTAATCCGCTATTGTTAAGGACACACATACATGTTACATGTAACAGCTATATTGACAAGACGTTTTTAAAGGATATTGGTTTACTTATGACCTTTTTGTGCACTTGAGCTTAACTGAGACTTGAGAGTTTGTAGACGTTTAAAGGGTTGTTGTGTCGACCTTGATTTATTGCAATATTGAGGTGTTCAGTTTTATTATGATTTTAGAAAATAAACTTTATTTCTCATCAGTTACACATCAATTGTTTCTTATTTTTACTGGCATGTCTCTCAGGTGTTGAGAACTAGTGCATCTCTGAGCCTACATTCAGCATGAGTTAAACACTTAAGTACTGTTAAAATCAGATACTCAAGTCGTATTAGAATTGATGACTTGTAACTTGTAGTGGAGTCATTTTTGATGTAAGGTATCTGTACTTTTACTCAAGTATGGTTTTCAGGTACTCTTTACACCTCTGGTTTGGTGAAGTGCAATAAATACAAAAATCGGCACGTGTGTACCTTCTTCTCACATCTGCTTCCTGATGATTTAGAGGACAACAGCGAGCTCGTATAAGTATAAAAGTCTCGTCTGTTCGTGGAGGTGCGCGCGCAGTCAGCGGAGGCTCGCGGTTCGGAGCCAGGCGAAAGTATAAACAAGGCTTAAGTGGAACAGAGGGGGTATGCTGAAGGATGTTAAATGCCTCAGGGGGTACACCACTCTAAAAAAGTTTGGATATGTTTAAAAACCCAAGTATACATTGGCCTTAACTTGTAATCCAGTGGTTACTGCAGTGTATTAAAAATCCTGTTGAAACAAATACAGATTTAAGGCCCCACCAACCTTTTGTTTTGACTTTCCTTTTCAACCATTAATTAGGAGCTTCAAACCCCATACAATTTGGACTCCGATATAGTTGATGTGATTGCTGTGAGTTCATTCGGGGTTTGTTATGCAGCTGCATGGGGTGTGAACTCTGGAAGGTGGACTCCATCTTGGCTCCACTTGCTCAGTCGCACAGTCATCTATTCTGAGTGAAAGCGTGGGAGTGTAATTGCTCTGAAGTGGACTCCATTTTGGCTCTGGTCACACAGTGGCACAGTAGGCCATTCTGAGGGAATAGGAGTGAGTTCAGCAGCACTGGAGTGGAATTGTCAGCATTCTTCAGCACTGCTGTCATCTTTAACCTCCTAACAGAGCCTCTTCACTTTGAGTTCTCACACTCACATCACACAAACACAAACAAGTGAGCATACACAAAGAAGGACTGACACACACCAGACACAAGAGGTGTAACAAGCAAACATTGCTTGAAAATTATACATGGAGACTGTGTATGAGATTGACAGGGTGACACAAAAGTAAAAGTGTATGTGTGTGCACGTGTATACGTATATGTAATTCAGTAATAACAGGCTTCAGCCACAGCTCTGTCATTATTTAATTACCGCTTCCTTCCATCTCCGTGGCAACGTAATGTTTCCCTGATTGGTGTACGGTTGCCGAGTCACTTCCTCACTCCCTGACCTTAGAAGAGTGAGGTGAGGCAGTGGCTGCATCTCCAAACCTAGCGAGCTGCCAACCTATACAGCATTTTTGGACATCGTAGACACCTATAAATGTTGTCTAGGAAGGCTACGCTAAGTATTGAGACACAGCCGGAGAAAGAGGAGACATCGGGATGACTGAATCACACACTTCCTATGGTCAACCAAGACTGGATGCAAAGACACACTCACGCCCTCTGTGGTGTTTAGTTTGTCAGGTTTTCAAGTTTGTCAAACAGAGCAGTGAGTAGTTTCGCTGGTGTGTGAGAATTTGTGTGTGGGTGTTTGTGGACGTGTGTGTGTGTGTGTGCCCTGTACAGTATGTTTTGCTGGTTTGGCCTTTTTCTTGACCAGATTCTATTTTTCTTTGCTCAGAGAAAATGTTGTTTAAATAGACCAAACCTTTTTCTCAGTATGTTCTTGTAAATACGTCTCATTTAGCAATTTAAACTATTACATATGATGCCATATGAAAACACACAAGCCTGATAATCATATGTAAGGTAATAAATGATCAAATAGAACATACATTAACATTCAGATACTGTTTTGCTTTTCTTGTACTGTTACTTTTAAGGATGTTACATTGTGAAGCGCCACATTTTTGTCATCCTGGGAAATTCCTACTTGCAAGTCGTAATTACAATGTGGTGTGCGTTTAAGTGACTTTGGTCAGAATAAAATCAACAATGGACAGTTTCATATTTCTCTCTTTTTTTTTTTTACTTCCTGACAAGGATAGGTCAATTTTAGAGCATGTAGAACCAAATGAAATAATCAAATGTGTTACTGATGTTGCCCTTCAAGTGTAGTCGGAAATATCAAGTTCTGAGCACATGAATGACCAAGCAAAGTCGTATTTACAAGTGAAAAACTCAGTTGTGATGTTGGAAAGGGCATTTCGATTTGAAACATGGTGTAAACGCTGATCTATAATAAAGATAATATATCTATATGTAGAGAGAGAGATCAGTGAGCGGAAAGCAAGTCTGTAGTGAATGATTTAAAATTAATCACTCACGGTTTGCTTACCATTTTGAATTCAAATGTAGTTATTATTCACAATCTAATTCTTTTGTTTTATTTAGGTAATCCATGTTATGTTTCCTACTTGAATGAGTGACGTCATAATAACGAACAGCCGACTTGGGTTTCCCACATGCACTTGGAGGCCGAATGTGTTTTATCATTCTCTTTCTGCCACAGAGAATGATGAGAAATATAGTTTGATTGCGCAAGCCTTCTCATAACCCAGCTGAATGAGTAGTATTGTCTTGCGAGCTTTACATCTGACCTTCATCTACAGCAAAATGTATACAAATGAAATTTGACGGCCATCATTCACAATGACAACTGAATTTCAGTTAGCTTCTGCTACAGTTCTTTAATTGATTTAGAAATATCATATCAATTTCATAAATATGATCATTTCAACATGAGTTGAAGGCAGTATACGATGAGGTGAATGAAAAAGGGGGGTCAGAAAGGGCTCATAGGACTCTTTCATTAGAGAGTGTGTCATGTTTATGGGTCAGACTTGCCCAGTTTGAATAGATCATGCCTAAGTGGCATTGTGTGAGAAACACAGAATGGTGCTGAGCTTTTTGTCCTTCTACAGCACCCATAATCACCACCCATTCTGATACACAAAGATCTGAGTTCTCACAGAGTTTTATTCCCAGAGGAATGTCTTCCACCCTGTATATTTATATATATATATATATATATATATATATATATATATATATATATATATATGTGTGTGTGTGTGTGTCTTGGATGCTGCACAAATCAGGATCTGTTTGAAAGGGTTGAGTCTTTGAATGAAAGCTTAGTGTTGTTCTCTGGCTTACACAGTTGATCCTGTTCAGTGTATGCCCTCTAATCGGCTTTTGCTAATGTGAATTCTCTAACAATCACCCTCACTCTCTTTCTCCTTTCTCTCTCTGTGTCTTAACCCTTCTCTTTCAACCACTAACAACCATCACATCTTTTCTTTTACTTGGTTAATCACTCCGTTGTTTTAGCCAATTAAGTGCTGACATAAGGGCAGCAGGGTGTGGAAGTTGTCTCGCTCTCTCTGTGTCTGTATACTGTTTTACTAGGTAGTCTCTAGTCACAAACACAAGACCTCCATATGTTCCTTTAAAGGGATTGTCCTTTGTATTTGGGAGGGTATGTTAGTGTATGTGTTAAGTTGTAAATTCCTGCGTTTAGCCAGTGTGTGTAAAGTGTCCAGAGGTTAAGTTAGCAAAGGTGAGATGTCCTTAGGGTCACTGGTGAAAGTTGTACGGTGGCTTAACACTGAGCACCTGGGCTTGGCCCTGACTGATAAGGACCACACCTTGTGTATGTGCATGTGTATGCCATTAAAATGCTATTTAAGGATATAAATAAATTAAAGGACAAATGTTTAAAGAATATTGTGTAGATGTAAATGAGAAAAAGCTTTTTTATTCTATGTGGAGCAGGTCCCACCTCATTGGGACCTGTCATTTTGAAATCACATCACCAGCTGTCAACTGGCTTTTGCAATTCAACTTGTTGTTAAAAATTTCTCTTAAGTTACTAATAGTAATAAGCAACCAAACCACCACACCAAGTGTGAAACGAAAATGCAAAATGAATCGCTGACAAAGGCTATTCAAACAAATATTCATACGTTTAAATGATAACAAAGTTCAAACCAAAATTTGCTCTAGTACAACATGCAGTATGACATGCAACATTTAGCTCAGGGCTGTGAACATTTTAACAAAATTTTTTAATTAAATACTGCATGTTTAACGTTGTCAATTCATTTAGCTTATTTGCCAGCTAGCTGTTTCATTTTACTTTGTGTGATTTTGACTGTTTTGATCCTGTTTATTAAGAGTTTTTAATTAATTTATGTAATGAAACGTGTGAGATGAGAAGTCATTTGCTGTTTTTGCCAACATCTTTGGTAAATATGTAAGATTAAGTCATAAAGTGCTGGGGAAAGCTGTTTAATTAGGAGAACATTGTTTAATTATTGCAGGGTTGTAATGAGTTCAGTTCAAACAACAAGCATGAAAAATTTGAAAGGGATTTAATCCAACAGTGTTCTTGATGTTATTGATGTGTGTAGAATGTATTTGTATATAGACGAAACGAAACAAACCAAACCAAACCAAATAAGTAAAAAATAAGCACAAACTTACTGAGTGCACATAATAAGCTGTTGCAGACTAATCATAAAGCTTTAACAATTGCAAAAGTTCATTTGGCTTCTCAGAGAAGCTTATCATCATCACATTCTCATAAAGATGCTTCATGAGAAAGGCTTACTTTTACGTTCCTTGGAACAATTGAGCGGCTCACTCCTGAATTTTTTCTTAGAGCTTTTAAATCAAAGGCAAAATGAGTCGTTTATTAAGTCATGTCTCAAGGCCCCCTGCTCAGGGCCCGGCACAAGTACGGTGAGGCATTATATCATCATAAAACAGCATCATAATGGCCACCTAAAGAGAGAGTGTGGAGGAGGAGGAAAGAGATTGTTTTGAAAGAGGGGATATTACCAAATATTTCCTGAAGACCACCCATAGCCTGAAAAGCTGATCCTCGTTTTAGTCTCTGGGGCTCTAAACCTGCCCATTTATGATGAGGCATGGTGGGAGGCAGACATGTATAGTGACACTTGATTATGTGTCTCTCAGCTCTGTTGCTGGCTTCCTGGGTGTGTGTGTGTGTGTCTGTGTGTGTCTCTGTAACAGTAGCTTAAGGGATGATGTAAGCGGGTTTCCTAATTGCAGGGTGATACAAGGGTGTGTCAGATCTCACTGCCTCAGGGAGTGCTAGATTTGTGTGTGTGTCCTCAGGTAACAGAACGATATAAAGACTCTTTGGTATGTCTTTCTGGAGGTGTTTGCTTGGATACCAGATAAATGTTGGCTTTTTTTTCTCACTTTCACATCATTTCACTCCTTAAATACTACTACAGTGCTGCTGCTACACCTGATGAAAATGAGATGCCTGAATTTAACAAGTCAAAAGAGAACAAGGGAGATTTACATTGACCTTTTTTCTTTGGGCTCTGAGGATACAGGATTGTAATTAGAGTTTTTGGAAAAATTGGATTTTTTTTTCTTTTACTCAAGCTGCCGACTGTATTAAAGGCTTAGCTTAAGGGAAAAGTGATATATCTGGCAATCACTCACTTTCACTCTTATAAATTTGTATAATTCTTTCGACAGTGTGTGGTCTTCCTTGGCTTTCACAGATAAGTTAGTGTTTTATAATAAAAACAGCATATTTTGTTGGAACATTAAATTAATTAAAAACAAAAATGAACAATAAATGAGTAGTTTCATTTTTATCATTTATTGAAATATAGAATATACGAAACCTGAAAAGAATGTATGTTCTTGCATGTATAGTTTTACCCCGAAATTGTCTTTGAAAGAGAGTGTTGTCTGATTAATCTTCCTTTGGGGACATTCAGTTATAATGAAATGAATATTTAATTGAAAAAAAATCTAAAAATGCAAATGCTATATGAGTTGATTATAATTAGATTTGAGTCATTATAATTAGCTTTATATAAAAACAGCAGTCTTTGGTATGTCCTCATTTTGAGTTCTGTGTGTGTGTAATTGCAGGAATGTGCATATGAAAGGAGGGGAGGAGGAGAGAGGTGCAGAATGACACCACTCTACCTGTTGAAACAAAACACAAATGTAATAAGGGCTCTCCTGACTTTTGTCTTGTGTGTGGGTGGGTGTGTGTGTGTGTGTGTGTGTGTGTGTGTGTGTGGAGGGGTTTAACAGGAAAGGTTCAAAAGTTCACTTATAATAGGTTACTGCATGTTTTTATGATTCATGGCATTGTTATGCCTTTGCGGTGTTTGCACACAAACACACAGCCACACACACATTCCCACGTAATAAACACAATTTCAAATGACCCAAACATCTTCAAATGACTGTGAAAAGTAAATGATGTCTCATTGGTATAATATTATACAAAAATGATATTCATTTTATATTTGTTCATGTCTTTTTTCCCATCTCTTCATGGAGGTTGAGGGGGTGAAGGGCAGGGAAAGGGGCGATGAGTTTGATGGGTCGGCAGCGGTAAACGAGTGTGACTGCAGTGAGAGTGACGTGCTAAGCAGAGGGGTGGAGACGCTTGTCTTTTCAGAATGAAGGGAATCACCATGGCAGCAATTAAAAGCCTGAGGCTCCCCGCGCTGGGTCAGTGTGCACAGGGAGATGAAAGTGTGTTTGTGCATGCATGTATGTGTGTGTCAGAGTCTGTGAGCTCCCCAAAAGCCGTTACTCAGCAGGGAGAGAGAAATGAACTAATGAACTTTTAGAGGGTAATCTTTGAGAGAAGGACAGGTGTCAGCTGCAAAGAGGTGATGAACTGATTAAACTGAACTATAAAAGTTATGAGTAAGAATACCTGCTTTTGTTAACTGGTTTATGCATCAGTTGTTACCATATGGAGTTTGTATCGCAAAAGAACGATACAAACACGGTTGCCAGGTTTTTTTATCCACTCAATTGTTTCTCAAAACTAGTCCAAACTAGATCAATCACGTTCCGTGGGGTATCCTGGTAAAAATCGCATTCTGGGGGTTAAATATCGTGTCGATTCAAACCATGGAGTTGCAGAACATCCCGCGACAACAGTGAAAAAGTAACCTAATTCTGCGGGACAATCACAGACTTGGCAACGTACACAGCGCGCTGTCATACGGAAGTTAGTCTCGCATAGCCAGACCTTCAGACTGATGGCAGAAGGTCTGGACTCTATCGCAGCTTTCATTGGCCAAAGACCGCCCAAGAGGACGTTTGACTGACATGTAATGCAACCAGTCATAGTTCGTTTTGTTCCGTGTCATGTTTAGGGGAGTGAAATGTAAAGAGGTGTTCCTACAATAACAGACCGGCATGCATCTAATAAATTAGTAATTTAAGAACGTTGTGCAAGTTTACTGTAACAATGGAGCCACGAAAGTCAAATACTTTTGAAAATCCAGCGTTTAGTTGATCCTGCAAGCTCTCATTATCACAGTTGTTAACATGACGGCGTTCTTCTTCCACGAGGGGGTTTGGCGTCACGGCATTTGTTTCCAGGCGGACCGTTAAAAAATGCGACACACGTCTACCGGACATCCTGTGGAATTCAACCAACCAGATGATGACTTCGAAAATCCTGAAGTGTTTCCAGTTAAGTGTGCCATATGCGTCAGACGTTCAGCCAATGGTCCGTGGGCGTGACGTCTGAGGCTGAGACTATATGGAAGTAAACACGGAGGGCATTAAAGTAAGCAATTACGCGTTTATTTATAGTGTGATCTTCCGCGGAAGCCAGCAAAATTATGCGCAGGCAATAATAAGACGATGTGACAAAAGAGAGCAGAGTTTTGAAATTTTTTAAATGCCGACATCGTGCTATGATTAGATGTGATTGGTTATGATTGGATATGATTGGTCTTGATTTTGTGCGCATTCTCAAATCGGCCAAAATGAAGACAATGATGGTGTTTATGGGAAGACTAATTTAAAAAGTAAACGGGTCAGCCTCTTAGACATCACCGCTTTATGTCACATCAAAATCAAACTTAAAAAGGCCTGAAAACATGATGACTGTGGGGGTTTTTAGTGTGCAATCAGCTTGGTGAAATTAAAGATAAATTTTCATGTCTGTGACCAGTGTGTACAAGCTTGATGACTGCTAAAAATAAGTTGACTATTAAAAAGAAAAGCTGAACATTAGTTCGCAAATAAAATATATTATTTCTGTTGTTTCTGCCTATAGTTATTATTTTGAAATAAATGTAAAAATGCGTTAAAAAAAATCTAACTTAATGATATTTATACTTGGTTTTAATAAATAGAACATTACATAGTGTAAAAAAATTAAACTTTTTTATGTAATGTTTATTTAACCAGGAAAATTAAGTGTAACAGGGACATAAATTCACATTCGATATATATAAAAAAGTGAAGACTTTGCCTTCTGATTTTCAAACACCACTGCACATGTATGTATGTATATAGTCTTTTGAGTTGTAACTGTTCATTCACACACTGACATACACAAGTCACCCGCAGCTGTACCTGTATTGTTTTTTCCAGTGAAGTGGAAATTGCTACGATGGTCTTGACATGGTTGTTGAACATGCATTTATGGAATGTGTCTTTATGCAAGTCTACAATGCTCTATCACGCATAGAAATCAGTAGTTTAGATAAGCCTGTGTATGTGTGTGTGTGTGTGAGACAGAGAGAAAGAGTTAAAGGGATTTTTCACCCAAAAAATGAAAATTAATTTACTTACCCTCATGTTGTTCTAAATCTGTATGACAGAGAAATTTTGAAGAATATACTTGTATAAATGGAAGCTGGTTTTCAAACATCAAATAAAAGGATGTGAAAGTATCAATTGTCCATAAAGTGAAATATGAATTGTCCACTATATTCCAAATCTTCTGAAGCCACGTGTGACCCTGGAACACAAAACCAATCTTAAGTCGCACAGGTATATTTGTAGTAATAGCCAACAATATGGGTCAAAATTATTGATTTTTATTTTTGCCAAAAATCATTAGGATATTAAGTAAAGATCATGTTCCATGAAGACATTTTGTAAATTTCCTACCGTAAATATATCAAATGTATTTTTGTTAGTGGATATGCATTGCTAAGGACTTCAATTTGACAACTTTAAAAGCGATTTTCTCAATATTTTGATTTTTTGCACCCTCAGATTCCAGATTTTCAAATAGTTGTCTCGACCAAATATTGTCCTATCCTAACAAACCATACATTAATGGAAAGCTTATTTATTCAGCTTTCAGATGATAAATCTCAATTTCAAAAAATGTACCCTTATGACTGGTTTTGTGGTCCAGGGTCACATGCGATATCTTTGTGTGAAAAACAAATCAAAATTCATTCACTGAAATTTCCTCATGCAGAGATATCATATGGCTTTAGAGGATTTGTGTAACCCCTGACCCAGGTCCTACTCGCCCCGCTCTGCGCGGGCCTCGAACCCGGGTCTCCGGTGTGGGAGTCGGACGCTCTAACGAGGAGGCTAAAGGCTGCAACCTCTAGCGTCAGTCGCTAGAGCATCTCTTGAGATCAGAGGAGTGAGGTTTACTCGCACAGCAACTACTAGCTGGCCTCCGTTACATTTGGATAGTAGTAGTTATATGTCAAATGGACCATTTTAAGGATACTTTTATGCTGTTTTTGCATCGTCTTTGAAGCTTGAAAACTTCACTCCACACTCATTATAATCGGAAAAGTGCAACCAGTACATTGTTAAAAATGACTCCTTTCGTTGTCCACATAAGAAAGAAAGTCATATAGGTTTGGAACAACAACATGAGGGTGAAAAAGTGCTGGCTCAATAACTTTCATTTCATGGTCACTTTTGGCAGTTTATGCCACCTGTTCTGACCCAAACAAGCTTGACTTCCTGTGCTATATATGTGTGTATAGTGTGTGTCTGAGTGCATGTGTATGTCATGACTTTAGCACCTTAATCGCTCAACTCGTCCTGTCTGTCAGTGTGTGTAGTGCTGAACTGACAGATGGGGACTAATTGGCCCTGATCATTTCAATTGGTGCTTCTCTCTCTTACCCTCTCACTTTCTTTTCCTCTGCTTTCCTTCCCTCTACTGTATGTTTTCCATTGGGATAGAAATGTTTTCACTTGGGAATGTGGGTCTAGCAGGTGTTAATTTTATTTTTCCCTTTGTCTCGCTCACTCTGAGTCTCTCTCCCAGGAATTCCTCCCATGTTAGGTCACTGTAATCTCACTTCTCCAGTTCACTATTATGATGAAGACATGCAACATAATACCACCATTCGGAAGTGTGTTTGTAAGAAAGAAAAGAAGGAAAAGCAAGAGAAAGAGAAAAAGAGATTTGCCGGAGAGACAAAATGGACTTTTAAACCTAAGTTCTTGAAAGGAATTTTTCAGATAATCCCCCTCTCCCGCCACTAAGCCCATTCTCCAGAAAACGTACTTCATTTCCATTGATGATTTCTCTCACGTACGTTACGCTCTGTTTGCCAGCTCCTTCCTAAGAGCCTCAAAGCGTCGAGCATTGCAGTGCCCTTTAAAAAAAAACAACTTCCTCCTCATCACCTCTTTCTCTCTGAGGTCTCTTCCTCTTCTGATGTGTTTCTCATTCTGACTAGAAATCGTTTGGGTTGTGAATGAGTTTGGCCTAGTTATAAGACCCCAGCAGCATGCGGTTCGGACCACTGAACTTTTCTAATCAACACTTTCCATGCACACAGAGTGATTATGTGAAAATGCAAGGGAATTTTTCAGAAGGTGTTTGGTAGAAATGGGAAGAACGGAATAACAATTTCTCAAAAAAACTCAAAGCAAAGGGAAATTTCTTTGTTTGAGGAGTTTTCGAGCATGTTTTGTAGAAGACGATTTGACACCTCATCAGTTTAAAATGTTTAAGGTTAAAATGAGCTGTGAGTTGAACTTGATCTTGTGAAGACTGGAATTGAACTTGTGTCATTGCAAAACAGTATTTCTCATCGAGATTAGGTTTACTGGATGTGTGTGTCTGTGTAAATCCCCCGGCCTCTAAAAATAATGCAGGAACTGTCGGGAATGTGACACACAGATATAACGACTGCAAGAGCTTAACATGGATCAACACCACACAGACAAACACACACACTTACACACCCTATAAAAACACTCTCTCTCAATAAACCTAAACCTGTCGACAACTGCTGTGATAGTTAGACACACTCACAAAAGTCTAAAGACAAGTCCAAATGCACACACAGTGTGTACTGCAGCGAAGTTCAACTGTAAGAAGAAGTGTCAAACATAATAAAATTGTCCACTGATATGTGCATCTGCACAGTGTGGTGTTTGCATGTTTGTGTATTTGTGTTTGTGTGTGTGTGTGGTTTCACTCTGGGTGGTAATGTCTCTCTGCTCATGTGGGCCAGTTAATTTTAGACGTCTCTTTTAGCTCAGAAGTCTCTCTTGTGTCGCGTCGGTGTCTGTGTAGGAATTTGTCACTGTAAGTGTCAGATGAATGCATGAGGCGTCAGTGATTTCAAAACTAAATGCTTATTTGGTCTCACCTAATGTGCTAAACATTAGAGATGCACTTCTCATACAGTAGATCAGTTGTTCTTAAAGGGTCAGTCCACCCAAATATGAAAATTGTCATCATTCACTCAACATCATGTTGTTCCAAACCTGTAAGACTTTTGTCTTTGGAACGCAGATGAAGATATATTTAATAAAACCTGAGAGATTTCTGTTCCTCAGTTGAAAGTCCGTTCTGCCAAAAATCTGATGCTTCACATTTCCAACCTTCATAAAGACACTGTAAAAGAAATTCACAAGAACCAAAGAGGTTTGTTCCTGCGCATTAAGAACGGTTGAGCTTCTGCTTATATTTAATGTGTTCTATGTATGTTCATTGAGCCGTTTATTGCTTGATTCATATGGATTATTTTAGTATGTCTTTATTAACTTTGAAGCATTGGTGGAAAAGACTTTTAACAAAGGTACATAAATATCTCAGGATTCAATAAAAATAGCATAATTTGTGTTTCAAAGATGAACAAGTCTTCTGAATGTCATGAGGTTAAGTAATTGATGACAGAATATTTATTTTCAGGTTAACTATGCCTTTAACAGGTTTCTTTTATGTTAGACATTAAAATTGTTTATTATGAAAAAGCAAAAATTACTTTAAAATGTAACATTGTAATTTATTAAGATATTAAAGTGTTATGTGTTTGTTTTCTAAATGTCTGATGTCATGATGCTTTTGATGGCCAATTAAACACTGTGGGTGGCACCTCAAAACCATGTCTTTTCATTGCTACAAGTGATCCCATATTTTTAATGTAGTCTGTGTAGTATTTTCTTTTACCTTGCATAGATTGTTGATAGGTTTTGAGGATGAGGGCATGTTACACAATCTGTACTTGTTGGAATTTGGCTGTTTCTATCAAGTGACATGAATTTGTGGTGCTAGAATTGTGATTGTTTGATATGTATGTGTGCGTGTGTGTCTGTATAGACTACTTAAAGGGGTCATGAACTGCGTTGTTTTATTGTTTTATAATGTTTCCTGGGGCGCACTTATAATGTTAGTATGCTTTTTACATCCAAAATTGTCATAATTTAAAAATATAAGGCATTTTTCCTACCCTGATTTTAGCCCTCTGGTTTGAACACTCTGTTTTAAGGGGTGTCTGCTGTGAGACTAACATATTTCCATTTGAAATAGCCAAGTTTTACTCTCTCGAAAACTTTTAGTACATTTTTACATTACATTTAGATTTATGGCATTATGATTAGATCATGGCATGAAATGTTGCAGAGATGAACATTGTAGCCGATCACGGACATGTTGTTGAGCGCATGAAAGCAGTGATCTCGTCATTGCAACCCAATTTCTGTACACTAACAAATGCTTTCATCGTCACTAACAGTGCAAACGCGATATAATTAAAAGATTTGTTGAATAAAACGGGAGTTTTTGCGCCTGTCCAGAACTCAGTCACTGATAGACTCGCGCTGTTTGATTGACAGCTCCAGCGCGCACTGCTCCAATGATTACAAAAGGAGCTTTCTTTGTTCGCTTTCTTTATATAATTGAATCACCGTTTAAATGACAGATTATTTTAATCCTACTAAGAGAAACAACACAAGTTGATGTTTAGTCACAGGTAGGGCTGGGCTATATATATCGCATGCGATTGTCACGCGCATTTCGCCAGTAAATCCGGTTCCCTGATTACCGCTAAATCGCCATCACCTGCTTTCAAATGGAGCGGCATTTAATAGACAGAACCGTAGTTCACTGACAAGCTACGCAATATCGCGTTCATTATCGAAGGCGATTCATCTGCGATATGAACGCGATGTTGCGTAGCTTGTCAGTGATCTACGGTTCTGTCTAGTAAATGCCACTCCATTTGAAAGCAGTTGATGGCGATTTAGCCGTAATCAGGGAACCGGCTTTACTGATGAAATGCGCGTGACAATCGCATGCGATATATCGCCCAGCCCTAGTCACAGGTTTGATTTACTGACACACAGACAAAGAACATGACTGTACATGAATCAGTACATTTCAGATCAGGCATGTTGCATTACTGTTGAGTCCAGGCACTGCACAATATTTTGTATTCCTCAACAGCACGTTTATTGCTTGGTAGTTCGATCCGGTTTAGCACCATGTAGGCCTATGTTATTTATTACATGTCATCAGGGCTTGACATTAACTTTTTTGCTCACCAGCCACTGTGGCTAATGGTTTTCCAAAGTTACTAGCCACTCAGCATTTTCACTGGCCACAATTGTGATGTTGGTAAATTACATTTTATATGATTAAAGTTGACTTTGTTATGCTTAAATTACTTTATTTTGAGTCATTTTACTTGATTTAGAAGATTTAAAACCCTTTCAAACTTTTAAATGCAGATTGACCACCCAAATCAAGACTACATTGTATATCCGCTGGTATGTACAGGTGGGCAAGAGGTGGACAATATATGAGCATGGGCTAATATGAGAAATTTTATAAGTTATTTGTGTTATGCTATATAAAAGAACAAAGAAGCAAATTACAAAAACAATAGTACATTAAAAATAATCTTTTTTTCAGATACAGTAGGTTTATTTAACATATAGCCTACATTTATTTAACATCTTTTGTTGTTTGATTAACATTAATGACAGACAAGTATTTAATGCATGGACGTAACTGACGCATATCCAGTTATTACCCACCTGTTCACGTTCACTTAAGCCATAACCGACTGTATTCACGCGAGATACTCCACACGATGGACATTTAGACATCTGTGTGCACGAGTATTTGACTATTCAGGCGCGAGGAGAACTGATCGCGCGCACGCGACAGAAAGAGAGAGCGCACACGAGAGATCGCTTTTGTTGTGTGTCATTCAGCGCAATTCCGCCTATCCCTCCTTCACTAACTGCACGTAAATAACGAATTGTGTGATTGGATTGTAATTTTGTGCTACGACGATCTTCGACGATCATTTGGCTGTAAACTGAAATTATATTCAACCCGCCAAAGTGGCTAGTGGGAGTGGCTGTCTTACCCGCCACAGCTGAAATCTACCCGCATTTGGCGGGTTGGCGGGTGTTAATGTCAAGCCCTGCATGTCATGCATGAATCGATGGGCGGGGCTAAACAGGCAGTGATGAAGTAGGTGTTGATCTTCTTCTGTGGAGGCGATGCTTGCTGCCCTTTGACGTCATAGATCCCCACTTTGAAAAACCTGTCGTTTGTTGGGCCTGGTGTCAATAAAAGCTTTTATTGGACTAACAAGGAAGTTTTTAGTTCTGAAACTTACAGGATATTCTTATAGTATGATGACCTCTTATATGTCAAAAGCTCAAGGAAAATTTGATTTCTCAGTTCATCACCCCTTTAATGTTTTGGGGACAAATTTGTACCCAGAAGTGAGCTGAGGACACCTTCATTTGTAAAAATGGTATGATTTTCTTGGGTTGTGGTTATAGTATTTATAACTAAACACAATGGAAGTCTTCGGAAAGTCCCCATTTAAATAGCTGAGTAAACATCTGTCAGTTGGCAGACATGTAGGGAGAGTTATTGATGAGTCATTTATATTTTACCGAATGTTGTGTCTAAAAGCATGCATGGATTTGATCTTTCTTTGATTTGGTGTAATAAAACTCTCCACCATGGTGTCTAGCTGCTCTGGAGATATGGGTGTGGTTAGGCAAATATTTGTGTTTGACAGACAGTGGTGACTGACTATTTATTGAAGTTTATGTCTGATGGACAGAACTGGAAAAAGAGTAACATGCCAACTATGAATAATCTTTTGGAGCAAGTGTACAGACTGCAGTGCTATGTACTGTATTTGTGTAATGTGCATTATTGGCTCTCTCTGATTGCAGATGTTATCCTTCACCGGTCAATATGTTTTTAGACACACTAAAGCTAGCACGCTTTCACAGACATAGCCTTTATCAGTGTGACCCGAGCACACAAATGCACACACACTCATGCCAGGTCTTTCTCTCTCGCTCTATAAACGCATGACTTAGGGCCATGTTTTAAAAGGGAGATGGAGAGGGTGGAGAAAAGTAAAAGAGCAGCTGAAGTGAGCACCAATTTGCCTTCCAGCTTTTGAAGGGTTTTTAAGATGCTCAGCTTTCAGTCCATATAAGACATAAAGGAATGACCTCTTAAACCACTAACAAACACAAAAACTTTGAATGTCTGCTCAACCCCAGTGGTGTTACTAGAATGCCATCCTGGGTTTTGCATTTGGATTATGAAGTGGACATCTAAATATGAGAAGATGTAGAAATTAAGGAAATTGTGTCCAATAAAACTACATTTCCATTTGTAATTCAATCAAATACATGAGTGTAACTAAGTTTGAAAAATGAGTGGGAAATTATGACAAAATAATGATTAGTTGATACAGGTAAGCTTTTTCCTTTGAATGCGGTTTCAAATCCCACATTAATAAAACAAAAATGCAGCCATCAGTGGATGTGTATCTGGATTTTGCAATATCACTTCTGTTTTGCAATATCACTGGAATGAAGAATAGACCTGCTGATAAAAGTCGCACATGACAGAACATTGCTTCGCTATAACAAGTCAAACCACAGCAAACACTTATAACATTAAAGTCCCAGTGAAATCGAAGTAGCAACAATTTTTTTTTTCTTTCATATTGTGACATACAGGGCGCTCCACTAATATTGGCACCCTTGGTAAATATGAGCAAAGGTGGCTGTGAAAATAAATCTGCATTGTTCATCCTTTTGATCTTTTATTTAAAAAATTCACACAATTCTAACCTTTCATTTAAGTAAAATAATTGAAAAAATGGGGGAGAAAGCTCATTATGAAATAAATGTTTTTCTCTAGTTCACGTTGGCCACAATTATTGGCACCCAATTATTGCAATGTCCTTTTGCCAAGATAACATCTCTGAGCCTTCACCTATAATGCCTGATGAGTTTGGAGAATACCTGACAAGAGATCAGAGACCGTTCCTTCATACAGAATCTCTCCAGCTCCTTCAGATTCCCAGCTCCATGTTGGTGCTTCTTCTCTTCAGTTCACTCCACTCATTTTCCTTGGGGTTTAGGTCAGGGGACTGGGATGGCCATGGCAGAAGCTTAATTTTGTGCTCAGTGACACATTTTTGTGTTGGTTTTGATGTTTGTTTTGGATCATTGTCCTGATGGAAGATCCAACCACGGCCCATTATAAGATTTCTAGCAGAAGCAGGTTTTGATTTTTTTTTTTTTTTTGTCTGTTAGTATTTGCTAGAATCCATTATTCCATGTATCTGAACAAGATGTCCAAGACCTCCAGCAGAAAAATAGGCCCACAACATTAAAGATCCAGCAGTATATTTAACCGTGGGCATGGGGTACTTATTATCCATGTGTGCACCAAACCCATCTGGTGGGTTTGCTGCCAAAAAGCTCTTTTTTAGTTTCATCTGACCATAGAACCAGGTCCCTTTTGAAGTTCCAGTCGTGTCTGACAACTGAATATGCTGGAGTTTTTGGACGAGCGAGGAGGATTTTTCATGAAACCCTCTCGAACAACTTGTATTTTTAAACCTAGTCATTTTTATAAAGTTTAATATTTAGTCAAAAACGAAGTGGCTTATATATGCACAAATAAATGCTACTTTGCCGCCACCTGCTGGTTAAAGTAGTAATTATTGTCTTTTTTATTTTGAAATAAGTGTTTTCTATCAAATGTTGAATTTTCTACATTTTTAAATGTTCAGTTTTACAATGGGGACAATCTCAGAAGGATGAACAAATAATGTTTGTGGTCATCAAATTAAAAATAACATTTGAAGTGCTGGGGAAAAAAATGCATGTGCATGTCTAATTACAGACATGCGTTTTTAAACTGTCCCAATAGCTTCGTCTTTATTGCAATCGTTAAAATTGGTTTATTGGCAAATTATGTGATAACGTGATAACTGCATTAGAATATGAATGCAACATTAAAAAGTCAACCATTGATGGAACAGTTCACCGGAAATGCCCGAGCTGGCTTAATGACAACCAGGAAGTAACCGTGCATATAGCTTATTATTGCCCTGATAGTGGAAAAGGGTATTTTCAATGCTTTAGCTATTTTCTTACAGCCACTTTCTATTTTGTGAAGCTCAACAATCTTTTGCTGCACATCATAACTATATTCTTTGCTTTTTCATTTTTGTGATGAATGAGTAACGGAATTTGGCCTTTGTGTTTCCTCATGTTTATACTCCTGTGGAACAGGAAGTCACGGCTGGACAATTTCATTCTCCTAGTCACCCTGGTGTGCTAAAAATGTAAATATGAATGAGAATATACTTCAGAGACATTTTACTCATGAGAATCTCTAGGGGTGCCAATAATTGTGGCCAACATGTATTGGAGAAAAACATTTATGTCATAATGTGAGTTTCCCCCCACTTTCAATTGTTTTACTTTAATAAAAGGTTAGAATTTTGTGAATTTTTTGAATGAAAGATCAAAAGGATAAACAATACATATTTATTTTCACAGCTGCCTTTGCTCATATTTACTAAGGGTGCCAATATTAGTGGAGGGCACTGTACATCCGAGTGTAAAGGACAATAGAAAAAGAAAAAAAAATGTTGGCCAGGGACTTCTATCTGTTGGTTGTTGTTTGGATATTTGGATGTGGACGTTGCACTCAAAAAATATTGTGGAGGACTGTGGAGGAACAGTCTGAGGTGACAAAGTCCGGCATATGTTACCAAAAGAGAAGTCTGTCATTTTAATCAGAAGATTGAGTGTTGATTTTAATTTTGATTTGAATTAAACATTAAAAGGTCAAAAATATATATATTTTTTAAAATGAAACATACATGGATGAACCATTCAAAATAAATATAACACACATTTACAAAATAGATTGGGTAAATCATTTTCATTTCGTTACATCTTCAAATTCCAGTGCTGACATTGCCACTCATATAACACACTAACAAAATTAAAAATCTTCCTGCAAGTTATTTTTACCTATTTTCTAGAAAAGATGCTTGAATATGTTTACCACAATGCATAATTCATCTGCAGGTGCATAAGCGAAAATGAAAATAACTTAAAATAGAACTTTCAAAATAGAAGACAAAGTAAGAAATAAAAATTGTAGGCCTATTAAAAAATTGAATTCAAGAAAAATAATTAAATATATTAAAAAGTAATTAAATTTAATAAAAAAAAATAATAATTCAAAAGCAATAGGTATGCAAATTACCTTGGAAACTATAAAAGCAGTCTTACACAGACAATAATTAATGACTTAAGTTAGTATTTTATTTTTGTCTGATTTTCTGTTGGGTGGGTAATGCACTCAATTGCCCAATTATATTCTCACCTCTATCCATCCCTGTCATTCCATCTTCTGTCTGTATGTCTGCAAGAACCAAAATTACCTCATTGTTTTGTGTTTCAACTTTGCTCATTTCATATAAGAATGTTACAACTCATATGTGTGAGCTTTAAAAAGGCGTTTGAGTGTGTGTATGTATGTGTGTAAGAGAGCGAGTTTGTTAACAGAGGTGTATTGAATTGCAGCTGTCAGAATTAACAGTCAAACTATCTCAAAACATTTAATAGACCTTTACTCCTCTCTTTTCCTCTTCTTTTTAATGCAAAATATAAACTATGGACAGATATTGCTAAATATTGCTATATTCTCTTACTCTCTCACTCTCTCTCTCTCTGAGTGTGTGATCTATTAAGATAGTCAGACAGGGGTTGACAGATACACAAAGGCTTCTGCAGTTCTATTGTGGTGGCAGCCTCACCATACAGTACGATCATTGTGTATGGCCTGCGGGTGGACTGTGTGTGTGTGTGTGATCATGGGACTTACACACTGCTCTGTGATGAATTACTCAGAGTGAGCAGATTATGCCAGTATGACATTGATACATTGAGACATCCAGTGAGATTTTATTGCATTCAAAATGTGTGTGTGCCTGTGTGTGAGCGGGTAGATGTATAAGGATTTTTGAGGGTGTAGAGTCACTTGTTATCACACGGGTGAATAATGACATCAAACTGCTCTCCAGACGCACACATACACACACATTGTCTGGTACACACTGTATTGTAAAACATATGTTTTATTACTTCCATTGCCCTTGCATATATTAAATAAACATATTTTTGTTTTAATATTTGTTTCAGCAAAAAGAAAAAATCACATAGAGAAAAAAAAACTGTTTGCATCTGTGTGTGTGTTTGCTTATATAGATGCATTATAGGCCACATGCAAGTATGTGTGAATGTTTGTGTGTTTTGGTTGGAGTGTATATTGAGTTCCTGTCTTTGTGCTTTCTTGCTGTCATGGAAACATGTTTTCGGGGAGTACGGTGGTCCATAGGAATCAAATGAGGCGTGAATAATTTATCTCTTAATGACTTCATTCACATCAATAGCATTGACTCTAATAAACCTCCTGCCATGACTGAAGTGTGTGTGTGTGTGTGTGTGTGTGTGTGTTCCTACATGTGGCACTGCTGAAAGTAAACACACTTACGTGCAAGTTTTAATGGTTTTAAACTTAACTGTTGTGAAGTCTGGGATTTTCCATTGATGCAAGTTAGTGTGCTTGTGTGAATGTGTATTTCATGCATATTTGTTTGCACTGGTACATTCCTCTTTTGAAATTGTATGAATTATGGAGTGGAACATCATTCAAAGACAATCAAACAGACACACTTGTGTAGTTCATGGTAATTTGATCCCACAGTCTACAGGTTTCTTTGTTGGAATTTGTTATTATAATTTAAAATGTCTGACATGCATCTTACGTGTTTGTCTGTACATGCTCAGATGTGTTTTTCCATAACAGTGCCAGCATTTACCATGTTTTTTAGGGATGTGTGCCATAGAAATACCACATTTTTTAAAGTATGGTATTCTTTGGCATAAATACCATGCTACCTAAATATGGTTATCATTCAGCACCATGATATATAGCAAATTGGCATGTGAGTACATTATTACATTTACCAAAATATATTTGAGTTGAGTTTGCTGCAAGAGTTTTTGACTTTCTGAATCTCATATTCAGTTGTGTTTTCACATAACAATGCCAGCATTTACCATGATCTTTAGGGATATGTACCAGTGAAATACCATTTTTACAATGGTAATACAATTACATAGTAGTACCATGGTGTTCTTTGAAGTATGATATTCTTTGGCATTAGTTTTATGATACATGAATAGGGTAATCAAATTAGCATGTTTATTGCATTAATGTTACATTGTAATATGTTTCTTAAAGTGCACAGTTTGATGCTTACTGCAAGAGTTTTTGACTTCGACGCAGTTTGCATCTCTACATTTTATTTGTATGTTTACTTTGGCCCTAATACTCACATACGTAACCTCCTACGTGTGTGTACGAGCATCTGAAATTGCAATAAGAAAATCCCATGACAAGAATTTCAACCACAAAGCAGGCAGGAAAAATGAGCATCAGTGAAAGAAAGCATTTTTCAAAAATATAAAACACTGCGAACTGTACTAAAGTCATTGAATACATTCAAATGAGGCAGTAAATCAGTGTCTTTACGATCCCCCGAAGTGTCTATATGCGGTTTAGACATGAGGAATACTGCGCGGGACGGCAGAACTCTTCTGTGATGCTTTATGGCTTGGTCAGGCGTTAACAGAACCTTCCATTAGCCTTCAAACAAAATCTCCCTTCAACCATGATTATTTGTTCCTGAACTTGTATGAGAGTGGAATTATGGGAAAGGTCACACAGAGAGAGGGAGATGATAATGTTGACTGTGTTTCATATGTAATGTAATCAGATATGTAAAGCTGACATCTTAACAGCTGCTCTGGGCTGAGTTTTATTGATTGGTTCATGGTGGTTTAGACCGAGGGAAACTTCTGGTAAGGCTGACTCGCAACCTGCTATTACAAATGCGAGGCGCACACGCACCCGTGCAAACACACACACAAACTGCGGTGATCGTTAAGCAGTAAATTATAGAAGGAAATCCTCGACGGCTGTATGTAATTCCCACTGGCAGATTGAGTGTGACTGGAAAACCACACCGTCTCCCTTCTCTCTTGCTGTTCTCTATGAGATTTTCAATCTGTATTTTGTAATTGTAGATTACCCAGAATCTGAAGTTGGTCTCATCTACTTACTCAACGTGTGTGTTTGAGAAACCGAACCTTAAAGCTCCAAAATCAACAGCTCTGACAGACACATCCTTAAAGTGACCCGCTGAAGAAATGTGGGCTTAGCTCTGTGTGCGTGTGTGTTTGAGTGAGTGTGGAAAGGACAGATGGACTCTAGCAGCTGTGTGTGTAGCCATTGGTCGTGACTGAAGTTTGCGGGTGTGTGAAAGACAACATTGAGGCCTCGTCTGTATTTGAACAGGAATATTTCAGTTTGACTCACCCCCACACACATATACTGTCTGCTGGAATCGACGGCAAATAGCTACGAGACTCAAAACATCTTGAAAAGATTTAGAAAGAGAGAGAGAGAGAGAGAGAGTGAAAGAGGGGGAAGAGAGGGGAAATAGAGTTACTATCTCCTGTCTTTCATCTTCAAGTGTTTCTTTGTCTCAATTGTTTCGATCTGTGTGTCTTAAAGAGAGAGAAAGAGCAACAGATAGATCGACAGAGACAGAAAGAGAACGAGTCAGAGAGAATGGTACGCAGGGAGACACAGACAGAGAGAAAACAAGTGGTTGTGGGAAAGTTGGTGGTTGTCTGTGTGCACCCACACTGGCACAATCAAATCCTGCTCACTCACGTAAACACACACACACTAAAGTCTGACTGACTTTTTGACCCTGAACTCAGTGTCATCCCGGATGCACAATATTTCCATGATTATTCAACAACAATAATACTGTAAGGATTTTAAAGCGGTTTTTATTTGCCTTGAAGATTGTTAGTAGAGAGCATAATACATTAAAGGATTAGTTCACTTTCAAATGAAAATTGCCCCAAGCTTTATTCACCCTCAAGTCATCCTAGGTGTATATGACTTTCTTCTTTCTGGTGAACACAATCAGAGAAATATTAATAAATATCCTGACGCATCCAAGGTTTATAATGGCAGTAAGCGTTACCAAATGAGTATGAGCTGAAGAAAGGTTCTCCATCCACATCCATCCATCATAAACATATTCCACACGGCTCCGGGGGGTTAATAAAGGCCTTCTAAAGTGAAGCGATGCGTTTGTGTAAAAAAAAAAAATCCATATTTAACAAAATATCTAGCTTCCCCCAGACCGCCTTCCAAATTCAAGTTACGAAGAAAGTGTAAACTAGCATCGCGTCAGTTACACTTTTTCCGTAAGTACAATAGGGAAGGCGTAGGACGTAGTGAAAGCTTTTTGAACTGTGAGAGTTTTACACTTTCTTCCTAAGCAGAATATGGAAGGTGGTCTGGCAGAAGCTAGATATTTTACTTCATAACTTGACACTAGAGTGAATTTGATTGTGGTTGGATGAGAAATATAAACATACCATTGCGACACCCTATTGGTTTGTACGCGATCCATCGCACCTGCACATCGGGTGAAAACAGACTCCGACCAACGCCAACACGGTTATCACACCTATCCAAAAAACTCCAACAGATGAGTTTGTTGGCATTTGTCAGTGCGGTGTGAACTGAAACAGCTGAAAACTACCTGCATTTGGCGGGTTGGCGGGTGTTAATTGTTACTAAGCCTGCCCTGGGTACACCAAAACTACCAGCATTTTTCTTGTCCGTTGCCCTCACAGATTCCTGCAGTTAAGCTTGGATGTACATTTACATTCCAATAAAGGTCATTGATGACATGCCTCTGAAGTTTGACATTTTGCACCATTACAATACTTATAGGCAACTAGTCATCATATCTTCCACTCCACTAAACACGTTAATGCTCAGTAGTACACATATATGGTGCTTTAATGTATTTGCATTGTACTAAAATGCGTTCATTTTCAATGGGCATATATGCGGCTGAAACGGGTAGCCTAGTGCATCCCAGATTTTTCAACAGTAACATTTTAATATAACATTATAGTCATTGTGGCCTTTAGAAAAATGTTTTTTGAGGAGGTGGGGTAGTGCACAATAGGCCCCTGTGGCGCGGCCTAAGCTTTTGTCCTTAATTGCATTTTTTCCCCGTACATTACTTTTACTTTTATACTTTAAGTAGTTTTGAAACCAGTACTTTTACACTTTTACTTGAGTAAAAAGCTTGAGTTGATACTTGTATCTATACTTCTACTTGAGTAATGAATGTGAATACTTTTGACACCAGTGCGCGTGGAATATGTTTATGATGGATGGATGTGGATGGAGACACTTTCTTCAGCTCATACTCCTTTGGTAACGCTTACTGCCATTATAAAGCTCGGATGCATCAGGATATTTATTGATATTTCTCCCATTGTGTTCATCAAAAAAAGAAAGTCATATACACCTAGGATGGCTTGAGGGTGAGTAAAACTTATGATCATTTTAATTTGAAAGTGAACTAATCCTTTAATGCTAATAATAATGATTTATATAATACTACTACTACTAATAAAAAACAATCAGTGATTAAATATCATTCTTCTATTTATGCATTTAATGAATCAGCATGGAACACATGCCTTGATTGTTTCGATTTTTATTTTACTTCTTGGATGTGCTTGCCTGTAATAGTTGTTCAAGCCATCCAATTTTCAAATTTATGCACAATATAACTCACAGAAAACACTAAATGAATAAAGCAGCGTTTCCGTTCCATTTGTTGAAGAGCCTAAAAAGTCACTTTCGGTAAAGGAAATTAAGTTATTGCAACTGGGAAAGTGCCTGTGGCTCATATAATCAATGTAATAAATTACAGTTTAGAGCATACAGACAAAATGCTGTGACAATGTATTTGGCAATCAGTGGCAGATGCTTTATGTTTGGGTGCAAGTGTGTGAGAAAGTTCTGGGAAGTAAGAGTGACCAGTCATTTTGATGATGACTTTGGCGTTTCAGAATGACCAGAGCAACATGTTTTCTTTTGTGAGTGAATTCAAAGTCACTTTTTTAATGATCCTAGGAATTTATTTGCTAAATGTATTTTAGTCTTCATATCTTATAGAAAAAAAATTCTTTTTTTTTTTTTTACTATTATCCAGCATTTTATATGCAATGTCTCATTGATATCCCACTGATACTTCCCAGTTCTAACTCTCTTTTTATTTCGGGAAACTGATTCCATGACTTGTCCATTTACCATTATATTGATTATATAATCTGGGTTTTCTTTCCAAACTTTTAGTATAATCTTTATTTCTTTGACTGCAACTTTGAGTGCCCACCTCACCAATATTTCAGTCTGCGTTTGTGTGTGTGTAAAAGAAAAGGAGGGCAGTCTGTGCCCTCAGAGCCAGGCTTACAAGACGAGTGCTGAATGCCTCCAGTTCATAAACACCTCACTAATGAGCCTCTCAGGGGAAAGCAAATGATCAGCGCTCATTTCTTCACAGATCCCTCTAACATCTGCTAATGTGTGTGTGCGCATGACATTTTCATGGATGACAGGTGGTCTCCCCAACACCACTGGATGTAAAGAGAGAGAGAAAGTGCGAACCACACATTCACGCTCACAGAGTACTAATCCATTTTCAGTGTTTCTATCGATGCATCTCAGCTGTTAGTAGAACCAAATTCTATGTAGTAAAAGGAAAAAACTCACTTAGTGACAAATTGTATTGAAGTTGAGATTAAATGGAAGTTGCAGCAACAGATCCTTTCTTCCATATTGTGACATATGAATGTAACAGACTTTCAAAAAAGAACATTTTCTATCCATCAGGTGTTGATTGGATTTTGAAATGTGGATGTAGCACTGCAAAATTAATGTAAACTTGCAGTCAATTGTGGAGTGGTGGGGTGAAATCCGGAATACCAGTTTTGGCATTTTGATAAACATTGTGAGATTAAAAAAAAAAATACATAAATAAAAATGAAACCTGGATGTTCACAACAAGATCTACAGTCAAACCAAAAATTATTCAGACATTTTTGATATTTTTACTAGTGGGTGCAGGACACTATAGTTCATTTATGGAACTGAGGATAGCAAAATAAAGTAAACTGTTACATATTATACCCAACAATTCTTCTTACAGTGGACTAACAGTAAAATTGATACAAATTTGGAACCAAAAATTATTCAGACACTTTGACCTGACCATGTTTTGCTTAATGTTATATGACATAATTAAGATTTTTTTTTTTTTCTGACACAGTTTAACTCTGAGATCTTGTCATATTTTATCACCATTTTTTTAAACTATAGTGAAAAAACTGTATTAATGAATGAAATGTTCAAGGTGTCTGAATAAATTTCTGTTTGACTGTATCAAACATGCATTTACAAAAGAATAGAATGAAACATTTTATAATAAACATTTTAAAATGGAAAATGTTCAATATTTATTTACATTGATTTTGGTAGATTTGGAACTTATGCAAGTAAAATTCCAAACAGGAAGCCAATCATTTTAAAATGGTCAAAAATCTGCCGATTAATCAGTGCCTACTATGTGTATGTAACTAAAGTGAACCTGATAAAAAAATAAAAAATAAAAAAAAAAAAAAAAACAAGAATGTGAAAGAAAGAAAAATAAAAGACTTGACAAATGGTGTACAAATGCAGAATTTTTCAACTTGGGGTCATACTGGCCAGACGCCCATTGGCAATCGATTGAGAGACTCATATCTGGGACAGTTTCACCCTGGCTTAAACTAAAAATCTTTACACATGTCGCCTGAGTGAAATAAATGTTTCTGATGCTGTCCAAGCAAATCCAAACACTTCCAGCTCTGATGTTTGTATGCTTATCGTGTCATTTGGTGAGATAGCGTTGTTTCTTGTTTGTCGTACTGGCGGTAATGATACGTTTGCTATCAAAGTCTCAAAGATGTGATACCATCTCCGTCTGTCTGTTTCTCTTTCCACTCATTCCCCCCTATCAGTTCACTCTTCCCTCTTCCTTCTCTTCCTCTCTGTATTTCTCAAGCACTATGTGGCAAGGTACATTCATTTTTGTAGAATTTCTAGGTTTATTCCAGCACAAACTACAAAATTCATCATTTTTTTAAAGTGTTGTTTTGCTCATCCACAGTGCAAAGAAAAAATGCAAGTGTCCATATAAAGCAGCAACAAAAGACCAAGCAGAGTGCTTTGCCAATTGGTTACTTAAAGTCTCGGGGCCCAGGACAAAATGTTAATCGGTGGGCCCCCTCTTCCAATGAGAAGGCTATAGCATAGTGCACTTTAGTGGGCCCCCCTCGTCACAGGGCTCGGGACAACATTCTCTGTAGCCCATCCCCCAACTACGGCCCTGGTTTGCTTTGGACGGAACTTAATAGTTGTCCTACTATGGCTTGAGTCCACTTACTGGCCTTTCAAAGAGTCAGTTACCCTTCTATCATTTTAATTATGTCATTTTTTATTATTATTTAATTATTTTATTAAATATTAATATATTTCTGAGTCATTTACATCTGTAATATCTTTACAAGGTTAGTGGACTTAAGTAAACCTAAACAAAAACACAGTTTGTGTCTGTGCATGGTTGTCCGTGCTGGTAAGATTGCACTGCCCCCTAGTGGATGAAGATGTAATCCATCACTGCAGATACATCCAGACAAATGTGTGCGTTTGAGTGAATATTTTTGATATTATAAATACCTGTCTGTCTCCCTGGCAGTTTTCATTTAAATCCTGCTGCTCTGTGATTGGTGCTGTCATGTGCCAGTCATGGAAATGACAGGCATCTAGATGAATAGAGCCCTCAACAGACAGACTGGCCTGACCTCGGCACACACACACATAGAGTTGATCTCTTACGGTCAGTGTCTAGTTTTTGGAGACCGAGTGTCTGTCTCCCATTATGATTGACGACTGAGGAATTTGACTGACAGGTCTGGCTAGCTGAACTAGCTATTCACAGTCTGTAAGGGTCCCATGCTGTGTGTGTATGTGTGTGTGGGGGTTCGTCTATAAATGAGAGGGTTGTCTTTGAGGGTATGCTTTGCGTGAGGGAAGACACTTCATTAAAGTCACCCCCTACGGAAACGCACACACAGGAACCCGCACGCATGCATGGGTGCAAAGGTCAACCTTTGAGAACCCCCTTGAATGTTGAATCAT
Organism: Megalobrama amblycephala; assembly: GCF_018812025.1. Classification (NCBI taxonomy): domain Eukaryota; kingdom Metazoa; phylum Chordata; class Actinopteri; order Cypriniformes; family Xenocyprididae; genus Megalobrama; species Megalobrama amblycephala. Next base: position 44,898,216 of record NC_063050.1, read on the forward strand.
ATGACCAGGGCTTAAAATCTGATCATGTGACCTCTTAAAAAATCAAGTGTTTCGGTTGCGGCTATTATGATAATTGATATTCATTGAAATGAATGGTCATAATTAGTGCAGGTGGGCTCTTCATAACTCATTATGTTCATTCTCACTGTGTGAAAACAGAGTGAGAGAGAGAGCGTAAATCATTGATTAGATTAGTTTAACTTCTCTCAGTGTTTTGTGTTATATGAGGTATTTTTTCCCCTCAGCAGGAGAAAAGAAAGAGTGAAAGTGACAGAAAACGAAGGACAGAGAGCAGGAATAAAGCAAGGATTAAGCTTCTGTTAGTTTTTGTTCATTTATTGAAAAGAGGAAGAGAGCGAGTGAAGCACTTCCTCTGAAGGTGTTCTGGGGTCATCATTCAACCCTCTTACTCTCTCTTTTATTCTCTGTTTCTTTCTTAGCTCTCGATTCCCTGGGTGTTCCACTCTATGCTGCCACTGAAGTTGTATATATGTGTGTGTGCGTGTGTGTGTGTGTGTGTGTGTGTGTGTGAGCCCTCACTAGTTGTCTAGCCCACCTCCCACCATGTCTTTGTGTGTGTGTGTGTGTGTGGTGCTTTATTTCAATGTTAGTTGCCCTGTTAAACTGGGAACAGGTTTTTTAATTGTTTGGTTTCAATGGTTTGATTGTCTGTGCCTGAATTCATCTCGCTCTCATCTGGGTGACAGCTGGAATGTTTGTGCTGTAATCCAGAAGTACGTTTGATCTCATAAATGCGCACGCAGAACGGTCTCGGTGTCCTGTACAGATGCATATGAACCTGATTAAAGACGATTCCCATTCAGTTCACGCTCAGGTCATGTCAGGATGCCATTTTTAACGAGCACTGAAGACTTAACCAGGCTGTTTAAATGTCTGCTCTGATGCCTGAGGAACCTGGGACTTCAGTTAGAAATGTTTGTTTAGTCTCATCATAACTGTTTGCGTGAGAGTTTGGTGTGTATGCGGTTTTTTGTTGCGTTTCTTCTTGCAGATGTTAAATTTGAAAAGGGTAGTTTTTAATTCTGTTCTCATTCTGTTTTTGCTTTCCTTCCTACTTTCTTTTTCTTTTGTTGTTTTTTTTCTCTCCCACTGACAGTGCCTGCATATGTCAATGAATGTTCAATACTATGTGTGTGGTTGTGTTCTTTTTTGTGTCATATTTGAACACAAGGCTATTAGTTATGTGTAGGTTCCACACTGGAGGATTTTGCTAGAGTGATCAATTATATAGTTCCTTCATTTTTATCTACTACACTGTCTCTTTGTCATCTTTTTTATATTGACCATATTTATCTAAAGCTGCCGTTTGGGACACATTTTAGTAATCATAAAGAGTTAATTTTGTTGTATAATGAAATCATCAGTCTTTCTGTCAGTTTTAGACATTTTGTCCTTGTTTAACTCACCCTCATGACATTCTAAACCTGTATGATTTTCTTTCCTCTTTGGAACACAAAAGAGGATATCATTTTGAAAATATGTTCTGGTGGCTCTATTCCATGTAGTTATATGAATTGAAGCCTCCTAGCTTCAAAAAGAATATAAAAGCACCCATACAACTTGGACGCTATATTCCAAGTCTTCGGAAACCATACGAAACGAATAGTCATTATTCACTGGAACTCTTGACATCTGTCTCAGCTCTCTGTGATGTGTTGGCAATGTTGTAGCAATATCTGATTTATAAACAAAACATTATTTTAATCTTTTCTATTTATCTTAGGCAGAGGGAAAGGGCCCACTATAGGCATCCTGGCATTTTCAGGGGGCCAAATAATCCTTACAAATATTTACATTTTGTTATATATATATATATATATATATATATATATATATATATATATATATATATATATATATATATATATATATATATATATATATATTAACATGATCTTCATTAAAATCCTAAAAACACTAAAAATAGAAATGTACAACAACATTAAACTGAAATCAACATTTTGAGTTACTTATTTATAATCTATTTGTATTACAACAGAGGTACATATTAGCTTAGATAGGAAGGCCTTTTGAATATTGTTTTGGACAGAGGGGGGTTCTTGGAGTCAAAAAGGTTAAGAACCACTGAATTAATCTGTTGAACTTATTTACGATTTTTCATTCAGTTTTATGATTTTTTTTTTTTAGCTTTTTAGCAGTTTTAGCTTTATGATTCAGTCACAACTCATACTGATCTTGTTCTCGCTAACCAGCTCACTGGAGGAGATTATCAACTTTAATTTCATATGGCTCCAGAAGACTTTGAGTGTAGTCAAATGAACCACTTTTATGACACTCTAATGGTCTTATTTGCTGATTGAAAGCTCCAGCTCCCATTTACTATATTGTTATGGCATGCATTTCTTCTTTTGTGTTCCAATGATTGTTAATGTTCTCTTTCTCTGTTTTTCAGTGACCTGAGTGAAAATCAAATCCAGGGGATTCCCAGAAAAGCATTCAGAGGAGCTACTGAGATCAAAAACCTGTGAGTCTTCTGTATCTATGTGTGAAATAGAGAGAGCGAGAGTGCTTTGAATTAATGATTGTGTGCTTTAATGAGATGCCCAGGCAAACTGACCATCGCACACACACAGAGAGATGGGAGGAGTGGGCAGTGCAGGTATACAATAGTAGAGGAGAGCACAGCAGACAGAGTGAGGAGGCTGGAAAGTCAAGAACAATAATGTGGGAAGAAAGAGAGAAAGACTGTGACAACAAAATGAGTGAGAGCAAAGAAAGACAGATTGAGGAACAGGAGAGTGAAAGATGTATGTGGTTTATTAGTAAGGAACAGTAGTGTTTCTGAGAGCATATTACTCTATTATCATAATCATTGAACACCAAACAGAAGAATCGACAACATCATCTTCAAACATTTTCTCTCTGTCTTTTTCCTCTCTCAGGCAGCTGGACTATAATCAGATTTCCTGCATCGAAGATGGAGCGTTCAGAGCTCTGCGGGACCTAGAAGTACTGTAAGTGCACTGCGTGTGTGTGAACTTGTGTGATTGTGTTCTGTTGAATTAAAGCCACTGCAGAGATCTTTTCGGATATCGAGGTCTCATTAAGACTTGGGTCAAAGCTGGGCAAAACCGGTTTTAAAAACTTTGATTTAGTGTATATTCATGTTAAATTGGTATGGATTTCTCTATATGTAGACTGCATGCTGTCAGATCATGCCTGCAGGGTGTTTAATAATTGTATAAAACGTGCATCTGCTTTTTAAAGTGGGATTAGTGGAATAATCCTGTTATAGAAAATGGAATCAAGACAGATAAACAGGATTGTGTCAGATTATTTTACAAGGATTATTTTGATGCTTTGTGAGAAATGGACAGATGAGGTTTTAGGAGCAGAAATAGCAAGTATTAGATAACAGATGTAAATATATGTGCATAACCACACACATGCGTGGAGGCATACAGATATACTGCAAAGAAATGTTAAATCAACATTATAATTTTTGGGTGTGCGTATGTGTGTTGGGTAGGATTAAGAATATAGAATAAGACATTAATATGTGCTTAATAAGTACTAATAAATAGCCAATATTCTAGTAATATGCATGCTAATAAGCAACTAGTTAAAAGACCCTTAAAATAAAGTGTTACCCTTTTTTTTATACGGTGAAAGTAGAAGGGGACCAGGGACAGCTGTGGTCACCATTCAGTTTTATTGTTTAGAGCTGCTTGGAAATTCTGCTTCTACACAAGCTAAAAGGTCATATGGATTTATATGTGTTTGTTATCTAAATAGGTCCATAAAATGATTATTATCTTTCTCTGACTTTGTTTCACAGCACACTGAACAACAACAATATCTCTCGTTTGTCAGTGGCTAGTTTTAACCACATGCCCAAGCTCAGAACATTGTGAGTATGTGAGACACACACACACACACACACACACACATCCACACACTCAAACTGCTTTAAACCAGTTCTTCAGACTGTCGTTAGCATGTTATCCAGCACTTATCATGCTGGCCCTTAATAAGTGTGATTAAGGGGTAATAAGGTGTAATAACTGCATTAATATGTATGTTTCATTAGCATACATTTTGTAGATTGGAGCCCTTTGTGTGTGATCATGATTTAATCCCATTTACGTGATGAGCTAAAGTAGCTAATTGCTATATCAGTATTCTGGTCCCTGTTAGCTAAACATCAGCAATAGATGATGGAAAGAAAGCCTGTGAACGAAAAGATGGGAAGGACAATGAAGGCCGTGAAACATACTTGGCTAATGTGAAACGTCAGTCACTGCGACTGTTTAATTTTTTCCCTATCAAATGATAGATAGCAGTTAGTAAATTGTGTTAGCATACAGTGTTGTTTGTTATTGTAAATCTGAAATAAAATAAAATATAAATATTAGATGAAAAACTTAAATGAAAAATTAGAAATATTACATTTGTGACTAACTGAAATAAAATAGATTTTATTTGAAATACTAAAATTACTAAACTAAAACTGAAATAAAAATTCATTAAAGCTAAATAGAAATATATAAAAAACAAAAACAAATGACAATTACAAAAGCACGTGTCTACTTACTAAACTAAAATTACTTAAATAAAAACTGAGAATATAAAAATGACAGTTAATTCAAAATATTAATACACATTTTAATAGTATATAAATAATACTAAATTAACACTGTTACACATTCAATGGAAAAAAGAATTGTTCAATAGATAATAGGAGTTCAATGGTTTTTCTTAATGGTAAATGTGTAAAAGAATTCCCAATTCAAGTAAAATTCCCAAATTGTTCGATGAAAAATAAAGTTGAAAATGAAAAGTTCGATGAAAAGTATAGTTGAAAATCATATAGCAATTCAGTGTCAAGTTGACCTTTTTTTTTTGCAGATTTAATTATATTAATTATATTTAATTATTTATATCTAAATATTATTAAGTTATCATGTTGATAACATATCATTAGAGCACAATACCTGGTGAAACTTGAAATGGTCAGAGTCCAGTGTTCTGCTGCATTTCAGTGGAACAAAGTGATTTTCGTCATTCTCAGTCTTGACCCAAACTATTCAAAAACCTTTTCAAGGCCCATTGGGAAGGAAAGAATTCTGGAGAGAGAGATAACAAGAACAGTCCATTTCAGTGCTTCTCTAGCTCAGTTCAGTGTGAAGTTGGTCACTGATAAGTGATGATTTCTGCCATGACAAAATATTCCACAAAATATACACTATCCTCTTCTGTCTCAACACATCCTCTACTGATGTCATGTCATGTTAAAACAGGTAATTGGCTTATTGCCTCAGGTTTATACAGTCATTTACAACTAAATATGGTTTGAGTTTGTTTGTAACATTAATCTTGTAAAGGGAAGGACTCCTAAAGGTGCTGACCGCAGAGAAACACCAGAGTTTGCACGTTGTTTGTACAAGACTGTAATTAATGAACATGAAACTGTTTGATGCAAAGTCGATAACACTAACACACGCTCTCTCACACACATGCACTCAGGTTTTATCGATACATCAGCTTAGACTTCCAGCGGACCTTCTAATGACTCTTTCTCTCGCGCTCTCCATCTCTCTAGTCGTCTTCACTCTAATAATCTGCTATGTGATTGCCATGTGGCCTGGCTCTCTGATTGGCTGAGACAGAGGCCCCGCCTTGGCCTCTACACACAGTGTATGGCCCCACCCTCCCTGAGGGGCCACAACATCGCTGAGGTTCAGAAGAAAGAGTTTATGTGTACAGGTGCGTTTGTGTTGTTTTATTTGTATGGCTTGTTTATAGGAGATAAGGGCTTGTGAGAATAAGAGAATATATATATTTGCTCTTTTATTGTGTCAAAGCTTTCATATTCTGTCCATTTTCCGACTGTTCTCTTTCTTTGCTCATGCTTTCAAGACTTCAGTGAAGGCAAGTTATTTGTGCTGAAATAACACGGACAAAATAAGTTTCTTTGCATCAGATTGCATTTGGTTGCAATATGCAGTCAACAACTTTTTTGTTCAAGAAAATTTTTAATTTAATTCAACCTTCCTTTGAGTAGCACATACCCCTTCATCCCCATCATCACTCTGAATGTGTGTTTTAGGGCCCCAGTCACACTCGTCCTGTAGTGTGCTGCAGTGTCCTGAGCTCTGCACCTGCAGTAATAATGTAGTGGACTGCCGGGGAAAAGGACTGACTGAAATACCTACCAACCTGCCAGAAACCATCACTGAGATGTGAGTGAGGATCACACACACACACACACACACACACACACACACACACACACACACACACACACACACACACACACACACACACACACACACACACACACACACACACACACAGGTTTGTTTTTGTGAATTGTGGGGACATTCCCTAGGTGTAATGTTTTTTTATACTGTACAAACCGTATTTTCTATCGCCCTATACCAACCCTACACCTAAACTACCCATCACAGGAAACAGGATGCACATTTTTACTTTCTCACAAAAACTCATTCTGTATGATTTATAAGCCTTTTGAAAAATGGGGACATGTCCTCATAAGTCACCCTCTCCTTGTAATACCTATGTCATACCCATGTCATTATACAAATTTTTGTCCTGATATGTCACAAAAACACGCGCATGCACACATTTTGTGAGATTATTTAATCACTTTATGGACCATTTTCCTTTTGAGGGTATTCACAAGGAATGTCTATTGGTACGTAAAAAGCACATATCAATGCCTTATTCTGGATGACCATACATCCCTTAACCATTTAAGTCTGAAGTGTACACACCACCACACCACATTTAAGTCTGAGTGTATAAGTCTTAAGTCTGAGTGAAAAAAATTAATAATCAAATTACTAAGCAACCACTGACATGAATAACACAAAATAGGTAACTCAGCTTTTTAATGCATCCAACCATTTTTACTCTTAACTGTTCATATAACGTATCATATTTTTCAAAACTACTGCATTGATCAATAAAAAATAGGTGTAATTTGAAAGGTTAGAGTCTGAACTTTACAATGAATGTAGCCAATTTGATTAACTCCTAAGTAGTGCTGAGTTATTTGCTGATAAATAACAATAAAAAAAATCATAATTTATGAAATACTTTTTTGTATTATGTACTTCAATGTGTCAAAAACATACAGATAGTATGCAGATAGACACTCAGATAGTCATGTGTCATATGTCACTTAACAGGTCTCAGGGAGTAGAATACAACAAGCATAAGCAAGCAAACTCGAGCGAGTTTTTGTACGTGCCCCACAAGATGTCAAATAAGAAAGATATGTAAAATTATAATATATCATAGGCATAATTTCCGGGTGAGACATGTCCCCACGACTTTTTGCCAAGGTCAATATTGTCTCCACTATTTTTTGAAGTAGTCTCGCAACACGGATGTACCTAATACAAAAGAAACATCTGTAGTTGATTAGCAATTCATTCATTTGTGTTAAATAATAACTGGTTGTTGGGATGTGTTGTTTTTGAAATCATTGAATGCTCGTTGCCGCTGTTATCAGTGGCTCAACAATGTTCTGTTAGCGCTCATGCACACTGCGCAGTCTTCACATGAATGAGCGCTTCAATTTATTGCTTAACGCTGTTGTGGAGACTATTCATTCCGGTGAAATCACAAAACAAAATACACATAAATGTGTCCCTACTCTTGATATACAATCACTGATGAACATTTTTTAGTATTAATAATAAAAAAAAATAAAAAATACATTATACGAGGGCAGATTAGAACCCAGAACCTCTGGCACGCTGAACAAAAGTTATACCACTAATCCATTAGGACAATCTGGCATTAAATGTGGATCCACGTATTTATTGACTAATGTAAATACTCTCAACACTAACTAACTAACTAACTAATTGTATTATAGTAGATGTAAGGATGATACAATCATATTAAACATGAGGTCTATGTCAATAAGTTTTGTGCATTTATTATTGTGATAATACAATTGCAATACTTCACCCCACCACACACATTCCTGTCCCACCCACTTTTTAAAACAAAGTTACGCCACTGTAATAAATATATATCTATCAAACGATACCTATGTTTTGACTCTCCTTGTATTTTTGAGTTATGACTCTTTACTTTTATGTATGTCACTCAGAAAAAAAACAACATCAGGGCTTAAAGAGTTAATTCTACCTAATACTTAATCTTAACAACTACCTTACTCACTATTAATAAGCAGTCATTGTGGGTTTATTGAAGCAAAGGTCATAGTAAACAGTTAGTTAATAGTGAGAATTGGACCCTAAACTAAAGTGTGACCAAAATGAGTTATAATACTATAACCTAACCCTAACCCACACCCTTACACTAACTTTTTACAAATGAGGACATCCTCAAAAGGAGATTTTGTCAGGCTTAGCTCACTTCTGGGTACAAATTTGCTCCTAAAATAAGTAGGCTCACATACACACACAAACACAGTACATAAAGCTGTCACCGATAAGACTATATTTATATGTCTTCCTCAGTCTTCTGTTAGGTTCAGTGTAATGTTGGATTTGTTTACTAAAGTTGGCACTAGTCTGATGTCTGTCTCCTTTTTGACAGATGTAATTTCCACATTCCACACACACATACACAGATTGAGGGTTGTATCTGTATCAAATATTTTAACTACGGAGGCCATGCTGAAGTCATGCACATTAATTCAGTGTGGAAATGGATTTATTTTATCAATGGCATCTCTTCTTAGGGCCAACGCTCTGCCAACGGGGTCTGGATTGAGACGCCACATCTTTTTTTTTAACTGTTGTGCCTCTCACTGCCAGGATCATTGTCTATCTTTTTTCTTCCCATCTCTCTCTGTCTGTCATCCCTTCATTTTTCTTCCTCAGAAAGCCACTTGCAGGGCCTTGGCAGATGAGTCGGATTATCTCATTTGGCTTCGGTTGAATGAAATGTGTGTGTATGTGTGTTCATCCACCTATGTGGGGGCCTGATTTTCATGCTCTGTCAACTTTGGAGAGCTTATCTGATTTATGACATATTTACTGTCAAAGAGAGGAACAGATATCTAGAGAGAGAAAGACATAGAGAAACAGAGAGAAGGAGAGATATTATAAATAATCATTGCAATAAGTTGAATCCTAGAGTACTGAATGAATAATATATTTATGTTTCTTAATTAATTATTGCTGCCTTGACTTTGCTGGTGGGAAAACTACAGCTGTTGTTGATGTATCTTTTATTGCACTAACGAAATCAATCTTTTATAACGTTTTGTATTTAATGAAAGTTTAATTAGCTTAAGATTGTAATTTTTACCTTAAAATGTTTTCTTTTCAGGTTTTTATTTTGATTTGTGTGTGCATGTGTCTTTGTTCAAAAGTGCACTCAAGTAAAAGCATACGTTTTGGTTTACAGTTTATAGAAATACAATAGTTAGCCATCAGCCATGTATGGAAAAATTAGTACAGGTGATCGTGAGTAAAAAGTTTTGAAATAAGAAATAAAGTTATTGCAAGATGTAAAGTTGCTATCATGTAACATACAACAGCTTGTATACAACTAATGTAACTGGAGTCTTCATCCCATCCTAAAGGGTTAGTTCACCCAAAAATGAAAATTCTGTCATTAATTACTCACCCTCATGTCGTTCCAAGCCCATAAGACCTTTGTTCATCTTCAGAACACAAATTAAGATATTTTTGATAAAATCCGAAGGCTCAGTGAGGCCTCTATTGACAGCAAGTTAATTTACACTTTCAACCGCCCAGAAAGTTACTAAAGATATTCAACCTTAATGTTATGAAGTGACGAAAATACTTTTTGTGCGCAAAAAAAAAACAAAAAACAAATAACGACTTTTATTGATCAAAATCTACTGCTTCACGAAGCTTTATGAATCTTTTGTTTCGAATCTGTGGTTCGGAGCATGACAATCACGTGATTTTGTAAATGTGACTTTGTTACGTCATAAGTGTTTTAAAATTTCAATGGTTCACGTGACTTTGGCAGTTTGATACACGCTCCGAACCACTGATTTGAAACAAAAGATTTGTAAAGCTTCGAAGCTTCATGAAACAGTGTTTTGAAATCGCCCATCACTAGATATTGTTGAATAGTTTTTTTGTTTTGTTTTGTTTTTTTGGCGCACAAAAAGTATTCTCGTCGCTTCATAACATTAAGGTTGAACCACTGTAGTCACATAAACTAGTTAGCATAAATAGTTTTAAATATATCTTTAGTACCTTTCTGGGCGTTTGAAAGTGTAAATTAACTTGCTGTCAATGGATGCCTCACTGAGCCATCAGATTTTATCAAAAATATCTTAATTTGTATTCGTGAATTTTCATTTTTGGGTGAACTAACCCTTTAAACATGTTTTTCATAAGTACTGTTCTTTTAGGGTAAATGTTTTTTTTTTGTTTTTTTAAATACTGAGTGCACTTTTAAGGCAGTGTTAAAATGTCAGTTTGTAATTCAATTTTCATGGAACAGAGATGTTGGATTTGTTCTTAGCAGACATGGGCACTGCCTCAAACTGGAACTACAGCAAACAGACACAGATGCTACACTGTGATTAAAGTCATCCCAGAGATATTAACATTAATCTTACATTTGTGCCTGTCGCATCGATTTCGCTCTTCTCTTTCTCTTGGTTTCCCTCTTATTGTATTACATTTCTGTATTATAAAAACAGATTTTAACTAAAAAATATCGTCCAAGATTACAAAAAATGAAGCAAAATCTTCACATTCCTTTCAATTTTCTGGCCCAACATCACCCATCATACTCATACTCTTCAAATAACTCCTCAATAGGGCTGTCAGTACCCATCATTTTCCAGTTACCCTCACCTTTTTGCGATTTGAATTATTCCCTCTGCAATGTTCCCTCCATTTGTTGATCTGGTTTATTCTCTCTGTTCACAGTCGACTGGAGCAGAACTCCATCAAGATTATTCCGCCAGGAGCATTCTCACCTTACAAACGGCTGCGGAGAATGTGAGTGTGTGTCCATGTGAGCACACATACATACACAATCACACAAAAACACACTTATTCCTCATGCATTTAATTTTCTTCTTCTTTTTAGCGATTTGAGTAATAATCAAATAACTGAACTGGCTTCAGACTCCTTTCAAGGTCTCCGATCTTTGAATTCTCTGTGAGTATATATGTATATATGTGTGTGTGTGTGTGTGCGTGAGAAGAGAATGTAGGAGTTATATTAAGCTTCCATCATTCTTTCAATTATTGATGATCTGACTCATTCAAGCTTTTAGAGGACAGAGCAGATAAATCCCTGCAGTGTCTGAGTCAACACAACCACCATTCAAATATACAGGACACCTGTCATTTCAATAGATAACAACTTGTAAAGGCAACCTCGGTAATTGTTCTCTCTTTACAATAGTGCTTTCAATCCCATCTCATGAGAAAACAAGTACTTTACGAGGTGGCGATTTTGTATGAAATGTGATTCTTTTTTTTCTTTTCTTTAAAGTATGACAATTCCAAGACACACTAAAGAACGCCTGAGAGATGAAACGTTTGTGTTTTCCTCCAAGCGTGTAAAATAAAATAACAAAAGATTTTGAATATTGAGTGCAAATCACAACTGAATTCTTGATGTAATTAAATAAATTCACATACCAAAACGAGACAATATACGAGACGAGAGAGCGCGGTGTAAATTACCTTGTTGAAATTAATTCTAAGACAAATGACGTTAACAAAAAAATTACTTACTGCACCTCTATATAGCCTTAGAATATGAAACACACTAACATAAGCCCTTGTATGAATCTATTAAGTTATTTGTTTTGGCCTGGTATTTTCAGTGTGTAAATGTGTATGTGTTTTTTAGGGGATGGGATGTATATGTCCTACTATGCTTGGTCTCTGTATTTTCTTTGGTTTACTTTACTGACCGGGTTCCAATGAGCCAGAACTTAGTGGGCGGAACAGTTCTCCCCCTCTCTCTCTCATTCCCTTTGGACCAGCCTCTTAGGAACACCAGCCAGCCATTTAAAATCTGTCCTCCTGAAAAAATACAACTTCAAGCCAGAAGAGTGATCCAATGTGTAACATAAGCGAACACACACATGCAAGTCCTGATATGACATCACAGTAATGAAATATCTCAAATGCAGGCTCAGACAGAATCTGCAGAGATGCTGGTTTTGGAGGAAAATCTGTGGTATTCTGTTAAAGAGATATTGAGTGTGCTACACACCGATTCGTAGCTGAAAGCATTATTAAATAAGAAAAATATTGCATGAATAAACATACAAGAGCACAACTTTGTGAATGACAGACGTTCCGAATCTGTAGAGCTTTCTGTGTGGGCCTGCACATATGTTGGATTTCAGCATATAGCCAAAGCCACAATGCAATTTTTCATTCTAAAATAAAAATGCCAAGAATTTTTTTTTTAGCCCTGCATGGCTCTTACAGATTAGTCTTGAATTGCCCAATATTCCTCACCCATTTTTATAACAACCTCAGCTTGCGCAGGGTTATGGACCATTAAGATAAAGTAATGAATATGAGCTATAATTGATATATTCATCATTAAATGATTATTGTGCACATGTTTTTCATGATTTTACCTCATGAATCTGGGTCCACATGATTTCGTTTGTATTTAAATATGATTCGTCACTGGTTGCACTGGGATGATTTGTGGTGGCGCATCTTGTGCTCTGTTTGAGGAACAATTTCTGATGAATGGGTGTGTGTGTGGGTGGGTAATGAACATCTTTAATCTTTGCTTTTATTTAATGTTCCCTTGTGTTTCTGCCTTTCAGGGTTTTATATGGGAATAAAATCACTGAACTTCCCAAAGGCCTTTTTGATGGACTATTCTCATTGCAGCTACTGTGAGTAATGGACATTCTGTGAATTTATGCTTGAAATTGCCATGAAGGCTGGGCGTTTATTTCTCTCTATGTGTGTGTGGGTGGGTCAGGTTTTGCCAATTCTGAGGACCAGCCATTGGAAAATGGCCTAATAAACATACTAAATTATGTCTTAATTAAAATCTAATAATTCAAAAAGGTGGGTGTGAGGGGAAATATCATTAACTCAGTATAGAGTTGTCAAGATACCAAAATTTCAGTAGTTGATACCAATACCAGTAATTCTCCATATCAACTTAAATACCGCATGCTGTTAAATGCTACTGAAAGTAAGTCAGCAATGCTTCAAGTAAACAGTTAATAATAAAGAAGGAAAGAGCAGAGATTTTTCTCTTTGTATTGTATTGTCATATAAATATTAATGACATACTAGACAGTGGCAAGCATATTAGGTTGCGTTTATACATAGATATTTTGACACAAAGCTTTTACCTCACCAAAATTATTTTATTTCAGTATCAACTTGGTTCTGAAATTCTGGTACTTTTGATATCACTATAAAAACAACAGATATATTGGCTAAGTATAAATCAATAGATGTCCACACCATGATAGAAAAAACAAATGTGTTTGCACTGCGAGGGCAAGATTGTAAGCCTCACACATTCGCCTGATGACAGACAGCACAACTGGACATAAATTCACACACATACCACACATTTCCGCTGTGTGTGCGTGTGGGTGTGAGGAGTATGTTTAGGAAATGCTTGTTAATCCAAGTATTTATAGGGGTTTAACAAGACCATAAGCATTTGGTGCTACTACATAACATTCCAACCACACATATGCTAAGACCATGTTGAAAGTGAATATAGATATCATGTACTCACTCTTGCAGACTCGTGAGTTATTCAGAAATAACTATCGTGAGAAACTCAACTCCCATTTCTCACAAATATAAAAGTTTGGTGCCAATAACTCAAGCACATTTTTATTGATTTGTATATTCAATATACATTCTGTTTATACAAAAGTCTCTGTTTATTCACAACTTTGTTCTCCCATAAGGCACTGTAAATGAGTCTGGAGACCACAGGGAATATTTTTTTTAAAGTCTCACTCATTTGTTTGTCTATAAATGTTAATCTATTTGTAAATGCCATTTATAATATCTCAATTTACAACGCATGTATAGATTTTCCTGTTTGCCTGAGAGATTTGTGTAAAATGTCACATGCAAATGTTTATCCCAACAGGTTGCTAAATGCGAACAAGATCAATTGTTTGCGCGTAGATTCTTTCCAAGACCTGCAGAATCTAAATCTTCTGTCACTTTATGACAACAAACTCCAGACCATCGCAAAGGGTACCTTCTCTTCTCTACGGTCCATCCAAACGCTGTGAGTAACATTAGTTGAGAAATGAGTAAAAATGAAGAATTAAGATTTCAGCAAAAAAAAAAAAAAAAAAAAAAAAAAGACAAAGTAAAAACTATATAAAATATATAAATGTGCCAAATTATCTCGTTTCTGATTTCTAGAGACTGGTTGTAAATCATGAGATTCATCTTGTTTTTTTATATTATTGAAAGCTATCATTTTAAACCGTAAGAAATAAAACAAATGTACAAATTTATTTTCATTTATCATATGAATTATTTTTGCTTTAGAAAATTGGTCTCTTGTATTATTATATTTGAGGGAACTTTAAAAACCTTGGATATTGAATATTAGGCCCATGTATGATAAACGTCATACTATCATATTTCAGGCTGATCAGAAGATTGGGAGTAAAAATGAGTGTACTTTTTAGGTTTGTCAAGAAACTGCACACGTTAAAGGGTTAGTTCACCCAAAAATGAAAATTCTGTCATTAATTACTCACCCTCATGTCGTAAGACCTTCGTTCATCTTCATTACTCAAATTATGATTTTTTGATGAAATCCAGGGGCTCATTGAGGCCTGTATTGCAGCAAGATAATTAACATTTCAATGCCCAGCAAGCTACTAAAGACATTTTTCAAACAGTTCTTGTGACTACAGTGGTTCAACCTTAATGTTATGAAGCGACGAGAATACATTCTGTGCGCCAAAAAAAACAACAAAATAATGACTTTATTCAACAATATCTAGTTATGGGCGATTTCAGAACACTGCTTCATGAAGCTTTGCAGCTTTACGAATCTTTTGTTTCAAATCAGTTGTTTCGGAGCGTGTATCAAACTGCCAAAGTCACGCCCCCCAGTGGTGAACCATTAAAATTTTGAAACACTTATGACGTAACTAAGCCTTGTTTACTGAAATCACATGACTTTGACAGTTTGATAAGGGCTTCAAACCACTGATTCGAAACAAAAGATTCGTAAAGCTTCAAAGCTTCATGAAGAAGTGTTTTGAAATCGCCCATCACTAGATATTGTTGAACAAAGTCGTTATTTTGTTTTTGTTTTTTTGCGCACAAAAAGTATTCTCGTCACTTCATAACATTAAGGTTGAACCACTGTAGTCACATGAACTGTTTTAAATATGTCTTTAGTAGCTTTCTGGGCATTAAAAGTGTTAATTGTCTTGCTGGCAATGCAGGCCTCACTGAACCATCGGATTTCATGAAAAATATCTTAATTTGTGTTCCGAAGATGAACGAAGGTCTTACAGGTGTGGGACAACATAAGTAGTTAATGACATAATTTTCATTTTTGGGTGAACTAACCCTTTAACTATGACTGCCATTCACAATTTCTTAAATATTTTTTAATTTTGTTTCAGTCATCTGGCCCAGAACCCTTTCATGTGTGACTGCCATTTGAAGTGGTTAGCTGACTACCTGCAAGACAACCCGATTGAGACCAGCGGAGCTCGGTGCACCAGTCCCCGCCGCCTTGCTAACAAACGCATCGGCCAGATCAAGAGCAAGAAGTTCCGCTGTTCAGGTACATACACACATGCACATGGGTGTTTGCATATACACTGAATGTGTAATTATTGGTCATTTGCCAGACCTGCTCACAGACGCTTTAGTCAATTTGACCCTCTGCTCTTCCTGTCTGTTCCCAACAGTTCCCAACTGTAAAAACGTCTTAGTCAGCTTTCACGTATATAGACATATACAAAGTTCCGAGGGTCTCAGCATGAGTTATCTTCTCCTGTTTAAGCAGATTATAAATCAGAATGCAAATGTGTTTGTGTGTGGGTATTATTAGTTTACTGCCTGTCAGTTGAGTATTGATCGCTGTAGGGTTATAAATGAGCAGGATTCTTTGATCGATATTCATATTCATTTATTGATCTATTCTACACACACAGCTCTCCTCTCAGTTCTCTGTATATCTTTCTTTGTATAGCTAAAGAGCAATACTTTATACCAGGTATGTTCAGCTGCTAAACCTTTTGTCTGTGTGTGTACTACACAAAAGCCTTTGGACAAATGCACTAATGCACGCAAATCACACACACATTATAATGCAGATGGAAAAAAAACCTTTTGCAGTGGTGCTGTGTTCTTGTGTAGCACATGGTCAATCACAATGTTATTTTTATTGTTAGAATCTAATAATTTATTTAAAAATACATACATACAATGACTAGAATTAACTCATCTATTATGAATCTAAGTTTTTGTTTTGTTGATTAAAAATCATTTTGTTGTTTTGAAAATTAAAATGTCAGGGTGATAAAACAGTCCTTATATTATAATAAGAAAATGTCTCAATAAAATAATGAAATTCTTGTTTGGGGTCGGTAAGATTTTTTAAGTCTTTGCAAGAAGTCTCTTATGCTCACCATAACTTTTTAATTTTAATATATTGTAATTTGTTCGTTAACTGAATTTTTAGCATCATTACTCCTGTCTTCAGTGTCACATGATCTTTCAGAAATCATTCCAATATGCAGATTTGAGAATAGTTTTGTGGAAACTGTGATACATTCAAGATTCTTTGATGAATAGGACGTTCAAAAGAATAGAATTTGTATGAAATATATATATATATATATTTTTTTTGTAATGCTGCAAAAGTTTTTACTGTCACTTTTGATCAATTTATTTTTCTTACTTTTATTCAATACCCCTGCTGAATCCTTTCTTTAAAAAAGGAAAAAATCTTACTGAACCCAAAACTTCTGAACTATAGTATATATGTTACCGTGGACCAAAAAAATCAGTCATAAGGGTCAGTTTTTTGAAATTGAGAATTATACATCATCTGAAAGCTGAAAAAATAAACTTTTTATTGATGTGAATATCATCACACTTTTCATTGAGGACAATATTTGGTCGAGATACAACTATTTGAAATCTGGAATCTGAGGGTGCAAAAAAATTCAAATATTGAGAATTACTGAGTCCATAGCAATGCGTATTTATTTACAAAATATGCTAATGGAACATATTCTTTACTTAATATCCTAATTATTTTTGGCATAAAAGAAAAATCGATAATTTTGACCCATACAGTGTATTGTTGGCTACTGCTACAAATATACCCGTGTGACTTATGAATGGTTTTGTGGTCCAGGGTCACATATATACTTTTAATATGTTTTAAACTTTTCAAAAGTTGTGTACACATGTATTCAAGGTGTGTGTACAAAATGACATTTCTAGAGAAATTAAATTCAAGCTATTCTTAAAAATTATATAAAGGTGTTTAAAACCATAAATGAATACAAAGAGTTTATTTCTTGAAGGAACTTTTAAGAACTTGGCACTTTTGTTTTAAACTAAATTACTAATACAGCATGGTGGATTTTATAGTAAGCTGTTAGATGAGCAAACAAACAAACAAATGCTGCGTCAGTCTAATGTTAATTTGTTGTCAAACCTTCACCAGCCTGATCAGTGTCACTGTTGCTGTGTGCATGCTCACAAACTGCACATGGTGGCATGGATCTGAAACACGGGCTTTCCAGCATTCGTCAGTGTGAGGGTTTGAGTGTTTGTGTATTACATATTCTCTCTCTTCCTTTCTCGCACACACACTCAGGGATTCATCATATCAATAAGTGTAAGTAACTGACACAAAACCAGTAAGACGTCACCCGACAAGCCCCTCCCCCTCAACCTCAACCCCAGCCAATCACAGACCAGGAACCCAAATATATGTGAACATGTGCTCAGAGGTTTATTAAGCACAAAATGTGAACTGAATGTGTATGTGTGCGTTTGACTGTGCGTATACCTGCTGGTTCATGTGTTTATTTACTGTACAAAAGCTGTAATATTCCTGCCACACTCTTCTGTTTCTCTCTTCTCTTTATCCCCTGGCATCTCTCCTCTCTCTGTTCTCTTTCCATCATTCCTACTAGCTTATCCCAGCTAAACAAAGTAGTACCTCATTCTTTATATCTCAATCCTTTGTTTCTTTCTCTCTCTTTCTCTCTGTCTGTGTCTTGTGGAGGAAATTCAGCGGGGTTTTCCTTTGTGCTTGATCTAACCATGTGGTTGCACACTCGGACTAATACATGGTTCTGTCAAGCACCATGGAAGGTCTTGCAGCATCTACAGCATGGCAAGCAACAAGAGACAACCTTTGTGTGTGTGTGTGTGTGTGTGTGTGTGTGTGTGTGTGTGTGTGTGTGTGTGTAGGTGTGTGTGTGTGTGTAGGTGTTTTTTTTTTTTTTGTCATTGTTTGAATGGATGTGCAGTTAAGAATGTGTGTGTTGTCCCCCTTATAAGTTTGTGTGTGTGTGTGTGTGTGTGTGTACAAAACACTCCAAAGTCATGGCTACTATGTCAGCATGGCTTTATGTGTTGTTAAGAGTGATAATACAGATAGCATGTTGCCATGGTGATAACTGAGTTTCCTCTTGTCTAGCACAATTAACATTTAATGTCCTCCCTACCAGTGATCCTTTACTTTTACCTCTCTACCTTTCCACCCAAACTTCTTTAATCTTATCTTCTATCTTTCTATCTATCTGCTGTTTCTCTCATACTCTTTTTTTGTGATTGTGTGGTGTGTAATGGTGTGTGTGTTTGTGTGTGTATGGTTATGTATATAGGTGTGGAAGACTACCGATCGAAACTAGGTGGGGATTGCTTCGCTGACCTGGCCTGCCCAGAGAAATGTCGCTGTGAAGGAACCACAGTGGACTGCTCTGGACAAAAGCTCACCAAGGTCCCAGAACACATACCTCAATATACAGCAGAACTGTGAGTGTCTCTCTCTCTCTCATTTTAAAGGGATAGTTCACTCAAAAATAAAAATTCTGTCATCATGTGTGAAGCAAATACTGTTAAGCTTCTGTTTACCATATTTGATGTGCTCCATGTGTATGTGTTCATTGATGTCTATATGTGAATAAAATCCTTTAAATCCGTTCACCATATAAAGCAATCAAGATTCTTCGAAAGGCTCGAATTAAACCACTCAATTCATGTGGATTACTTTTACATTGAACTATTCGAAGCATCAAATTTTAGTGGAATTGACTTTCAGTGAAGGGACAAAACTCTCTCAGGTTTTATTAAAAATATTATCATCTGTGTTTCAAAGATGAATGAAAGTTTTGTAGGCTTGTAGGCAAAATGGTAAATAATTGATGATGTAATTTTCATTTTTGAGTACTTTAAAACTTCATGTACATCCACTTGAGCACAAAAAAACTATACAAAAGTTTATTTGTGAACAGGCGAAATAATACAATTAAATTGAAATCTATTGAAAAAGTCTAATTAAAGACAACCCTGCTGTACATTATGACTTATAAACAATATAAACGCATACAGATTAATTAATTGAGTTGTGTGTTTGATTTGTTTTCCACACAGCCGCTTGAACAATAATGAATTCACAGTGCTGGAGGCTACAGGTATCTTTAAGAAGCTTCCTCAACTGCGCAAAATGTAAGTCTCTCTCTGTCTTTGTCATCTGTCATTATACAGTTTAAATGAGCATCATTAGAGTACTTTAATTACTATGGCAACTTGCTTTGTTTTACAGAAACCTTAGTAACAATAAGATCACAGATATTGAGGAGGGCACATTCGAGGGGGCCAGTGGAGTGAATGAACTTATACTGACCAGCAACCGCTTAGAGGGCGTCCACTACAGCATGCTGAAAGGCCTCAGCGGTCTCCGCACACTGTGAGTATTCGCACTCGATTGAACGTGTGTGTGCATATTAGCTTCTTACTGAATCACAAATATGAATCATTGTACTGAGGAACATTTCAAAATGCAGATACTGTCAAAAAATATCTAGGTATGATTTTATTCTCAGGTGTGGGCATGTTGGTTTATGTGTTCCAAACCAAATCTCATCTGGCTGTTTTAAATGATGGTGTGTGTATGTTTGTCATGTGTAGGATGTTGAGGAGTAACAAGATAAGCTGTGTCAATAACAGTAGCTTTACTGGTCTGAGCTCGGTGAGGCTGCTCTCTCTCTATGATAACCTGATCACCTCTATGTCCCCGGGAGCCTTCGACACACTACATTCCCTCTCCACGCTGTGAGTATCACCCCACAGTATCAACCATGTGTTTTATTTCAGTGCTGTTCCAAAACTAAGTTAACTGCCTTGCTACCTAAATAGCTGACTGACTTTTAGAGAGCATTCTAATCTTTATGGCCCATTCACACTAAGAACGTTGACTATAAACATAACTGTATTAGCATCCTCATCAACACACTATAACATCTTGTAGGTGCGCACTGGCGTTTTGTTGTCTGACACTTTTTGGGCCAGATTTACTAAACGGGGCAAATTAGTATGAGAGCGCAATTCCACAAATGCACCAATGGGAGTGGCAAGTTTTGCGAGTGATCTACTGCTGAATTAAAGAACACAGGCACAGTCAAATCATTTACATAATGACCAATGCAATCTAACAAGAGCAGTGCAAATTAGCGTTGGGTCGCAAATAAGCTCATCAGTTGCGGGTTGACACAGGCGCAACTTGTTACATGTAATCTGACAAATACGTACACACACACACACAAACACACAAATATTTCCTTCCTTCTACCACGCGCTCTCTGTTCTCTGCAGTGTCTCCTCCTGGCAGCAACAATTGCAGCCATGTGACAAAATGGGTTAAGACATGCTTTTTTGGGGGTGTTAAATAATGGCGCAAATACCAGTAAATTGACTAGTGCAATCTTTAGTAAATCGTGTTGCAAGATTCATTTAAATACTCTCCTTCCATAAATTTTGCGTTTGAAAGGGAAACTCTTACAAATGCATATGCAATAAGGTCAGCTGCAAAAACAACTCAGTCCAAACCTTTAACCTGCAATTTTGTCTTTAGTAAATCCCGACAGTAGTTTTTTTAACACCAAACACTGTTGAAAAAACAGCATATGCTGTTAGCTATGTTTTGAAGCATGGCAGCTGGTTTGAGCTGGATTATACTGGTCCTTAGTTGGTCATGAGCTGGTTTAAACTGGTCCTGACCTGGAGCTAGTTGCTTAAGACCAGCTCATGACCAACTAAGGACCAGCTTAAACCAGCTCAAACCAGCTGCCATGCTTCAAAACAAACCTAACCAGTGTATGAACTTCCCTATCATCCTTGGTGTGAATGGGCCTTTAAGGAAGTGACCAATATGGAATATCATTCCACATAGCCTTGTTCAGACTGTCAGTCCAAATCTGATTTTTGTGCATATCCAATTGAAATCAGATCAGATTTAGCAAGTGTAAACAGCAAGAAATTTACATTAAGTCCATTTCAAGCTACATTCATTTGTGGTTTGTAATCCTATTCAACGTCAGACATTGTTATAGGAAACAAGCTGAAAGTTGCTACAGAAACAAGGTTGTGTTGTTGCAAAGTGCCTGACGAGCAGAAAATATTAAGGAGACATTTTAAAAACCGGCAGAGACGACAGCACGGAATAAAGCCACGCATACCAGCCTCCTACTGTTCTGCCGCTGCCTTATAAGATGCAGTAGTTCAGCGTGGCGGCTACACGTTGTTATGTTGTAAATAAGACAACATCTGTATTGCAAATCCCTCCATGTTGCGGTTGTTGTTGTTTTTGGCATATACCTACCAACGCAATGTCATTGCTATAGAAACCAATGCAGATAATCTGGAAAACGAAAGAGTGGCATGGACACACATTATAAAAAGCGCTATATAAATAAAGGTGACTTGACTTGACTTGACACACAAATCGGATCTGAACAGTTGCGTTACACTGTGTGGACAGTCAATAATTTTAGATCAGATTCCAGTCGGATACACAAATAATCGGATTTGGACTGACACTGTGAACGTAGCCTTTGTGTGCTACACAAATAGCATTTCAAACAGAGACTTGGCTCAGAAGCGATTTAAATACAGTTTCACATTAGCATGTTGCTAAGCTAATGCCATGATACTCTATATAAGTATTAAAAAAAATCCAAGTATTAGGATAAAATAATTAAC
The DNA here is from genome assembly GCF_018812025.1 of Megalobrama amblycephala. Lineage (NCBI taxonomy): Eukaryota > Metazoa > Chordata > Actinopteri > Cypriniformes > Xenocyprididae > Megalobrama > Megalobrama amblycephala. Next base: position 44,920,433 of record NC_063050.1, read on the forward strand.
TAAAAAACATGTAATATTGTTATTGCTTTTTTATTAATAAACTTATTTATAAGTAAAATTTATATTTAGAATATACATTTCTCTCACCTTGTCCACCATCTTTGATTTGTTAAAGTTGCCTATGGTTCAAGATGATAGTGTGCCTATGATGCCTTAAAATGCTGCCTACATACACTCTTAAAAATAAAGGTTCTTTATTGGCATCGATGGTTCCATAAACAACCTTTAACTTTCATTGAACAAAAGACTCTTTACTGTGGAAAAAAGGTTCTTTAGATTATTAAAATATTATTCACACTAAGGGAAAAATGCTTCTGTAAAGAACTGCTCAATGAAAGGTTCTTTAAGGAACCAAAAATGTTTCTTCTATCGCTGCGAAAACCCCCTTTTCGAATTTTTATTTTTAAGAGAGGCAGCTCATTAGGTTTTGGAACACAGCATTTCTTTGTAGAATGATTTGTTAAATATTTGCTACATAATTTTTCCTTATGCAATCCCACAGGAACTTGCTGGCCAATCCATTTAACTGTAACTGTCATCTGGCTTGGCTGGGGGAATGGCTCCGTAAGAAACGGATTGTCACGGGCAACCCCCGCTGTCAGAGCCCCTACTTTCTAAAGGAGATCCCTATTCAAGATGTAGCCGTACAAGACTTTGCCTGTGAAGACGGTACGGCTATGAGCGTGTGTGGGGGTATTTAGTTGTGTGTGTGTGTGTGTGTGTGTGTGTGTGTGTAAAAAGATCTTGTTTCTAGCTCTTAATGGGGCTCTGATAAGATCTGTTATGTTAACTTGAGCATAGCTCTGTGTTATCTTTCTTCTACACAAACAAGCTTACAATAACAATCACCCTGGCATAACTTCACATCAAAAACCTCATTTCAAATTGAATTATTCTCTACTTCTGATAAATGAGAACATTAACATGATGATTAATTTTCTCTTTGTGTGAGTGCAGGTAATGATGAGAATAGCTGTTCACCCCTGGCTCGCTGTCCTGCCGAGTGTTCGTGTTTGGATACGGTGGTGCGCTGCAGTAATAAAGGACTAAAGGTTTTACCCAAGGGCATTCCTAAAGACGTTACAGAACTGTGAGTGTACACAAACTCACTATGGCCTCAAACCTCACAGCAATTTCATAATAAATGGCCATTTTCAAAAATCCCCTTATCTGATCCAGGCACACCTTTTTATAAACCCTGCTGCCTCCAAAAACGCATACTTGATGTCTGAAACAATACACGGCTGCTGTATATACGTCTTTGAAGTTTCTCCCATTACACTGTTGCTAATGTGCTATTTCCTCTGTGTTTGAGTAATAACTTGTTTGTCTTTTTCTGATAGCTATCTCGATGGCAACCAGTTCACGCAAGTCCCTCTGGAACTATCCAATTATAAACACCTCACTCTCATGTAGGTACAGCCCTCTCTGGAGTCAGCCAATCACAAATAGTTTACTGTTATCAGAGCCCTGCCCCTTTGAAACTAGCCAGTCATTACAGACCTGCACTCTTTTAAACGGAGAGAGTTAGCTTGTACATATGGTGTTTGATCCATTTTCTCATCCTGCCAATGCCAGGAAATCCAAATGTTTGTAGCTGTATTTTTTTTTTTTTTTTTTTGACTTTTGCACTTATTTCCTGCACTATTAGAGTGTTCCACAATATTCCTCCACCAAACATAACAAATGAATTAAGCACTATTGAACAACCATCATTACACACACACATATGCGAATTCATCAATTAAATATGACTGAGTTAAGTATGACTGATTGCTCATTTCCTCAGTCTAAATTAGTTATTTTATGCACATAAAAAAGATCAAAGACTCTGAAATATTGTTTTAAATAATTTATAAGACTGAAAATGTTTTTTTGTAGGTTTATTATATTTGAACATATTGTATTATTTTCATAAATGCAAATTAAATAGTTTTATAAATCACACCTGAACAGAAAAGTCAATTTGAGTGAGGCGATGCATCAAGGCTGTTGAATGTTTCTGTTTATTGTATTATGACTTGAAGCCTAACACATAACAATTGTACATGCTTTGTGTTTGCTGTTTGCAGTTTTAAAGGTCACTGCACTGATAAGTTCAGCTGTCTGAGTGTCCTAACATGGAAGTTCACGTGTGCATTGTCTTTTGCCATGCATTGAACCATATAATGTGAAATGTAATATGCAATTTGGGTCAATTTTTAAATATTTTAAATACATCCCTTCATCAGTTTATCATTTTATTTATTTATTTTTACTTTATTTTTAGTTGCTGTAATACTAGTTTGGCTTTGATGGAGTTACTGTGAACAGTATAAAAACAGCTCATGTGAATTACAAAATGAATTTATCTTAAATATAAAGAATTTTTTTCTTTTTAATGCTGTGCAACATTTTGTTATTGCAATGTACCATAAATGTTGGCTTTAAGTGTCCGATTTTCTTGTGGCTCATAACACTCTGCCTTTGTTTGTGTGTGTGTGTGTGTGTGTGTGTGTGTGTGTGTGGATGTGTGTTTTCTTGCAGTGATTTGAGTAATAACCAGATCAGCACATTGTCCAACCACAGCTTCAGTAACATGTCCGAGCTTCTCACCCTGTGAGTGTCAACATGATTTATGGCTTCAGTTAGTATGTCTGTGTGTTTCTTGTGCAAACACTAGTGTGGTTGTGTATGTTTGTAGCTGTGCATTGTGCGTGTATGATTATTACCAATTTAAAAAAATGATATGTGCACTTATGCAGTTTGTATAAATACAGTGCTGTCATGCGCCTTTTTTGAGGCGGCAAAAGTGGTAGTCCTGGTCAGTGTTGGGGGTAAAGCATTACAAGTGACATGAGTTATGTAATCAGATTACTTTTTTTAAGTAACTACTAAAGTAACGCATTACTTTTAAATTTGCAACAAAATATTTGAGTTACTTTTTCAAATAAGTAATGCAAGTTACTTTGTTTTTCCATTTATTGATTGATTTGATGAGAGAAATCGGGAGTAATGCAGAGGCGTTGCGTGAACATGATGGGCATTCTAAACTAGTTCTAAACTAAATGTGAGCATACATTTACTCATTTACTTCTCCTGGCAGCACAGCTGAAAGGCTTATTTGCTCTCTACTGTACAGGTGTGAATTTGCATTTTCTTCAACCTGATGATTATTCTTTTCACTTTTGGTGTGAGAGGGCCTTAACATTTGACAAAAATACAACTTTTTTGTTGTTATAAAAACAAACAAACAGCAACAAACAGCCCAGATGAGAAAAGGTAACGCAAAAGTAACATAACGCATTACTTTCCATAAAAAGTAACTAAGTAACGCTATTAGTTACTTTAGTAACATTTTAGTATAGGGAATACATATTCACTGTTAATTATGACTTTTCCCTCAATAAATTACTAATTTACTGCTCATTAATAGTTAGTAAGGTAGTTGTTAAGTTTAGGTATTGGGTAGGATTAATAATGTAGAATAAGGTAATGTAAAATAATATGTGCTTAATAAGTACCAATAAACAGCCAATATTCTAGTAATATGCATGCTAATAAGCAAATAGTTAAAAGACCCTAAAATAAAGTGTTACCGTTACTTTTTAGGGAGTAACGCAATATTGTAATGCATTACTTTAAAGAGTAACTTATCCCAACATTGGTCCTGGTTCATTCGAAAAGCTCATTTGGTTTAAATTTAGACACATGAATGAGTGATTTTTTGCCACACCATTTTAGACACTTTTACTTAACTTATTATTAAAGATAATAATTTAATTATCTTTATTTTGTTTTGGAAGTTGCAAAATCAACTTGGCTTATTTATTTATTTATTGAGTCTGTATGGCCTGACGCTTCTGTGTAAATATATGTTTTTGCAAGTATTGTAATATTTTTTTGTTTCATCCCAGAATTTTAAGCTACAACAGACTGAGGTGTATTCCTGTAAAAGCTTTCGACGGCCTCAAATCTCTGCGCCTGTTGTGAGTACCTTATTGACGCGTGCGTGTGTGTGTGTGTGTCTGTGTGTGCGTGTTTGCTATTAGACTTTGATTTATGTGTTTTGGACTCTCTTGGATGGCTTCATTTCTCTATTCTCTCTGCAGGTCTCTTCATGGTAATGATATTGCTGTGATCCCAGATGGAGCTTTCAAAGATCTGTCCTCACTCTCCCACCTGTAAGTACCTCAGAATGAGCACACACATACACACACACACAAGCACTTATGAGTGTACCAAATAGGTTTTGACAGCTGGATGTACTTTGGTTCTTTCTTTTACTCTCACACAGACACACTGAAACACTTTCTTTGTCTGAACCTGGGGCTCTGCAGCCACAGATTGGTTGAGTTCTTGGTCTCCCACGATGACCCTTTTTTTTATAATTCCCATGGATCAATTTCACAAGTGTAATTATGACTGACAGCCGAGAAGAACAAATCTACACATTACCTTACACAAGAGACTGTCAAGCAGCTAATATCATAATATTTTTATATGTTTATATCAAAATACTAGCTCTAAAACAGCTTGCTCACTCAGAGACCTTTTTGTGTGTCATGAAGTAACCAAAAGTAGCTATATTTCAGGTGCGTGAGTTGTAAACTCCATAATTTCCACAGGTTTGACACATTTAGGCTTATTTGCGGACTGGGAAATGTGATAGGTGGGGATTATCACAATGACAGCCAATCAGAGCAACATGGAGGAACTACCCCCCATCAAACTCACGCTCCGTTAGAACCCGATGATCTGAAACGTGACAGTTCCCTATGAAACTTTATCTGCTAATGTCTCTGTTTTAAGGTGTTGCTTTAGAAAAACTGAGTGAATATACTGTACGCTACTTCATATCATGTTTCATTTTATTTTTGTATCACTGATTATTTTATCATCAATTTTTTGGAGAATGTTTGTAATATATTGTGTGTGTTTCCTGCAGGGCTCTGGGAGCAAACCCTCTGTACTGTGATTGTCACATGCAGTGGCTCTCTGACTGGGTAAAGAGTGGCTACAAGGAGCCTGGAATCGCACGCTGTGCCGGTCCTGGAGAGATGACCGACAAACTACTGCTGACTACACCCTCCAAGAAATTCACATGCACAGGTAAACCCACCCGTGCACTTTGGAAACACTCATCCTGTCACGGAGAGGGCATTAGTACTAACTCTAGCTTATATGCTCAGATGTTAATGTTGTAAGTAATGTGATTTGATTGGTACATTTTTAGAGGTGCTGGGGACTTGTGGTTTTCCTGTGCCAGGTAAGGAAGCCAATCAGAGCCCTGACCCAGCCCCCTGTATCTGCCACCCAACCTATCCTCAGGTTTAAAGTGACCTTTGACCTGTTTTAGTTTGTGAGCCAATTTTGTGACGCTTTACCTGCTCAATCCTATCTGTGTTTGTAAGTCTGTGGTTGTGTTTTTGTTGTATCTTTGTTTGTGTTTATAACATGCTGTGTAATTTCTTTTTCTCTCTGTATTTTACATAGGTCCAGTGGATGTGAGCATTTTGGCTAAATGTAATCCTTGTTTATCCAATCCATGCAAGAATGATGGAACCTGCAGTAACCATCCCGTTGATTTTTACCGATGCACCTGTCCGTATGGTTTTAAGGTATTTACACACAAGAATATCTCATTAAAGGTCTTGCCAAGGTATTAAACTTTGTATACGCAGCTCGTCTTTGTGCTACAATGGTACAAGACGAAATTGTGTGGTTTGTTTGAGAAAAGATGCTATTACATTTCTAAGACAGCAGACTTTTCACCTGGCAGGCAGTTAAATGGCAACTAAATTTAAAAAAATATAAGAAAACCTAACATTGAAGGAAGGATCAAAGTCATATAGGGAGCAAAATATTACTTTTGCATAGGCGTTCTCTTGCATTCTCTGGATGGTTAAGATTATAATATAAAATTGTTCATCTAAACATTGAGAACATCTGAAATGTCTCTGCTTGCATGTACATGTTCACACATTTGTATAGAATATCATTTGTATGTGAGAAAAAGCAATTATGGAAGATGCATGCATGGATGGATATTACATTTGTATGTAATGCAACATGCATATTCATATAGGGTCAAGACTGCGAGGAACCGATTCATGCGTGCATCAGTAACCCCTGTCAGAATGGAGGCACCTGTCATCTAAAGGATGGAGAGGAGAACACTCACTGGTGAGACTTTGATCAGACTTTGATCAGACTTTGATCATTCTCATCATCAAAATGCTGAACTGTTTGAAATTACAACTGATATGTGTATGAGACGGATAAAGATATTCTTTATTGTATTCAGGCCCTGTTGAATGTGGCTTTCATTTAGTACATTAAGTAAATGATCAGATGTGTGTGCGTGTGTGTGTGTGTCCCTGCTGCTCCGGTAATGAATATACTTTATGGACAGAGTGTGTCTAATCTGTCTTAATCAGACTGAAGTGTCTGAAAGTGATCTGAGCTCACTCATGCACTTAATCAGCCAATCAAGGGCCTTTCTGTGGACACACACAGCAGAGACGTGTGTGTGTGTGTGTGTGCGTGGTGAGCTCAGGTTCAGATGTAGTCATACACTGATCAATGCTAATAAATCCTTTGTATTGGTGAATAAGAAGAGTTTAATTTGAGAACTTCTGCTTTACATTTTGATTAGCTAATGTAATGTAATACACTCACAGACACACACGGCCGCTGCATAAAATAATTTCTTCTATCCCAGTTTAATGTGCAGAGACAACCATAAGTAAGCCATTCATAGGTCAAAGAGCGAAAACACTGCGGCTCTGTAGTGCTTTCAAATATTCATGAATTTGGAACTTGATAATTTATGTGAATAACTGATAAATGTATTCTCTTCAGTGTGATGCATCATAAATCATAAATGTAAGATTTAACCAGTTTCATTAGTGGTTCTCCTGTTGCTTATATGAATTCAAGCCAGCTTAACTGAATGAGGCGCTGTATAGGGTTTAAATCAATCTTAAAGGTGCCGTGGAACGTGTTTTCAAAAGATGTAATATAAGTCTAAGGTGTCCCCTGAATGTGTCTGTGAAGTTTCAGTTCAAAATACCCCATAGATTTTTTTTATTCATTTTTTTTAACTGCCTTTTTTGGGGCATCATTAAATATGCGCCGATTCAGGCTGCAGCCCCTTTATTCTCGTGCTCCCCTCCCCCGGAGCTTGCGCTTGCTTTAAACAGCATAAACAAAGTTCAAACAGCTAATCTAACCCTCAAAATGGATGAATTCATGCCTTGAACATGAGCTGGCATATGCAAATATTGGGGTCATACATATTAATGATCCCGACTGTTTTTCGGAGGTCTTTTAAACAAATGAGATTTATATAAGGAGGAAACAATGGTGTTTGAGACTCACTGTATGTCATTTCCATGTACTGAACTCTTCCAAGAGTTCAGTACATGCCAAGGTAAATACTTCAACTATGCCAAGGTAAATTCATTTTTTTTTATTCTAGGGCACCTTTAACTCATACATAACACTTGCGTGCATAGCGCTGAATGCTCAAACAAATGCTTACACATTACACATGTGAAATGCAGACTGATACATCTAGTGTACTCATGCATACATGCATACCATTCAAAAGTTTGGGGTTGTAAGATTTTTAATGTTTTTAAAAGACATCTTTTATGCTCACCAAGGCTGCATATAATTTAAACAAAACGACAGTAAAAAGAGTAATATTGTGATATAATATTATTACAATTTAAAATAACTTTTTTGTTTTAATATATTTTAAAATGTGATTTATTCCTGTGATGGCAAAGCTGAATTTTCAGCAGACATTACTCCAGTCTTCAGTATCACATGACCCTTCAGAAATCATTCTAATATGCTGATTTGGTGCTCAAGTAGTATTTATTATAATAATCAATGTTGAAGACAGTTGTGCTGGTTAATTTTTTGTGAAAACCATGGATTCCCCTCACAACCTGTATTATAGACACAGCTTCAGTACATTTTTTCAGCATTATTTGATGAATAAAACGTATTTAAGAACAGCATTTATTATATGAAATAGATTTTTTTTTGTAACAATATAAAAAAATCTTTACTTAGACTTTTGGTCAATTTAATGTATCCTTACTGAATAAAAGTAAAAATTTCTTTCCATTTTTTTTACTGACCACAAACTTTTGCACAATAGTGAAATGAAATTTACGCATACATACAAACTCTTCACATTGTAGTGAATTAGCTCAAAATGGAAATATGAATAATTAATCATAACTTGTTATAATTAATTATAAATATCAGTTAATCGAATTAACATGATGTAGCTGAATTAATATTACAATCAATTAACTCAGTATTGATAATCTATCAACTCTTCAAAATGGATATTTTCCATGGCCACAAAAAAAAAAAAAAAAACTCTTTCTTAGCATGTAGCTGTGATCGTAATCGTTATCAGTGACATTGGTTAATAAGCAGGTCAGAACCAACTTGCAAGAATGTGCACACAAGTTTTAACTAAATCACAAACACAGAGACTAAACACACAGACATACAAATCATGCATACATAGGAAATGAAAGAGTGGAACTGAATTTGAACCGTAGCATAACAGGGGAATGAAGCTATGAAAAGAGTCGTTTAACGAGCTGGAAGAACCATCAGTTTCTCACTATAAAGCACCTTTGTTAACAAAGGGGTTCAAACTTTAGTGTTCAAATCTACGATACTTGCAAATGCCTTAGCTGTTTATGAGCATCCAGATCTGCAGGCTTCTGTGTTGAGTGAAGAAATGACAACAAACTTGCACTGTTAATTTGACCCTGTTGTCGAGGAAGATGCACATGGCTTGAAGTGGATGAGGCCTGCCAGCCCGGCTCGGGGGCCGGGTGGGGTCTCATGTGACAGCAATTCATAATATCAACAGGAACAAATAGAAGACCAGAAGCACGAGAGCGATCTGCGTGGGGGCTTTTTAACTTCTACAGAAGTCACACCTTTGAGTTTTGGCTTGACCAATGAGAAAGGTGCAATTCTCAAGCGGGAAATTTCCTTTGTTTGAAAGTGGACTCATTTGCATGAGGGAAGAAAGCTTGTAGTTTGTGTCTTTTTTTACTCTCATAAATACAACAAACATAAAATGCATTCTATGAGAAGATGTCCACCAAAGTGTGAGTCATTAAATGAGTAATTTGAAATGAAACACCACCTAGGTGAGCTACATTATCTAGTAGTTCCAAATTTCAGGCATACATAACATGATACAATATACAAAAAACAGTATACACACAGTAATAATACAAAAAATGTACTGGGGAAATGCATGCTCATTTCTTTAAGCAAATTTGTCAATGAATTAGTGGAAAGGATGCCATTTCTATGGGCTGCATGTCCGATTCTTGTATTGAGAACAATCAGTGTCTCAAGTGTCTTTGAAGTGTATGTGGGGAGCAAATGGTGGTATAGTTCTGAGTGGGAGGCCAGACATTATGGAGTCTCCATGTTGTGAAGATTAACTATTGTATGTTTGATCGCTCCAGAGGCTATAACATACATGCACCTGTTAGAAGCAGAAGATGTATCAATCTGCATTTCCCATTTGCACAAGCATTACACATAATGTGTGACTACTTCACATGTGTAGGCAAGTGTTTCATGTATATATATGTGTGTAAGTAAAGTTTGATTCAAACCCTGCATGCCTCATATTACTGGTATGCCCACAGTGCTTATTGCTCATACTAAGGGTTTTGAATAAACACCTAAGCTTAAATATTAAACTCATCCTGTTTGTGCTTTGGGCATGAATGATACCTTAAATTGTGCGGCTTGTTGAAGAGAGATGATCTGATGATAATTTCCAAGCACCCATACTTAAAATTTGGTGAAGAAATAGTGAAAAAAAATTTAAGAAAGGACCTGAACTATGCACCACAATATCTAGAACAATGGACTGTGAGAGAAATGTAGTAGTATAAAAAACAAACAATTATAGACAATTATAGAATATCACTACTGTTCATAGAGTTTGTCTGAGTGAATTAAAAGTTTCAAAAGGATTAAAAAGTCGTTATGTGTGTATTTTCAGGTGTGTGTGTCCGGATGGATTTGAGGGCGACGAATGTGAGATAAATATCGATGACTGTGAAGATAATGACTGTGAGAATAACTCTACGTGTGTGGATGGTATCAACAACTACACCTGTCTCTGCTCACCTGAATACACGGGTAACTTACACACATACACAAGCACAGTCACGCGCAAAATGCTCTGTGTTCTCCGTGCTTTGTGTTTAACTGTCTGATGCTAACATGCAAATGTGCCGCTTGAGCTAACATGTCAAACACGTCCTCTGTATTTCTTTGTCTTTCTCTCGTTACTTGTTTCTCTTTTTCTGCTAGCTGCTAATAATAATGAGGTGGAGAAAGGTTAGTTTACTCTCTTTCACTTCATCCTCCCATTGTCTGTCTCTTTCCTTTGCTGTTTCTGGCTAGTGTGCCCTCTGTGCTTGCTAAAGTATGAAATGCACACACACATTGATGTTTTCCTTGCTGGTTCACTGTCGATAGAGGTGTATTGTATTGTTGTTGTTCAGAGTATTGGTATTTTGTCATCTTCCCCTCTGTAAGATGATTAATCAGAGACTACACTGGACACGCAAACACAATGCTACTGGTTTAATGGGATGCGACTTTTGTTTTCTTACAGTAAACACTACTTTGATTATTCATATTCCTCCCACTCTTTCTGACTTTTCATAATGAGTATGTGTATGTGCAGGGGAGCTGTGTGAAGATAAGCTGGATTTCTGCGCTTCAGAGCTGAACCTGTGTCAGCACGACTCGAAATGTATTCTGACGGCTAAGGGCTTCATGTAAGTCACTAAAATACCCACTACCTGTGTTACAGACTCAGCCTCAAACAATAAATCCACATTCTTGATCATCTGAAACATACTGGTTATTATCCTCAGGTTATTATCAGTCCATTTGGAAACAAAGCTGTGTTTTAAAGATACTGGGCCACTTTTAGGGAAGAATTTACACTTGAATTGCTTTTAAAGAAAGAGTTTTTAATTTCAAGGTCCTTAATACCAAATAAACCAGATAAATAGACTATCTACAAGCAGAACTGTGCATTTCACAGTTCACAGTTATGTCTGTGAAATATTTACATAAACTTATATATACACTACTGGTCAAAAGTTTGGAATAATTGCAATTTTTTTTATGTTTTTGAAAGAAGTCTCTTATGCTAACCTAGGCTGCATTTATTTGATGAACAATACTATAAAAACAGTAGTATTCTGAAATATTATAATAATTTAAAGGGTTAGTTCACCCAAAAATTCTGCCATTTATTACTCACCCTCATGCCTTTCCACATCCGTATGTCCTTCGTTAATCTTATCATATTAGGATATTTTAGTTGAAATCCGATGGCTCGGTGAGGCCTCCATAGCCAGCAATGACATTTCCTCTCTCAAGATCCATAAAGGTACTAAAAACATATTTAAATCAGTTCATGTGAGTGGTTCATTATTAATATTATAAAGCGACGAGGATATTTTTGGTGCGCCAAAAAAACCCCAAAATAACGACATATAGTGATGGCCGATTTCAAAACACTGCTTCATGAAGCTTCGGAGTGCCAAAGTCACGTGATTTCAGCAGTTTGGCGGTTTGACACGTGATCCGAATCATGATAGCTGATTCATAACGCTCCGAAGCTTCATGAAGCAGTGTTTTGAAATCGGCCATCAACTATATAAGTTGTTATTTTGTTTTTTTGGCACACCAAAAATATTCTCGTCACTTCACAATATTAATATTGAACCATTGTACTCACATGAACCGATTTAAATGTGTTTTTAGTACATTAATGGATCTTGAGAGAGGAAATGTCATTGCTGGCTATGGAGGCCTCACTGAGCCATTGGATTTCAACAAAAATAACTTAATTTCTGTTCCAAAGATGAACGAAGGTCTTACGGGCGTGAAACGGCATGAAGGTGAGTAATTAATGACATTATTTTCGGGTGAACAATAGTTCAGTTCAATAGTTTTCAGGAATATTTTTGGGTGAACTAACCCTTTAACTGTTTTTATATATATATATTCCTTTGATTGCAGAGCTGAATTTTCAGCATCATTACTCCAGTCTTCAGTGTCACATGATCCTTTAGAAATCATTCATATATGCTGATTTGGTGCTCAGCAAACATTTATTATTATTATCAATGTTGAAAACATTTGAATGGTAGTGTATCACATCTTCCACAAAAAATCAACAATGACAATAATAAGAAATGTTTTTGAGAATCACAGGAATAAATAACATTTAAAAATGTATTAAAATGGAAACCAATTATTTTAAATTGTAGTAATATTTCACAATATTTTGATCAAATAAATGGTTGAGCAAAAGAGACTTTAAACAAACAAAACAAAAAAAAACAATGAAAAGTCTTGCTGGCCCCAAACCTTTGAATGCCGGTCTATTTATATAATATACTGTATATTATAGCTCTTATAGACCAAACATATCATGACTATATCTCTGCATACTCTTCTGACTCCAGTGCATTAGTGCTGTACAGACATTTTGATTCCTATATGAATCCTTGCCTATAAAAACTGCCCTTCTGCAGTCACTTAAGCCTGTTGGATCCAAATCCTTTTGGATTCAGTTTCATCACGCTCTCCCCTCCAGACTCCCCCTTCTCTCATCTCGTCTTTTATTTCATCTCTCTCTCCACCAGACCAAAACAATCACCATGTTAGAAACCATCAGGTGTGTGTGTTTCCTTCTCTGCTGATATGTGTGTGAGCAGCAGACCACATAAGTTCATTTGTGTGTTTTTATGCCCATTGGTGCAGATGTTAACACAACACTAGAGCTGTGTGGAATGCAGCTGGAGTCTCTGAGGTTCTGCTCTGTGTTTGTGTTCTGATATTCCATTACAGCTCTCCCGTTGGGTTTACTATAAAAATGAGTTGGAGGGGGGTGTTTTAAATATGATATGATGCGATATGAAGGGATGATGAATGTGTTTATGTAGCGCTTTAGGGTATGTGTAAATTCATGAAAAAGAATTTCAATTTCAATGGTTCGAGTATCTAAAACGTTAGTAATTAGAGAAGTCTAATCTCACAACACAATAGATTTCACTGTTCATATATGTATATTATTTAAAAAAAGAAGAAGCATGATCCCAATCACACCACTGAATCTACAACAGATTTTGGCATGTCAGGTCCAACTTTAGACCCCCAAACCTAGTTAGATGGACCTTAAGTTACTAAAAGTGTATGGCTTCTGCATTTTGACTTACTTTCATTTAAAGTAAGTTTTGTGGGTTTTAGTCCACATCTATTCGCTTTGAGGCATGGGGATTTCAACATTTTCATGCTAAAGATCCTCATTTATATATTTATTTAGTCTCTAGGAAATGCACATTTAAAAAAGTAAAGCACTGAGCTTGAGTTGGGATGCAGATGTAAATTTACTTTCATTAAGCGGTAGGGTAAAATGTAAATATTCCGAGGACTCTACCCAGCAAGCAATTTTGCTTTTAAAAGACATCTAATAGCTGTCCAAACACAGCCCTGACATCTAGGCTAAAACAGGACAAAATATGGGCTGTCAGTGAAAATTTAATAGATGTCTAACCATGTAATCACTGTTGACTTTGCTTACATGATGGAATATCATACATCTGGCAAGTTATTTTTACAAATATGTAACCAAAATTCTAGGTTATTTTTGCTAGAAGTGTGTTACTCATAGCCGGACTATATCGGGTCTATAGTTAACCGAGACAGTGAAATGACGGCTATTGCTTGCTGGCTAATCTTATTAAAATATACCATGGTAACCACAGGTAAAACCCTGCAAGGCTTCTCACTACCATAGTAAAAAGTAACTACATTTGGTTTCTATAAAACTATGAAAATAAGAAAAACAGGAAGCTAAACTGCACTGATTCAGTAGTTACTCAGAGTGTTTGAATTCGTCTCAACATTGATGAAGGGCTTGAATTCTGTTATCAAACACAAATGTGATTTAAACTAGTTTAAAGCCTGATGAAACAGCACTGACATTCTCAACAGCGTTAACAATGTTGAACAGGAGAAACTCTTTGCTCTGAACAAACAAGTTAGATGGCTTTGCAATCCACAAATCACCAACATTTACAATGGATTTACTGTTGTAACAATAATTGTAACCATAATATTTTGGCAGAAATATGGTAGATTTAAACTGAATGTGATTCTACAGCCTTGATATTATTGGAGTTAAAGATGAAGATGCTTAAATGTTAAATGTGATGTTGTTTTGTGTGTGTGTGTGTGTAGGTGTGAGTGTACTCCAGGTTACACCGGGGAGCACTGTGAGGTGGATTTTGATGATTGTGAAGATAATAAGTGTAAAAACGGGGCTCAGTGTATTGATGCTGTGAATGGCTACACATGTGTGTGCCCAGAAGGATACAGGTGAGCATGAATACACAAACACAATACAGTCACCAGGCAGAGATAATCAGAGATCACAATGTGGAATACATGTCTCACTGTGTTTTTGTGTGTGTGTGCGCGCACAGTGGGTTGTTCTGCGAGTTCTCTCCTCCAATGGTCCTGCCGAGAACAAGTCCGTGTGACCACTACGACTGTGCCAACGGTGCACAGTGTGTTGTCAAGGACACAGATCCTGTGTGTCAGTGTCTCCATGGTTACGAGGGCGTGCACTGTGAGAGGCTGGTCAGCGTCAACTTCATCAACAGAGAATCGTTTCTGCAGATCCCCTCCAACCTCATTACAGAACAGGCCAATATATCTCTACAGGTACAAGTCATAAAAAGATCATTCTGCTTGTGTTCTTTGTGTTTTTAAGTGTGAGAGAGAAATTGTTAATTCTTCATCAAAGATGCATATACACACACTCATGTGGTCTATATGCGTATAATAGATCGCCACAGATGAGGATAATGGAGTGTTGCTGTATAAAGGGGATAATGAGCACATTGCTGTGGAGCTCTACAGAGGCAGACTGAGAGTCAGTTATGACTCTGGATCATACCCTCCATCTGCCATCTACAGGTACATATACATTTTAGATACCATATTTTACAACAGCACAATTTAGAGTTAGAACTATCCATTTTACAACATGTTAAATCAAGACCAGTTATCTATCAATACATCTTTATTATATTCACATTATATTTAATCCAGACTCCATATACCATTCAAAAGTTTGAGATCAGTCAGATTTTTTAAAGACACTTTAATTTTATTTAGTAAGGATGCATTCAATTTATAAAAAAATGATAGACATTTATAATGTTACAAAAGTTTTTTTTATTTCAAATAAATGCTGCTCTTTTGAACTTTCTATTCACCAATGAATCCTGAAAAACATGTATCACAGTTTCTACAAAAATATTAAGCAGCACATGTGTGCGTGTGTGATGCTTTATTCTTGATTTTTTTTCTTGTTCAAGAAGCCGATATAAGTCATAAAAATAAAAATATCGCAACTGCCGTTTTATACTCAGCTTTAACTTTGGCTGGAGTTATTTTCATTTTTCACAGAAATTAGACTGAGATCAAAGAGAAGTTGGCAAAGGGTTGCAGACTCCTATTGAAGACCTCTGGTCTAAGCAAAACCTAAAAAGCTTGCTTTTTTCTTTCTTTTCTCAACAGTAATGAGAAAAAAAATCTTTCTTCTGAAGTAAATCTTTTTTCTGAAGTCTAATCAATTTAAAGGGGTCATGAACTGCATTTAAAAAAAAATATATATAATGTTCTCTAAGGTCCACTTATAATGCTATCAAGATTTTTACATAAAAATCATCCTAATTTAGAAGCAATAGGCTATTTTCTTGTCTTGTTTTTGACCCTGTCTTTCGAAACATTTTGATAGGCATGCCACATTCAAGACTAGTAAATGCCCACTGCTATGATTGATTGCATATTAAATTATTTTCAACATCCTCACCATTACATGTGTGGAATTGTTTTGAAAACTTCTGATTTTGATAAATACCTCATTACATAGTTGAAACATTTGCCAACAATGTGAAAAATTTATCTGCATTACATATGATTTATGAGTCTTGGTTGTGGCAAATAAATTTAAGTACTTAAAGTTAAAAGGATGACTTACAGTGTTTCATGTAAACAGAATTATGAATAAATGGACCATCGTTTGTCACAATTTCGTTCTTATAGGCTATTCATAGTTCATCCTATTCGATAAAGTGAAAAATGTATATATTGAATAGTCATTTGCAGTGTCGTGTTTTAAATAAAATGAAATGTGTTGTAATTTCTTATTGATGACAAAACAGAAGATCTCGCTCACTGAAGCTTTTATTTGGGATTACAGTGAATGGCTTAGATCAAAACAATGATAAAAGCAGTGTTCTCTACGTACTTTGTTCTGTATCCGATAATCCAACGCATTACCCCATAAATGCAAATACATTCGCCAATCTGGGGGTGGGGCTAGAAGTAGACGTTGATCTTCTTTTGCAGAGCCAGTCTTTCGTCGCACTATGACGTAATGTGACAAAATCCAAAATGAATCGTTTTTTGAGCTTGGTTTCAATAAAAGCTATTTTTGGACTAATGAAGTTTTGAGTTCTGAAACAGGATATTTTTATAGTACAATTACCTTTTAAAGTCAAAAGAGCAAGGAAAATTTGATTTCTCAATTCCTGACCCCTTTAAGGCCTTCCTCTTGTTTATGTCAGTCTAAGTTAAACTCTGTCTGCAGGTATTACCCTCACTGTTCACTTCTGCTCTCTCCCTAGTGTTGAAACGATAAATGATGGCAGTTTTCATGTAGTGGAGCTGGTGGCAAAGGATCAGTCTCTGTCTCTCTCCATTGATGGAGGAAGCCCCAAATCCATTAACACAGCCAACATTCCCAGCCCAGTACCCAGCCCTGCTCCTGTTTATCTTGGTGGTATGTACAACACCGCTGTCGCTTTGAAATGTGGTTAAGACTGCTTCTAACACTGGATCTTCCCAGAATTAGTTAAAAAATCTAATTATTACATATAAAATCAAAGAATAAGCTCCTCTTTTCTCAGGAATTCCTCAGCAGTCTGGATTGGCCTCATTGCGTCAGAGCTCCGGGAGGAACGGCTCTAGTTTCCACGGCTGTATCCGAAACCTCTACATTAATGACCAGCTCCAGGACCTCACTCAGTTCCTGCTGCAGGAGGGGGTGGTCCCCGGCTGCCAGCCCTGCCAGCGGAGTGTGTGCGCTCATGGGCAGTGCCATGCCACCGGACAATCCTCCTTCAGCTGTGAGTGTGAGGCGGGATGGACTGGCCCACTGTGTGACCAGCAGGTCAACAACCCATGTGATGGGAACAAGTAAGAGACCGAAAAATGCACACACACATGCTGGTTTCATTATATTCGAGTGGATCTCATTTTTGTGTGTGTGTGTGTGTCTGTCTCAGGTGTATCCACGGCTCCTGTTTGCCCATAAACACGTACTCGTACAGCTGTCGCTGTCATCCAGGCTTTGCGGGTGTATTGTGTGATGAAGAGGAGCAGTTGAGTCCCTGTCAGTTCATAGCATGTAAACACGGGCGCTGTCGCGTGTCTGGGCTGGGGAAAGCCTACTGCGAGTGCAACAGCGGCTACACGGGGCAAAGCTGTGATAGAGGTACAACCTTTAAATGAAAACTGATCTCATGAGAAAATTTTCACATCGCATACAGTATGTTTTTGAAAAATATTGCCGTAGCTACAAGTTATTGCAGTTTCCAAGTGAAATGTCCACTAAGTAACATTGAAAGTGATTTCATTTTCTCCAATACAGCCAAGGCTTTAATAAGGTGAAAAGATTTTTTAAATAATTTTTTTCAACTTTTAAATCAAGCAACAGGAAAGTATTTTCCCTAAGCCTTACCTAGGGATGCACACTATATCAGCAGGCCTACCATATCGGTTATCGGCTGTTATTTGTGATGTTTTTATATGTATTGGTATTGGTCGATATTGGATGTTTAATTGTGCTCATGCTCATTTCAACAAAACATTTAAAACAAATCGTAATGATGCCAGCAGATGGCGACATAGTTCACTCATTACTTCGTTTCCTCTTTTTAATTTTTGATTACCTTTGCCGTCATCTATTGCTCACTTAACATTAATCTAATAACGTTGTTAGAATTAAGCTTTTGAAAATCTCAAAATTAATATTTTTCATACTGCACATATACATTATTATGGCTAAAATCACTACGACCATTTTAGTTTTTAGTGTTTTATACACACTTTATTTTTTTTTTAGTTTTTTGACAACATAGTATAGAATCTTAATATTGGCCATTTATCAGTTATTGACCATAATATACTATATAATAAGCTGAAAATATTATATTATAAGCTGATGATAATATTTACTAGGCTATGATAGACTTGTATATAATTATAAGCTTATTGGTTTTGGCCAGTATTGTAATATCGAGTATCCCTAGCCTTACGCCAAACCCTAAAATTGGATTTCAAATTGAATTTTAATTAGAAAACCCTTAAGAGACTATAGAATTTTTTAAATCATTTATGGCACTTTACAGTGCATTTAAAGGGTTAGTTCACCCAAAAATGAAAATTCTGTCATTTATTACTCACCCTCATGTCGTTCCACACCTGTAAGACCTTCGTTCATCTTCGGAACACAAATCAAGATATTTTTGATAAAATCCGATGGCTCAGTGAGGCCTCTATTGACAGCAAGTTAATTTAGACTTTCAAACGCCCAGAAAGGTACTAAAAATATATTTAAAACAGTTCAGGTGACTACAGTGGTTTAATCTTATTGTTATGAAGCGACAAGAATAACGACTTTGTAATGACATTACTAATCTTTTGTTTCGAATCAGTGGTTTGGAGCGTGTATCAAACGATCTCAAACTGCCAAAGTCATGTGATTGCAGTAAACGAGGCTTTGTTACGTCATAAGTGTTTTGAAATTTCATTGATTCACATGACTTTGGCAGTTTGATACACGCTCCGAACCGCTGATTCGAAACAAAAGATTCGTAATGCTTTGAAGCTTCATGAAGCAGTGTTTTTAAATCGTCCTTCACTAGATATTTTGGAATAAAGTCGTTATTTTGTTTTTTTGGCGCACAAAAAGTATACTCGTCGCTTCATAACATTAAGGTTGAATCACTGTAGTCACATGAACTGTTTTAAATATGTCTTTAGTAGCTTTCTGGGCAGCTGAAAGTCTAAATTAACTTGCTGGGAATGCAGGCCTCACTGAGCCATCGGATCTTATCAAAAATATCTTAATTTGTGTTCTGAAGATGAAAGAAGGTCTTGTGGGTGTGGAACGACATGAGGGTGAGTAATCAATGACAGAATTTTCATTTTTGGGTGAACTAACCCTTTAAGCTACTCACACAAATTGTGGATCCTCGCATTCAAACCCATGACCTTAGGTCCACAATAACGCATAACTAAATCTTTTTCATCAAATGGTACATAAAATGGGACTACAACAACATCTGTTTACTGAGCCTCAGACTGCTCTTTTGCATACAACTTGTGCTTGTGTCGATAACCTTCTCCTTTAATCTTTATTTTTCTCAATTGGAAACAAGTCATAGCACATTCACCACTAGCAGTCATGTCACCTGGAAACTGTAGATATTTGTACCTGCGGTCACGTATTTTACATTTTATAAAAGAGTACGCATGGTCTCATTTTAACTCTGAGGACAGGTAGATTCTTATTTACTCACCTGTACTGAAACTTGTGCTTGCATGTGTCAAAAATGTCTTTAATGCTTCCACAGTATGTTGTTAAGTTGTGCTTTCATTCTTCTGTTTCGTTTGCTGTTGAAATGCTAACCTTGTGAGGATCTAATCCTGCGCTATTATTGTTGTTGTTTTACTAACGTCCGTTTTTAAACTTCCTGTAACCTTCAAGCTGCTACTGAAAGCGGTGTGGACCCCACTCAGGTCCGCCAGGTGAGGGATGCATGTTAGTGTTCATCTTAAATTTCTTCCTTCCTTGAGTCACTAATAAACCTCAAGCTTTAAGAAACCCATATTCCTGCAGCTTCTTTCCTTCCCTTTTCTGCTTTCACACTGCATTTACTTAGGAGTTACCTTTCAATTTCACAGTAAAAAATTCATGAAAAGATCACGACTGATATACTATATATGAAATATAGTGCTCAATCGTTTTTTTTTTTTTCTGTCTGTAGAGATGGCGTGTCGGGGGGAACGGGTCCGAGATCACTATCAGACGCAGCAGGGCTACGCAGCGTGCCAAAGCACAGAGAAGGTCTCCCGTTTAGAGTGTCGGGGCAGCTGTGGGGACGGGACCTCCTGCTGCGCCCCTCTCCGCAGCAAACGCAGGAAATACACCTTCCAATGCACAGACGGATCCTCTTTTGTACAGGAGGTGGAAAAGGTCGTCAAGTGTGGCTGCACAAAATGTCCATCCTAAAAACGAAAAAGAAGAAATACATCCTCACACCCCCCTCGTTTGAAGTCCCCTGTTTTGCCTTTTTTGTCAGTGTTGGACTAATGTTTTTTCCTTCAAAGGAGATAATGGATTACTGTAAGATAAAGAACAAACCTATTTTTTATTATGAAGCGGAGAACAAAAAAAGACAAAAAATAGATTTTAGAGGTTTTTCTTTTTTTTTTGCCATCATTTTAGGTACTGTGACATTTTTGATTACATTTGTTTTGTTTTGTTTTGTTTTTGTTTGGCAAAATCACCTCAGACCAGAATGGAAAGCAAACACACCCTGACGACACATTTCACTTTTTTTGTGTCTTTCTTTGTGCCATTCTTTTACTTGGTTTTCTGGACTGCCGTAACTCATTTCACCTGGACTTTGTGAAGGTGAGATAAAGTATCACTATGGAGACTGCAGGGGGATTTGCTGAGAGTGGAGGTCACTCCTCCTACTTCCTTACAGTGTATCACAGAAACACACACTATCATAGCTGCTCCTATTCACACACACACACACACACACACACACACACACACACACACACACACACACTACCTTACCCACTAAGTATACACAGATGATCTCTTCCAGCATGCATACACACACACACACACCCCACATTATAAACCACGTGTATTTATTGTATCAAAAATACCGTCACATTACTTATACTCGGTATAGCCCTTCGTTTCCCTGGAGTTGCAGTTGGAATTTCTTAATATATATTAATTTATATTCCTCTTACCAATTTAAATCACTCATAGCTTACTGAGTAGAATAACTAACGTTGTGTCTCCTTGATTTGGTTGGTTTGACCAATGGGACTGTTGTATTTACCATAAAAAAAGAGAAAAAAAAAAGGAAAAAAAAAAAAAACCTAGTGGTGTTATAAATCTTCAAATGTGAAGTGAAAACATTGTATATTTTTGTCGAATCTCCTAAAAATTTGTATGGTGACACAGACGTGCTTTATATTAGAGTTTAAATGTATAGTTAAAATCTCCCCATGTATTCTGTATAGAGCACATGCCATAGTTCAACAAAAAATAACAGTAGCGTCCATAGCCGTCAATAAACCTCTTTTTAAAATATCCTCCTTGCGAATCCTTTTTAATGATACAGATAGAAAGAAAAACTGTGACTTTTTTTTCTAAATGATACTACTTTGTTACCACTCTGTTTCCCCCATGTTAACATGTTGCTGCTAAATTGGTATTGTAGACTTTGGATGATGATGATGATGATGATGCTGATGTTTATTGTAGAGGACGTTGCTCATTCATTGAGCAAATTGTTTTACTGATCAATGAATAAAGATGTCCCCTCCCTCTACAAGCTTGTTCCTCTGTATGTAACGCTAACGTAGCCTCAAAGTCCACACGTGCGCAACACTTACATCAGGATCCAGTCCTGCTCCTGAAGGACAAAAAGCTTATATATATAATATTTATTATATTATATTATTATATATATACGTGTGTGTGTGTGTTTGCCACACTTAAGTGATGCACAGGCCATTGTGGTAGTGATTTTCATCAAAACATTTAAAACAAATCGTAATGATGCCAGCAGATGGCGACAAAGTTCACTTATTACTTTGTTTCTCTTGCTGCTGCTCCCTCAGCCGGTGTTATTTGGCACAACATACACACTAGAGATTGAACATTAATATAAATCTTCCACCAAAGCATCTTGGATAAACTAAACAAATTGTCTCTAAAAACACAACAACCAAAAGATAAATCATACTAATCTGAAAAAGGAAGCATGAAACAATATGTTCATTTGAATTGTCTGAGTCGCTGTGATCACTTGAGATCTTCCCAGATTCAAATATTAATTTAGTCTTTGATAGTTATATAATGAAACAATTCAAATAACGTGTCAGTCTTCAAATAAATTCTTATCAAAACACCATTGAGTGGAAAATATATTGACTGTGCTGCTGATTTTTTTCACAGACACAGCTACAATAAATCATACAGTCAGAAAGTGAAGTGTGTAGTGAAGGCAAGGCTTAGGGTAACATTAAGGGCAATGATGGCTATGATGTTTGTTTGTTTTAACTAATATCAGAAACTTGATGCCATTTTTCAAATCCCTAGACACAAAACTCACAACCAATGATGAAAAAAATATATATATTTTTCAAAACTTGTAACACTCTTTCCAATTACTTGGAACACAACACAAATAAAACCCTTTATTTATTTAACTAAAACCCCACTGTTCAGAATGACACCATAACACCAAATGAATACCATCACAAAATGCAGTTGATTTGAGACGACTGTTCATTTTATTACAGTGATCTAACAGCTGATATAACTGCTTAAGTTAAGATTAAAGATAAATTGCACACAATTTGTATCCGCTATTGCAAATACCGCCCTCTATTGGTCAAACAAACCTCTGTTGCTCCTCTATAATGTGTCTTTCTTGTCACATTAACGTTAACTTATAGGTTATATTTCACTTTGCAGGTTTCAGGTTTCATGTAAATCGCTGAAAAACGTTTTTCACTTCTTAAAGGGATAGTTCACCCAAAAAATGAAAATTTGATGTTTATCTGCTTACCCCCAGCGCATCCAAGATGTAGGTGACTTCGCTGCAGACCCTCAACAACAACTTTAGTACGTTAATGGGTGTGTTGATATCCAGCTTAAGAGCAATCAACTTCAGGAGAGCAGGCTCAGAAGTTGGGAATACGTGGAAAGTCACCACGCCCGAATGAGTTCGCACAAGAGAACGTAATCTTTTAGTTTTAAGTTGGTTTGAACAATCTGGATAAGCACGAGTAAGTACCATTTTGACTAACCGTCGTACCTATAATGTTTGTGCACTGTGTAAGTGACGTATACGCGCGAGAGATCACTTCCGGCGCTTGTGTACGCCAGAGCGCGTACGCCGTACACCAAAAACTGGGGGTAAGCAGATAAACATCAAATTTTCATTTTTGGGTGAACTATCCCTTTAAGTACAGAAAGCGAAATTGTAATGTTTGTTTACATACCCAAAATTGTTATTTATTGTGTCAGGGGCATGTTGACAAAAAAAAACAAAAAAAAAAACTCCCTTTGTGAATGTTGGCTACCATATCTACAGATAAAGGCAGGGTGATTTTTGTCCCCACCAAGGTCAAAATCAAACCTAGGTCCTTGTGATACAGATACACGATTCTTATGATTTTATTCATGTTTAGTGCTTAACACAGAATGAACTGTCTCCAATTTAATAATGCAGTGGTTCTCCTCAGCACTGCACATTTTGCATATCTGTGCTTTTTAATAAGTATGAGTATCTCTGCACACTCCCATTTCAGGCCTTAAGAGTCTCTACTGATAAGAGCTGATAAACTGAATCAGGTGTGTTTGTTTAATTGTTATCCCAATTGAGCTATAATGACCTCTAGCGGACACACAAGGTATTGCATGTGATTTATTACTGCCAAATAAATTATTTAGACCTAAATCTGAGTTTCATGACATTTTCAATCAATCAACTAAACCCATTTTTAAAAATTTAAAATAAAATAAAATAACTAAAATACAGCTTAATGTTTAAATATAGTTTGAATATATATTTTAAATTGATTAACTAAAAAAAAAACTAAAATACAAATGAACAAAATTACTAAAACTTTAAAATTAAAATGAAAAAAAATCTATTTCAAATTATCAAAAAATATAGTATATCAATGACACTAAAATAATTTCAATTTCCTTAGATCTTAGCTTCACTGAATCTGCATGTTTTTACAAAAACAAATTATTTGAAACCTTTTTTATTGGTACAAAATGCCATTTTATTGTTTGAGTTCATCACACACGTCATACAACACTCATTCCATTTTAGCTGAGATATAACATATTACGATAATGATAGCATCAACTATTAAAACAAACAAAACAAATGAATCAAACAGCTTTTGTCAGTGTCAGAATCACATTGTAGTTGACTCAAACCAAGAAAAAAAACTTTTCTTTGTAATTTCATTGCTTGCCCTGAGTGTAATCTATGGGGTTATACTTTGAGCTGGCTGTTATGAATCATGTATAGTGATTTGTTTTCATGTTTTTTCCCCAATTTCAGTTTTGAGCTCAGCTTAACAGATCCTAGTATACCAATAATATTACGCTCTGCCCACATTCAGTCTACATACACTAATGTAAAGGGTAAAAGCACAATGGTGAAATCTCAATGACGCTTTTGATGACACTTTAAATGGATATGAATATTTTTCTCTCCTTTCTACTGTTGTCACTTGCATCTCCTCAAAGAAAAGAAAAATGTATTTAGTTCTGGAACACTTGATAGATACGGAGCTCACAATAAACAAACAAAAAGATAAAAAGATAGATACAAACACACCCCAAATCACTTCTTTCCACCCATAAGGATAATATAATTTCTAAATTACTCTCCCTTCATATGCAGATTCCGCCCCTTCAGTTCATAAAGTGACATCATTACATGATCACATAAGAGGTCCATTCATGTTTAACAATCAGAAAGTTCAGAAATGCTCTCATTAGAAAAGCCACTTTTCCTTTCATAAAGTGAACATTTAAAGTGGATGCCTTGATATGTCTGCAGACAGCTATCTAGTTTTATTTTGGAATATAACTCAATAGTTCCACTTAGATTTCTCCCAAAAAATGAGGCAGCCTTCTTTTAAGTTTCAGGAACTGTGCTATTAAACTACAAAACATGAAGACATCCTGTCAAAATAATCACAGCAACTGAAAAAAACAAACTCACCTGCCCAAAGTTACACAAAAAAAATCATCTATCCAAAGACACTAGAAGTAAATATAGTCATTTATCTACTGACCACTCAGACCAGTCTTTTTCACTAGAGCAAAGGTGACAGCTAAAAATAGATTTTTTTTTTTTTTTTTCTCTCCAAATATTAGGTATATAACCCCTTCCCCAGAATTCATATAGTAAGAAATTCCATAAGATCTACAAAATATAGCAATGCCATCTTTAAAAAATAGTTTTGCTTCTTTAAATATTTTGAATACATTCATGACTATTGGTAGTGCCTTTATGAACGGTGGCAGGGTGGCTTCGCCTGTTCCATTGTCACGGTTGCTGTGTTCCCTCTGTGCCGTCATTGGGTCAGTATCTAGTTTGGTATTCGTGGTGCCATCTGTTGAAATCATTGTAGAACAGAACAATGCTACCAGACGCCATACCAGTGATGATGCATCTGTAAAGGGTGACGAGGACAAAGAAAGAAAGTGAACGAAACACAGGAAGAAAGGGGAGAAAGAGACGTGTCAGTAAGTAACAATTAAATATTAGTTAATTTAGGCACTTAGCTTCTTTTTTAATATCTGTGTGTACCATTAGTAAAAATGTGCATTATTTAGAGAAGAATCATAAGATTTACAGACATAGTATATACACTAAAAAATATTGGGTTATTTTTTCTACCCAAGACCTGGGTTGAGCTTTTGAGTATTTTTGGGGGGTTATTTTTCCAGTGTTTGGATAGTTTTTGTGTTACCCAGCTCCTGGGTCAGATGTAACAACCCAGGAGAGAGCAGTGCAGCTCCGTCAAATTGGTGCATGTCTTCGGTAAAATACAGGTTTGTGTACATTTTATTTTATCTAAACATTCATTATTGTTCTGTACACCGATTAATTGTATGCAAAGCAACATACAGTAGCGTGATGTGAGTCACCTAAACAAGTGTCACGTTGGTCTTTTCTCGTGATGGAAACGCCCGATACCTTGCATAAAATTTAATGATTCTATTCAAAAAGATACACAACATGAATACTTAATATGTTAAAATATGTCCTCAGAATTGTACTCTTATTATTTATGGACAGGTTATGGAGTCAGTCACAGCATTTTTTGGCCACGAGTGAAACGCACGTCGGCGGTCTGAAGTTAGCAGTTCCCCTGCCAAACACGAGCTACCTCCGGCACGAGATCCAACGCCGTTCCGGTGAAATCAGGACAACAGAGACTGGTCGATTACACCTAAATTACTTATAAATGTTTAATTTTTACTTCTAATATTTGTTAAATGAGCTTAAATGTAGCCAATATGTATTAAAAATGGTATAAAATATAAAGCAATTTTCTTCTGCAAATCAGTGGTTGTGTGTGGAGTATTTAAAAGTTTTAGTTAAAGTTTAGAGGATTTAAGTTAATCTGTAAACATTCATTCATGTATGAAGGGAAAAAAAAAAAAAAGCTTAGTAAAAATGAATCAAACCATTATGCTGGGTTAAATAACCCAATTCTATGGGTAAAATGAACCCAACATGAGTTCTGTCCTAATATTTACCCAGCTATTAGGTTGTTTTTAACCCAGTGGAGTGTATTGAGTGTTACGATTATACCCGCTCTCCCCAGTGTCATATGATAGAGATATTGTAATTCTTCATTAGTCTGGTATAGGAACGGGAGCCAAGTTGGTGTTTTTTTGTATGCTACCTTTGGTCATGTGACATAGCCATAGAACGTATTCCAGCATCACATCCAGGGTAAGTGAAGAGCTGCTTGAGATCATGAATCTGCCATACGCTGAGAACTCCTGCATCTCCTCCAGACAGCAGATACTGTCCATCTTTACTTAGCAGCATCGCCTGAACAAAAAACAGAGGACAGTCAATGTGTTATATGAAGACAGTCTGTTTGTCACACACAGTCAGGATTTTATGCTTTTCATTTTCCAAGTCATGGGTTCATGTATCTGAATACGTTTTGCTTTGTTAAATTCCAGATGAAACAGAAGTCACGCAAATGTGTTTCGCAGATTTTATAGCTTCACAGTAAATATAAAAAAATCAGTCATAATAGCTTCACTTTAAAATATATTAAAGGCAATTATCCACTCAAAAGGACCCCTGACCTTTTAGCGGCCTTTCATATTTCTCGATGATAAATAACACTGATAAGCGTTTGATGGGCGGTTTAAATGTGCTTTTTTTGTTCTCGGCTCAGTGAATAAGCTCTTTGTAGCCGATGATGAACGTCTGGAGCATCCGGCTGGCTGGTGATTACAGGGGTTTACTGACACCCCTGTGGACCTTAGACTGAGTGTGCCCTGCCTCATCCAATCAAAAGCCACACAACCCCCTTTCTTTCCCAGCATGCACGGGGCCAACCTGGCGAACAGTTTGTTTCTTAAACCGCTGTAGCGGTGGTATCCTGCGGCGAAGGGCAGACAGAGTATGAGATTTATTCTGTTCATCTGGTTTTCCTGTGTGCACATGGGCTATGTAACACTTTAGAGGTCCCATGAGAAACACAGATAATATAGAACGACAAACACACTGGGCTCTTTCATTCAAACACACACACACACACACACACACACACACACACACACACACACACACACACACACACACCACTCCTGTGGGAGAGGATGCTGTAATGACACAGCGTGTTTGCAAAGTGGCTATTAAGTGTAATTAATTAAACTAAATATATAAACTTAAATAACTGCATTAACCAGTTATTTTCCTTTAAGGGGTTTATGTATTATTTATAATTCAGATTCTAAAACAGGTGATGCTCACAACATAAGTTAGAATGGACTGTATAAATTGCTGTATTGGAGACCTAGTTGTCACAAGGCTATCTTTCAGTAAATATTTTTCACTTAAAACTCCATTTACTAAAATGCTTGTTTTCTCCAGGAACAATTTTGTATATTGATCTCAATGACTTGGGTTGAAACCATTTTAAATTATTATTATTATTATTATTATTATTATTATTATTTTGGTCAATTCTGTTCTCCAAAATAAAATATCAATATCATCAACATTGATGGTTAAACAAGTGAATATAATAAAACCACACTTACATACATTTCGACAATAGTGATTACAAAACAAAAGTAAATTATAACTGAAAGGTTTAACTGTTCTTTGTTATTTTTGGGGGGTTATTTTTCCAGTGTTTGGATATGGGGTTGGAGTATCATGTTTTAAAAGGTATAAGCCTTAAGCCACACACACACACGCACGCACGCACGCACGCACGCACACACACACACACACACACACACACACAGGTTCGTTTTTGTGAATTGTGGGGACATTCCATAGGCGTAATGGTTTTTATACTGTACAAATCGTATTCTCTATCCCCCTACACTACCCCTACCCCTAAACCTACCCATCACAGGAAACTGTGCACATTTTTACTTTCTCAAAAAAACTCATTCTGTATGATTTATAAGCCTTTTGAAAAATGGGGACATGGGTAATGTCCTCATAAGTCACCTCTTTTTGTAATACCTATGTCATACCCATGTCATTATACACATTTGTGACCTGATATGTCACAAAAACGCACACACACACATATATATATATATATATACACACACACACACACACACACACACACACCTACACCTAATTCCCCACCACCAGAGTCGTGAGTGAAATACCCAGTATCAATTACAGAGACTGTTCTGCTAGATCGCTGTCCAGCAGACTTCAGACGTTACAGCAGCTGGGATTTGAGTGCATTTGCGTGCATGTGATCTCTTTTGATTTGTTTTGGATGTATCTGAGATGTGTGTAATTAGGGTTCAGGTTACACTGTGGCAAACCCTTAAGCATTTTATTTCGGTCGTGGTATAAAGCAGAGGCTCAGGACAGACATATGGGATCTGAATTGTACATAAGGGAAGCATCACCAGAGACTCAACTATGTCTCAATTAATGACAGCCAGAGAATAAAGTGATTCTTCAAAGTTACGCATGTGTTTCGTTATTCCTTTATTGTCCAAAAGTCCTTAATATGAATCATCCAAAAATCCAGCGATTTGAACCGATTCAAACTCCACCCTGTGACTCACACGTAGATTCGATAATAATGTTGTTTGGTCACTGCTGCAACATGAATCTGTCTTCTGTTCTAGTGTACCTTATTACTTCAAAGATGTCTAAGAAAATATATCAGTACATAATCCAGCATCCACGGTGGTCCCTCTGGACCATGCCGGGAAAAGGATCTGTGAGAAGCAGAGATGTCCAGGTTGCAGCGCGGGCTAGGTCAGAATCATAAATCAGCGGTCTCCTCCAGGGCCGCCATTCCAGAATCCAAGATGGCTGCCGTGACTCAGATATCTGACTTAAAGTCAAGCTGTGATTTTAAACAACAGGGTTGTGTTGGATGATGCCCCACTGTTTTTTTTCTCCTGATCTGCTGATCTGTCTGTGTTAGGTCAGGATATGTCTGGCACGAGTAAAGACTGGATTTATGAAGACTTTAATGTAGACCATTGCGTATGTGCCGACGGCTCGGGAAATGTCTGCTAAAATGGTTACTAACAGACAGACGCTCAGTTCTGGGCTCCAGAGAGTCATTCATGTATTATTTCTACTTGTCCAAATTAATGTTCTGTCAGACCATCAGCATGAAGACTTACTTTAACCACAGCAACAAACTGTCCCAGCAACTCACTCACTCCAACACAAAACCACATACACCCTCTTCTCCACAAACACACACTGTCACAAAGATGACACTCCATCTGGCATGAGAGGAGCTTACTGTAGTGTGTCACTGTGTGTGTGTGTGTGTGTGTGTGTGTGTGTGTGTGTGTGTGTGTGTGTGTGTGTGTGTGTTAAAGATGGGCAAGAGAAGTTGAGTACTTGAATATGACAGCAATAATTGTTCAGGGATACTTAATATTTTTGTAACAATGTTTAATTTATTTATTTACTACTTTTCGTGCAGATCATATAAGTAAAAACTAAAAAGCCTCATTTTTTGGATCTGTGACATTTGGCAAGATTGGTTAGAAGGGGACGGTGTTTGAACTGAGTGTATCTGTTACAGTGTTACAAACAATCTTTAAAGCCGTAGTCAGAAAAAGAATGCAATAGGACTTCTGTTTTTAAATAATATATCACCAATAAAAAATAAATTTAAAAAATAATCCAAATGGAGAAATATTGTATATCATCAACTCCACTTTCCCACGATGCTGCAAACCTGTAGCTTTGAAGTTTGTGTACTTTAAATTCAGCCAAGAGGTCAATCTGTGATGTTTAGATCCTCTATTGGTCCCACATCTTCTCATCATACAAAAAGTTGTAAGTCAGCGTTAAACCAATGTGAGATTTCGTACACAGCGGAATGCAACATTTGCAGGAGCTTATGTTTCCAGTCTACTGCGTTTCCATGAATATGAATGAAAGTCAAAGGAGTTCAGTGTGACTTTGTACACAAGTATCAAGTAAGTCTCTTATATGAAACATTTCAAAATTGTTTATAAGTATGATTTAGATCAATTATTCCAAAATGTGTGTTGGCTGTAAACAAGGACAATAATGAATTAATTTGTTTAGTTAATCTACACTACTGGGTTCTGTTAGACTTTATGTTTTTGAAAGTCTCTTATGCTCACTAAGGCTGCATTTATTTGATCAAACACACAGTGAAATATTATCACAATTTAAAATAACTATTTTCTGTTTTATTATAAACGTATTATATTTCATTTTATATTCTATTTTAATAATACAAATGTAATTTATTCCTGTGATGGCAAAGCTGATTTTTCAGCAGCCATTACTCCAATCTACTGTCCAGTTTAATGTAGTCCATTGCATATGTGTCAAGCTACAGTGTCACATGATCCTTAAGAGCTGATTTGGTGCTCAAGAAACATTTCTTATTATTATCAATGTTGAAAACAGTTGTGCTTCTTAATATTTTTTTGTGGAAGCAATGATCATTTTTTTTAGGGTTCTTTGATGAACAGAAAGTTTAAAAAACGACAGCATTTATAGCCGTGTTTCCACCGCAGGAACTTTCCCCAGGAACTAGGAACTTTGGAGTGGTACTCTGTGTGTTTGAACGCAGGAACCAGGGTGTAAATGAAGTTCTGTGTAAAAATTTCCCCCTCAGAAAGTACCTGCTCGCTAGGTAGTACTTTTCCAAAGTTCATGCAGCATTTTGATTGGTTGACAGCATTTTATTTCAACCACCATTTTTAAAAGTCTGTTGCGCCGCGTGCAGTAAGAGTCGTTTGCTATTTGAATCAACAATGGAGTTTAAAAGAAGAACGATGGACCGACAACGAGATTCAGGCATTATTAAGCTTATATGCGGAGGGCGAAATCCAGCTGAAACTGGAAAGTTTTGCGCAGTCCTACATCACCGGGCTTAATCTTCACGGTACTTTAGATCACGATGGAAATGAAGACAGCAACAGGTCTCGGGGGAAAAAAAGTTCCTGGGAAAAAAATTTCTGGACAAATTGTTCCAGGTAATTTCGGTGGAAAAGCGGCTTATTTGAAATGCTGTTCTTTTAAACTTTCTAATTTTTTTGAAATCAGTAATTTCCTAGACTTTCAATGGATGGACAAAAAAATTATATAATATTAAAAATATCTATATGACAGTAGGCTTATATACAGTGGTTCTTCCCTGTGGTATTGAAAATTGATAACTTTCAAGGTATCGTATTAAAGCAGTATCATGACAACACTAATGTAGGGTGCCACAATTTTTTGAAATTTTCAAAGGGTGTCGTAACTGAAAAAAGGTTGGGAAAAACTGGTGGTACAATGATCACTGCAAATTTATCTTTGTTAATAATACAAAATATTAGTACAGAAATGTACAAAATAAATCCAGGATCAGGGTTCTATAAAATGACGTAGACTAATTCTCCATTATGTCATATTAGTTGAATAATAAAGAAGTGTGTTAAAGAGCGGAGCAAGCCCTTTTCGCCGTCACTGCAGACTCTGTTTATTGAAAACAAATGGAACCTGGACACAATGAGGAAACTAATCAAGCTCGGAGCAGCAGAGAGCAGAGGAGCACGTAACAGAGCCGGCCAGTTAAATGGGATGCAGGTGTGGGTATGTGTGTGCAGGACAGAGAGAGAGGGGGGGGAGACGAGGAGCTCTGTGAATTTTCCCAGGCCCAGAGGAAAGAGAAAGTGATGGAGCGGGAATGAGGGAAAGAGAGCTGGCCGATTTTAGGAGCTCTGCCCGCCAATGACAAATGTGTCCTTTAATGCAGGAGGCCTCGCTGTTGGCCATTCCTCTCTCTTGCACACTCTAATACACACATGCAAGTTGAGTGACATTTCGTAGCCCTGCAGATCAAAGGACAGATTTGGACCCTTAGGGTTCAGAAGCCAAGAGAAAGAGAGATGGAGAGAGGAAAGAGCGATGCCTGTAGGCAGATCATGCCAGCGTTTAATCACACCCCAGACAGCTGACATGATAAAACACAGGCTGAGCAACAGAAATGGAAAGAGATAAAGGAAAAGGACGGACAAATGGACATGCGAGAGCTGCCCAACTTGTTGGCCTGGCTTCCAATTACGTATAAATGTACAGAGGCGAGTTTATACTTATGTTTACCTTGATGTTGTCTTCCACCTCCATATGTCCCAGTAGTTTCCCATTGATGCTGAACACACAGAAGTGGCCCTTGTCATAATAAATGACACAGTGACCCTCAGTGGAGGACATAACCAAACGTGGCTGCACACAGCCGTCTGGACCCTCCAGAGTCCTCAACAGGTCACCGTTCATAGAGTGGACAAGACATGGACCCTCTGTTGTCACACACAAACAAACACATGAGGGTCAAATCAGATAGAATTACAGTGTGTTGCTGTACTTAATTGTTCCTGTGTTAAATCAACAGACCTGAAAAGAAGTTTAGTATTTCTTAAGCCCCCTGACATATTTGTTATTTATATCTGGGAATCTATGTTTAGGATTGTTATCTCAAGATTCATGATTGCTAGCCTCATAGGAATGGGTAGCTATACATAGACAGTCTTGTTCCTGTCAAATCCAAATGGTTAAGTGCCTACTCAGGGCACAAATGTTTTAATAATTGGCCCCGAAAGTTGGAAGGAAGTAAAAATCTAGAGATGGTGGTACAGGGGCCTTAATTAAACTCATAAAAACACTAAAGAATTAAAAATAGGCTTTAAATAACATTGTCAATTTTGTAACTCTCTGTCATAATCAAAATGCGAGACATTTTATTCAGGTATGATATTATATTAAGCAAATTTTGAGGAACTCATCTGAAAATGTTGACTATGTAGGACAATTTTGTGGCATTGAGGTGGATTTATATGTGCACTTTTCCCATGCAAAAACACAGCTTTGACCCAGAGAGCAAAATCAATCATGGTAAAATAGCTAAAAACAAAATTAACTAATAAATACATAAGAAAAATCAACTATTGTAAAATTTTATAACAATTAAAAAAATAAAATAAAAATGACCTAATTAATTCTATACGCAGCACTGTACCTGATCAGTGTTAATGAATGAGCGTTTGTGTTTTCTTTACCTCTGCAGCCACTGATGACCAGTCCCAGCTCTGCACACACACTCGCACACGTCACCTCACAATCATGACCTGTCAGGATCGCCCGGGGATTCACAAACTCTGCTGGAGAGCCATACACAGAGGTGGTGATCAAAAATAGTTAATACAAAAAGAGAGCACAAATAATAATTACAATCAGAAAACAGTACACTACATTACACCATAATGAACATACAGTAATAACTGCACTTAGCAACACTACTGTCAATTTCAATGTTTTAATTAGGGTTTTATTTGTCATCTACTCTGTGATAATGTAGTTAGAGTGTGTAATCACTGCAATCAGTCACTTACACCTGTGTACACTCTTGCTCTCTTCTGCCATCCAAGTGTCCTATTTTAATCAGTCTAATGTGCTCTGCTAGTATTTGAGTGAGCGCTTTCTGTCTCTATCACTCACACAAACACCCGTCTGTCAATGTGGATCAGGTAATGTCAAAAATGAGTTAGAACTAATTAAGTTATTAAACAATATTTATCCTTCTAAATATTAAATTATTTGAATGACTTCTTCAACGTATATTAAAGCATTTATTTTCCTAGAATAATGATGAATATTGTCTGTACCTCACTGACAGAAATTACAACTTAGTATGTTTTGGGGAAGTATCCTGTTCAACCAGCTTCAACCTTGGAGAAGCTATGCATCCTTTGTATCTGTGTATGTGTGCTAGTATTCTGCGTTACAGTTCAGTATTGGTGAAAGATGAACAACGGGCACCCTGAATGATGGAATGACTTGTTTTTCCCCGACAAATTGGCGACCTTGGAGGTCAAAACCAGGATTTTGTTGCTATCTGTATAATCTATTTTGACATGCTTATGTCTATCAAAACATGTGTGGACAATTTCTAACTTTATCCATTTCTTAACCAATTAGAATCATTCAACCTGAAGTAATGACATAGTTAGTGGACTCTGTTAGAGTATAATTGTTGTGGAAATGTGAATGTATGGAGAGCGGCCTACGAACTCCTTGTGAGTGTTGAAGCTGACTTCTGCTGATGAAACGGCGAACTATTCTTCAGTAAAATTTTCTTCAATTTATTCTTTTAAACTCTAACTCCGGGTCTTCATTCATCAAATCTGGTCATTGGGTCTTTAACTGTAAAATTCCCCTACACCGGACACAAAGAAGTCCCACACATTTAATTTCTTTAACTCAGCTGGCCTCTCTCTGTCTCTCTCTCTCACACACACACACACACACACACACACACACACACACACACACACACACACTCAGTGTAGATGTATAGGTTTCATTAGGTGGCAAACTTCCTAAATGTCTCAGCATTGAGTTATACCCTACAACTCTGGGGATTAAAGCCTGATGTCGGATTGTGCCCTGAAAAGATCAATAAAACTGATATATTGGTGTATCGTTTAACCTCCCCGTCATCGGCCACCATTTGGTTCGCATTAGGACAACATCTGATTACAATCTAATACCTATATACTGTATACTATTTATCTGTACTGCAAATGTGCACTAGAGAGTATCATTTACACATAGAGAGAAAGAGAGAAAATAAATACATAAACACAAGACAATTCTGGAAAAAACATTTTTGCAATAATATTTGCAACTGAAACAGGATCAGATTGGATTAGTTATTAAAATCAGGCTTCATGACAGTGCTCTGCATGATTTGGTCACTAGATGGCAGTGTGGTCAACAGAATCAATTCAACAATTCTTCACAGTACACTGGCCGGGAAAGCCTGGGTATGGATTTAACCACTCTGTATTTGCAATAATACTGTAACTTCATTCCTGCCTGAAATGAAGAACTGTGCAGAATTAAAGAAATGAACAAATAAATTATGTAAAATGAACTGCCATTATTGCTATTCAGTCACCAGGCAGAGATTATTATATAAACTTTAGCTTTAAAAATAATTTTGACATTTCATACTGAATGTCCGCTGCAGAATCTACAGCACCACAGCGAAAGAAAATATATTTTACAGGAGTTGTGGGATTGCAGTCTAAATTGAAAGTGATGAGATAAAAGCATAAAAGCATTGTCTTGGCTGGCTGCACACAAACACATACAATCATGTTCGACTCAAAAAGTAACAAGAACCTGTGAAACTTAAATCAATATTATTACTGATGGGTTGTTCATTTGATTAAAATGCAATATTTGAATTAAAAAAAGAAGACATTAAACAAAATACATTTTTAAAAAAAATTAAATGTTACCAAACTCATAATTATGAATATGTAGTTTGGACCAGTTATGGGGGTTTGATCCGATTCCTGCAAAGTTTATTGATCGTGATATGACTGATTGATTTCTTTCTTTCTTATATTCTTATATATATATTAGCTTTGAACTCTCATCTTTCACTCACATGATAACATTACTGGAAAATATGGCCTGTACCATTCTACATGTGATACAAATCCAGAGATTCAATTTAATTTCACTTTAGATGAAAGTCTGACTCTTAGGCTCTGTAATGCCACTGATGTCAACCATCCACCTAAAGTTGTATTTATCTTTAGACGTTCATTACCTAAATCACAATTAGTCATAAATCCTGCCCCATTTGTAAGAGAGCACTTAACGGCATGTAGAGCATCCAAAAACTCCAAATTAGCAAAGGGGTAGTGTGTGTTTTTGCGATGGTGTGCGCGTAGAGGGCTTTGATCAGCACCGCAGCCATATGGTTAGTGTGTGCAGGGGAAGCCCGTGGCATTTTTCACTTTTATTGAGTGTTCTCTTGCTCTCTCAGATAGATGGGACTGAACTCTCCAGAGCTAGAGAGACCTCCGAGTCACATTTACTGTCTCCCTCTGTGGCCCTCTGGCCTCAACTTTCACTCACACACACACACACACACACACACAAGCAGGCCGATTCCATTTATGGTGTGATACTAGCCTGAAACTCAATATTCTGAGCAGAGACCTGCTGTGGTCAGATGAAACTAGTTGTAGCTTCTGAGAGTGAGCCGTAAATCATTACACCGGCCTTGACAGACACACACTGGAATGTGTGTGTATGAACAATGAGCTTTTAACTGTGTTGCATTGCATTGATATCATCACTTGCATGAAAGCTTTTCCTATGTGTGTTTGCTAAGCTCTGGTTGGGGATTTGGGTTCTGAACGTTACCCTGATCTTGACCTCTCTATGTGAGGAACATGAGGAACTCTGGAGACTCTTTTGAGTACCGACGCTGATGAAACTATTTGTTCAGACATACGTATTATGGAGCCTTCATTAAAATAACTGTTCAACCAAAAATGAAAATGACATGTGAAACACAAGCAGGATGTCCAAGTTGCTTGTTTCCAGACAGTAAAAGTGACACGAATGGTCAGTAAATTATGACAGAATTTTCATTTTTGAGTGAACTCACACATATCTGTACGTGGCTAAACTTTTACAACTTACTTCCAGGATTCTCTCCAATGCTGCTGTGCTTGCCATTCCAGTACCAGAGCAGTAGTGTGGCATCTCTGGAGCCGGAGAGAACGTAACAGTCTCCACCAATGTACGACTCTGAGCGAGCCAGACAGGTCACCACATCAAGATGCCCAAACACAATCTGTGTCAGTTTACCTGTAAATACACAACACAAGAAGGTAAACCACTCATTGCAATATGTGTGGTGTTGGATATGTACATAGCACTACACATACAGACATATATACATATATATTATGATTTTGATCCTGGAGAATTTGTGTTCGTTTAGTTGGATTTTCATGGGGCCAGCAGTACTCCCTGCAGGGTGTGAGTGAATGACTCTACTGAGATGTTGCTGTGTTGCTGTCTGCTGAGCCGTTTGCATAAACCAGATGAGCTCATACACTCCCCAATTCTCATTGCACTTTAAATATTTGCTTTTGGAGAGCTGCATGTGCACGCTAAAGTCTGTGTGAATGCATACAAACAAACAAACAGCAAGCATCCATCCATCCATCCATCCATCCATCCATCCATCCATCCATCCATCCATCCATCCATCCATCCATCCATCCATCCATCCATCCATCCATCCATCCATCCATCCATCCATCCATCCATCTATCTATCTATCTATCTATCTATCTATCTATCTATCTATCTATCTATCTATCTATCTATCTATCTATCTATCTATCTATCCCTTCACTGTACGTGTCTGTGTGTGTATATTTCAGAGCCTGGGAGGGTTTGAGTGTGGTGCGATTCTATTGAAATTCAAGTTCCGCTTGCATGACTTGCATTCTGAACCTCCCGCGAGATGGAGTCATGGTCCATCCGCGAGATGAGAAAGCTATCTGAGCCCCGGGGCAATGGAGTTGTAATGCAGTCTGCAGGCTCATTTGTGACTTTTGACCCTTTTCTTTTGTGTACTGTGGAGAGGCGGTGTCTCCATAGACAACCGAGGTGGTGGGGGGTCGTTGCAGTTACCTGTATCGGTGGAGTAGATGCGGAAACTCTTGTCCCAGAATCCACACAGCAGGATGAAGCGGTTGTCAGCTGTGATGACAAAACACTGAGCGTTTACCTGGATGCTCTGATCTAACAGATCTGAGATCTGCCTCCTGTGAGTGCCCACATTACTGGCTGTAAAAAAGATAGAGAGTAACTGGTTAAAGAGTCACTTGGTATGAAAGTATTAACATAACTTTGGTAGTTAGAGAATTAGAAGGTAAGAAAGAGAGAAATAAAAACTTCTTAGAAGAAGAAAGATGAATAAGGAAGTAAAGACAGCCACAGAATAGTGGAGACATTAACAGGGGGAGTCATATGGCACAAAAATAAAGATTCTTGACCCTAAAGGTCTATTTCAATGTCTGGTAAGTGAATTCCTGACAGCCTCTTAAGAGATTATAAAGATGTTAAACCATATGCATGAGAAAATGTGACATTTATCATTAACACTGTGCGTGAGCTAATGTGATTTGTGAATGAATACATAAAACAGCAGAAGACAGAACAGTAAAATATCTTACATATTTTCCTCTGCCATAAACGTTTGAAAAACAGACCCTTTTGGCAAAAGAAAGACTAAAATAATCATTAAAAAATATGTGACCAAAACGCCGTAAATTACATGTATTTTTTTAAACACACAAGACAGAGACAGTGAGAGAGAGAGAGAGAGAGAGGTGGAAGAGGCCAGACTACACAGAGTCAGGTGTGTGAGGCCCAGACACACTCGTGACACACACCAGCGCTGCGTCTGTGCTGGAGCGAGCGGACAGATTATCAACAGCACAGTCATGCAGAATTTACTGTGTTTAAATGTGTGAGCTGTGTGGAATGCAGTCTGTCTAAATACATACATGACAATGGGAGAAGGAGTGAAAGAAAATGAGCTATGAAAGATGTCTCTCCCCACACAGAAAGACAGAGGAGGGAGAAGAGAGGGTGATTTGTTGTCTTTGATAAATCTTTTAAAAGTGAAAAAAAAAAGAAAGAAAAAAAGAGGAAAAACATGGAAACATCCTGCTTTAGTAAAACATTTCCTAACATAGCTGTGTTAATTTCATATCTCTTGTATCACGTTGATATAATTTCAAATTTTATTTGATAGATAATAAATAGATATATTTATTTATTTATTTGGTAGGTAAAAATGCAAACAAGAACCTAAAGCCATGTTCCAACACATAGTGGAAAACATTACCAGAAAAATCAACTTCCTATTTTGGCAAATGGGATTGAAACTATGTGCCTAAATGAAATTAAAATGTATATAAAAAAAAGGCTTTTTCAAAGGCTTTTTGCCGAAACGTTGGTAAATAAACTATTCGCAAGTTGAGTGTGCGGTCATGTTTTTTTAATATACATTTGAATTCATCTCTCCTGACTGGCACCTCAGACGGTAGTGCGTTTGTTTCCTTTTCCTAAATGAAATTAAACATTTGGTGTCCACATACTTTGGCCATGTATTTATTATATTATATTATATTATATTATATTATATTATATTATATTATATTATATTATATTATATTATATTATATTATATTATATTATATTATATTACACACATATGTATGCAATATTATAATATAGATCTTATACATTTATACAATTATTTACACTTATTTACATTTATTTTTACACACAAAATTTACTCAAAATTCTGTCAAAATATCTAAAATATCTATTTAGCATATCTATTTAGCATCTGCATCTGTTACATTATCAGATGCAGATCATTTAAAAAAAACTTAAACAATGGACAATTAATTGCTCTGGCTGAATTTAAACTGTTTCAGACTCTTCATAATAATGGCACATACAAAGAATTTCATAATGATTTTAGATTGCTGAAGGCTTAAATTCAGATTTAATACTGACAGAGGTGTAGATGCAGAGAGAGGTACAGGTGAGTGGGATGAGGACACACACCATAAAGTGACAAACAGATAAATTAGGCAAGACATATGATACTGTATAATAATAAGAGCAGCAGGGGAGCAGGGATATAAGATGAACAGGAGCAGATAGAGAAACTTCTGAGAGGCTTCAGCCATATGTTATCACACATCTTCCCTCACTCATCCCTCTATCCTCTTTTTCTTCCTCATCAACAGGTCGGAGAGATGAGAGAAGGACATATTGTCCTGACAGCGTGTGCCACGCGGCTTCAATCAGACATTATTACACCATTCATATTCATTCAGTCTGACAGGACAGAGAGACAGAGAAAGAAAGAGAGAGAGAGCTGATGATGTACAGGCTAAGCCACAGCTCATTGCTTTCCAATTTGCATGCAAATGCTGAACTGAAGCTGAATGGCGGCTGGGTGAAAAACAGCGCTCATCTCCTCTCAAGGGCCGTGCCCTCACAACTCACAACAGCCAATCACAAATCACTCTACTGACGATTGACAAGCCACAGACCTATCAAAGGGTCAATCTCAACCGGTAACTGGTACTGCTGGTCCTGTACAGAAGAGCTTTGATGACCTGAGAGAAAGAGAGAGAACAGATGAAAAATAGATTTAATACTCTGTACCATCAGGATACTTATTTATAGAGGTCAGTGATTTACAACAGCACACTAATGACAATAACAACAAAACAAAGAAACAGCTCTTCTGCTCCAAAAGCAAAATAAAAGAATGAGGCTGTGTAGATGTACAACCAAAGGCTGATAAACATAAAAAAATCAGCTAATCATAAAAACTTGATAGTAAAAGCAAACCATTTATATGAGATTTTGAAATTGTCTGTTTTTTTTCTCCCTGGTTTTGGCATCAATAAGTAAATAAGCATGTGCGCACTGAAAATTCCTGTAAATATATATAATCAGGGTCAAAAATCATAATTTATCACAATTTAATAATAACCACTTCAGCCTGTTTTAACGATGTCTTTAGCACCTTTCTGGACCTTGAAAGTGTTGATTATATTGCTCTCTATGGACGAGTCATATACCTCTCTGATTTCATCAAATATATCTTAATTTGTGTTCTGAAGATGAATGAAGGTCTTACGGGTGAGTAATTAATGACAGAATTTTCATTTTTGGGTGAACTAACCCTTTAAGCCAGGTGGACATTGAGTGATTTTTACAGTCCTGTATGATTGTTACTTGCTAGACTATATGATATGATCTGATGAGATCTTGGGTAAAAGCAATGTCACACTGTGTAACATTGACTGTCTTTCATGCCCAAACTAGACTATACAATATACAATACACATGGTAGCCAGGACTACACAGACTTTATTTACATCTCTTTACATTGTGATGTGAAGAACAAGAAAATCCTTCACATTGTCAGTTTATTGATTTTCATGTAAACTGTTTTCTGTTAGTTAATAAAAAAAAATTTGTACATGAAAACACTGATTTAAAATGTATTCTTCCCAGAACAGATCCCAAACAGATCCCATTCGAGAATCACCCTTCCTCCTAATATGGCGAATGACTCGCAGCATTTCTTTCAGTTAGATTGACCTTTAATAAATAAAAAAAACAAGAAGAGGCTGATAAATGGAGGTGGACAGGAAACTGAATGCAAGGCAGAGGAAGTGTCACATTTGATCCAGTTCAGGCCGAGATATCAATGTCTGAGGAGCTGATGATTATATACAACCAGAGTTTAGAGGGATCAAGCTACTGAAGTTGGCATTATAGAATGTGCAGGAATGAACGTCACCCTGCATCTGACATCAAAACTTGACATAACTCTAACATAACCCTAATCTGCTTTCGTCCTACTGACGGTTAGATTTAGATTTAGGTTTCTATTTCACAAATCATACAATTTCGTATCAAACCACCACTTCATTAAATAGTTATGTTTTATCATGAGATTGCGTTGTGTAATCTGGTTAAAGGGTTAGTTCACCCAAAAATGAAAATTCTGTCATTAATTAAAGCCTCATGTCGTTCCACACCCGTAAGACCTTTGTTCATCTTCAGAACACAAATTAAGGTATTTTTTATGAAATCCGAGAGGTATAGCCTATGACTCTTCCATAGACAGCAATTTACCTGCAACTTTCAAGGTCCAGAAAGGTAGTAAAGACATTGTTAAAACAGTTTACGTGACTGAAGTAGTTCAACCTTAATTTTATAAAGCAACAAGAATACTTTTTATGCACAAAAACAAAACAAAAATAAAGACTTCATTCAACAATCTCTTCTCTTCTATGTCATTACTGCTCAGTTGCCGCAGTAAGCACAGTGAAGGCTTCTTTGTTTACGTCCGAATGCTGGCTCAGTATTGGCCAAAACTGATCATGTGAGCAGTACGACACATATGTGATGCTGACGCAGGAGCCAGGCAATAATGAGTTGCCGTTCTGAAGTAGAACCTGGAAGTGATGGATGTAAACAACGTACGAGAATGACAGAGAAGACATTGTTGAACAAAGTTGTTATTTTTGTTTTGTTTTTGTGCACAAAAAGTATTCTCATCATTTTATAAAATTAAGGTTGAACCACTGCAGTAATGTCGACTTTTTTACCATGTCTTTATTACCTTTCTGGACCTTGAAAGTGTTGGTTAAATTGCTGTCTATGGACGAGAATATACCTCTTGGATTTCATCAAAAATATCTTAATTTGTGTTCCGAAGATGAATGAAGGTCTTACGGGTGTGGAATGACATTAATGACAGAATTTTCATTTTTGGGTGAACTAACCCCTTTAACATAATAACTAACTAGAATCAGAGGTGAAAATGAAGAGATTGCATGATTCATTAGACTGATTAATTACTGATTTTTACAATCGGTCTTGCTCACCAGTG
The DNA here is from genome assembly GCF_018812025.1 of Megalobrama amblycephala. NCBI lineage: Eukaryota > Metazoa > Chordata > Actinopteri > Cypriniformes > Xenocyprididae > Megalobrama > Megalobrama amblycephala. Next base: position 44,963,495 of record NC_063050.1, read on the forward strand.
AGACCGTGCCACTTGTTGACGGCGAAGAGGCGGTTGGCGGTGACGGTGATGACCGCTGGGTTAGTCAAGCCTGACTGTGTGTTGGCGGCCACGTGGGTGACAGGCGAGTTGGACGGGAACTTGAGTACCATGATGACATCCTGCTGCATCTGCTCTGTGAACATCAGTGGGGTCTGCAGAAGGAGATACTGTTGAGTCCATGAGCGCCATCATCATCAGGGAGTGAGGGAGTGTAGAGGAAAAGAGAGTGATGGTGGGAGAGAGGAAGAGAGAAGAGGGAGAGAAGCAGGAAGAAAGGAAATTAGGCAGCGAAAGACAGAACGGTGTAAAAGAGCACAAAAGCTGAGATTGAGGTTTAAGGTAATCAGAGTAATGCAACACAATATCATAACTGGATTGTTATTAGGGTTGGGAATTGAGAATCCGTCTTGGTCAGAACAGGTTTGGGAAATAAAAAAAAAATACTGGCTGAATAATTTTCATGCATTTTCAAAGCAATATGATTTGCCATATTAGCATCAATATCAGCTCAAAAAAACTGCACAACTTAACAGTTTAACAGGCTTATGAGGGTTGTGCAGGTAATGAAAATTGTTTTCCACACTTTTTTTTTCTTTTTTCCTTTAAAAGAAAAAGTATTTTGCCGCCAAGGGTACCAATGTAGATTCAGTGGTAATTCAGTGGCTTTTCACAACTAAAATTCTGATCATATCTATATATGATTGCATCAGCACAGACCTACAAGCTGATAATTAACTCATATTAGCCATGTACTGCTATATCATTCCTGATAAGCTCAATTTTTTGTACACTAATGATGAAATGCATGAACAGTTCAAATATGATGCTGAAATAAGTTAAAGCTGGAAAAAAGAGGTCAGACATAGAGATCAAAGCAGCTGCATACTTTCGTTTCACAAATATCAATGATATATTACACATTTTCAGGCCTTAGAGAATTCCAAAAATGCTTCAGCTAGGCAATTTACAATTCCTGGGTAATGGAACAAGATAAACAGAAGGAAAACAGTTTGTAAAGGCCTAAAGTTGCAAAAGATCAGAGCAGATTTTAAATTAATCTGAACATTCCTTTAGGCTGCCACAGTATATTTCAACCTCCATTAGTAACACTTTCTGCTTTCTCCCATGTTCCATTCTACAATACAGCAGATGAGGAGAAGCTAAAAAAAAAAGGTATATGCACATACACAGCTGTTTGATTACTTGGCAGCAAAGTCATCCAACCATCAAGTTGACTTCCTAAGTGAGGCAGGGCTGTTTTTGTAGAAGCAGGAGATAGTGTTCACTGTTCAGACTGAGCAGCTGCACTGTCACTCTCAAACAGCAATCTGATTGGCTGTTGCTTTACAGTGACATTTATTTACAGCACAGATTAATCACTTTAAAGAATGTCTATTTAAACAAATATTTTAAATATTATAGAAAACTACTGAAGTGTATTTATTTACTTATAAATAGTAAGCTCATATATTTTAGTATGTCTCTCTCACAATGTCACCATTAAACTGTGCTCTAATCTAGTCTAACTGTTGTCGTATGTCTGTGATGTCTAATCCTGACGTGTGTGCGCGATTTTTAGACACGGTATGAAGACACAGGGCTAATTGCTGTGCCTGCAGTAAATTAGACAGACAGCTAGCGACTCTTAAATAGCGTTCAGCCTGTGAGTGCCATTAAACAGAGGATCTACCCTCATTAACCTACCGGAGACACGGAAGAGGGAGAGGAGAAAGAGATAGATGAAAGGATTACAGAGAGAACGACACTGAGTGTATAATCCAAATACAGGATCACATATAAATTTAATGTTAATTTAAAAGAAGAGTTGTCATGTCATCTCTTATTTCAGAATGCTTCAAAAATGTCTTTAAAGGACAACAAAATATAATAAGCCTGTACAAAAAAATACTACTTTGATAATAAATTGGAACACTGAGCATTGTGTTTTTTGTATATTAGTGTATAATAAAAATTATATCATATACATGAAGGCACAGAAGCTAATGGAAGCAATTACGATTTGAGCACTTCTGACAACAGGGAACTTCCCACACCTTTTGACCAATCAATATCCATTACTTGCTAAACTGCACCCACAATCATAAACAAACATTTCTACCCTTTGTATCAGATGTTTATTTAGCCTTTCACAGTCAGTTTAGATTCTATTCTTGGGATTTTGGGATTATTATGAAGTTGTGTGTTCAAAGGGTGTGTTCAAATTAAGTGTCAGTAGCTGGGTTTCCATCCAAACGTGAAGCAAATCTTTTAAAGTTTGCAAAAAAAAAAAAAAAAAAAAAAAAAGACAAATGCGAATTAGGTCCGTTTCCATCAAGTTGTTTGAGCGGATAATGGTGGTATTGGTAACCTAGTAACTAATAGTAAATAAAAGGCAGGCAGGGGCTGTCATCGCCACAGAAACACACAGCTAATGGGGGTTTCTAGGCCGTCACCCACAGTCTCTCAGTTTCTAGACTAAAGACCCTATCAACTCAGAGCTCTCTGCTCAACCACAGGACTTTTCCCACTTCTGAGACTCTTTCTCACGCTGGGGGCTCACTGAAAGAGGACAGGAGAGAGGAGAGTGGAAGTAAAGCACAAAACAATTAATGGGTCGATTTAAGCAGGCAACTATCAGACCCGTTTTCAACCAAAAATGGATCCATCAAAACCTGTAACTGGCCTGTTTCTCCACCAACTTGAGCCAAACTGTCTACATTTCTTCATACCTTGCTCAAACCAAACTTTATTTTTTTATTTTAGATCAACATAAAAAAGAAGTGGCTGGAGCTGCTAATCCAGCATATATACAGAATGTGATTTGTGTCAACTGAAGAGATGTTGCATTGCCGCACACAATGGACACAATCTAGTTTTATGAAATCTAGCTTTGCTTTGCGGCAGTTTTCCAAAACAAGTTGTTGTTTTGAACACTATTTGGTGTGGACAATGCCCTCCAGCATCAAATGTTATTTTAGCTATAATGTATAAGCAGCCAACTGGAGCGTTTTTTACAAACCAGAAAACCTTTTTCAGTATTGGAAATGCACAAAATGATTCCCGATTTGACTGGGTTCTCATTGTTCCCTGTAGCTGTTTCTGTATTATTTTAGTATCATTGAGATACTATTTTTTAAATTAGTTTTTATTTTCATATCATTTTAGTTAAAGTTTAAGTAATGTTGTTGTGTGGTTTTTGTAATTTTTATTATTATTTTTAAATATGTCTATATAACTATACTCTGTGTATATATAACAATAGTTTTAATTATTTTAGACTATGTAAAAGTCTGCTGCATAAACTTTTGCGGACAAGTTGATAAATTTGTAATGGTCTGCATGTCAAATTAGACAGCGAGAGTGTTTTTGTGTGCGTGTTACTCACCACCTGCATGGCAGAGCTGCGTGGCGGGTGGGGCTCAATTAGCAGCTGGCAGGGTGTCTGTCCAAAACTTCTGATTTGAGACTCCACAGCCTGAGAAAGACAGAGAATGAGTGTTATGGAGGTTTGGTGGCACTAATGAAGAGATATAGGACTATAAACGTCACCTTGAGACAGTGGCTAACTTGCCCTGGACAATATCAACTAATACAGACCCAGAATAGTCTGTGTGTGTGTGTGTGTGTGTGTGTGTGTGTGTGTGTGTGTGTGTGTGTGTGTGTGTGTGTGTGTGTGTGTGTGTGTGTGTGTGTGTGTGTGTGTGTGTGTGTGTGTGTGTGTGTGTGTGCGTGGAAGAAAAAGGGAGAAAAAGAAAAGTGGTGGAAATAATGATCATAATAATGGGAAAGGGCTACACAGGGAGCTGGATTTATGTGCATTTCTGTGAGAGAGTGTGTTAAAGCAGAGAAAAGTGTGTATGGAAGACTAGAGAGAGGATCTTGACCATGAAAAGAGTGTGTGAGTGCACAACACTAACAAATAAAAGGCAGAAATATAGACAGGCTTCTCATAGCAAGAGCATTTACAAACGTAGTTTCAAATCGGTCTTTTAGGGTTGCTTGCTGTAGCTAAAAATATTGACATGGTAAAAAAGTTGACATGACTGCAGTGGTTCAACCTTAATTTTATAAAATGATGAGAATACTTTTTGTGCACAAAAAAAAACCAAAATATTGTTTACTGAATGAACACAGTGAAGAATATTTAACTATTTACGAGTATGCACCAAACCAGTTAGTTACATATATTACAAATATGTACCTATATTATATAATTATATAATATAACTAAAAAAAAATCTTCTTAAAACTAAAACATTTTAATATATAAAAAATATACTAGAGACACTTCCATGAACATTTCTGAGCAATGATGCAACAAATCCTTGAATCTATTTAATTTTTATTTAATTCAATTTATTCACAGAAATGAACTGAACCCACTAACTCTATCACAGCTTTTGCTGTTGTTTTAAATCAGAGATATTATTAAACAATAATGACACCAGGAAGTGTCATAAAACTACAAATAAAGCCAAAAAAGTGCATTAAAATGGCTGTGATATTCGTGAAACTAACTTTCTACTGATGCCAAAATCGTTGTTAATGCATTGTGAATATTTGATTGCCAGGCCCTACTGCATTAGTCCAAGTATCCCTCTATCCCAGAGTTCATTTGTGGTCACATTCAGTCATGTTTGATGCGTGTTAGATCATTGTGAATCTCAGATGGGATTTCCATGAATCAATAGAGAAACTGTCCCGAACCCACGCTAAAGAGAGGTATGCCAGAAATGTCCCAGCTCTCGTCTGACTGCTCTGGCTCTAACTGTATTCATGAAAGCATCAGGAAGTCAGGAGGCTTTCCACGTCCCTCTCATTGTATTTCTTCACTGTTCCACCTCTCTCTTTTTCCACTCTGCTCAGACTGCCCTTCTTTACATCAATCCTTTCCGTCTGTTTCTAACTCTTATTCTGCTCTTCATCTCTCTTTCTTCATTCTGCTTTCCTGCTTTGATCTGGTTCGGCCCACTCTGCTGGTAACAATAGACTTCACCATACAAATTCTTCTTTATATAGTGTAAATCCACTAGTGATCTCATTAGAGGCATTGATGGAACACAGATGACAGGACTACTGTGTCTGGAAATACCATTCTAAAGAAGCAGGGTTCAGAAGAGGCCACGCAAGGGAAGACACCTCGTTTCAATTATATGATTGGTTGATTTCTACTTAAAAGCAATGGAATTTGACACTCTGTGTGGCAACAGTTTTTCATTTCTTGTCCAAATCTTTGGTGCTTGGCAAAACCACATTGTGTCACCTATTCAGTATGAGAGCTTTCAGTCTTTTTTCAGTCAGATCACTGTTTGTGTAAAGCATTAACCTCACTAATGATGTTTCATAGTCCCAAGTAGACTAGATGGCATATTTAATTTGAAGAACAAAAACAAGGATATGAGGGATAGTCCATATATACTGTTCTGCACCTAGTTGTCAACTGTTCAGGCAATGAACATGTAGTGGGGTCCAAAAGTCTACACTGGAAATCATCAGGGATTCAAAACCTAAATGGAAAATATTTTAAAAATATATTAATTTTATCATGTTAAATTATATTATTTATTAGTAATATAATATAAATTTTAGCCTTGTGATGGACTGGCCATCCATCCAATGTGATTTCCTGCCTTTGGCCCAAAAAATGTGGTAGGCTCCAGCTTCGCCGCGACCTCACATAGGACAAGTGGTTTACATAAGATAAGACAAGATAAAAATTACAACAATTATAATAATATAAATATTCTCACTAGTGGTCTCATACTTTTGGACCCTACTATATACCTTCCCAAAACAATGTCCAATGTGACCTAGGACCTTTCTCCTAAGACCTAGGACCATTTTAAACAGTTTGTACTTCCGTCTCTCACAACCATTTAAATGTGCACATCTATGAGTATACAAATTTACTTAAAAAGTAAATATTTTCTACATATTACTAGCATATCTACTCCATTTAATCCCTCTGTAAATTTCTCAAACATACACCAAGATCTCAAACAGTTTCATGTAATGCTGTCTACTAATGTCATTCAGCAGTGTGGCATAGGAGTTGGCGTCGCAAACAGAATGAAGGTCGAGTGTGTCACATTGGGACAGTTTGTTTAAGCTAATATGTGGATGCATCTTGCCCAGGCACCTGACCCATCTTCATTAAATCCTCTCCTGACATTTACTACCACAGTAGAATGAGGCAGTTCTCAGGTCAGAGCGTCCAGCCAATGAGGAGAGAAGGTTATATGGGTGCCAGCCATGCTAGAGGGGCCAATCTCTTTAGGGGCACTAGTGCGTATCTGATGAGGTCTCTTTATATTCTACACATTTAAATGATGGAAATACCCCGTATGTATGCATTGCGCACACACACACACACACACACACACACACACACACACACACACACACACACACACACACACACAAACAGTCATGCTTCATGAGTCACCTGATTTACTCTAAACCTTGACAAGGCAATTTAGCTGTACAACAAGCTGTGACCAAATTTTCTTATTTTGCATAATGAGGTCCCTATGAATACTTCGAAGTTGCTAGGGGGGAGGGTTTCTCTCTAAATTCAAGCTTTTTAAAGGTCAGATTAGTATCGGACTTGAGTAAAAGTGAGACTTGATTTATAGGAAAAGGACTGTGTTTATGTGTGTGCGTTAATTTCATGTGCAAAGGGAGCCCTTTGTGCCTGTCATGTTCTTTTTTTTGTGGTGGCAGGGCAAAGACAGGAAGTAATCATCGTCTGAGTAAACATGGCCCAGTCTCCTGAATGACCCTAATCTGCCATGAGACATTCCACACGCCCCATGGTCTACACGCACACACACACGTGTGTGCACACACTGGGTTCTACGTAAATAGAGAGACGCAATTACACACACAGCTTGCCATCAAAAAACCCAAACTCAGCTGCTCAGACTGACAAATCCCAGTCCTGTCCAAACCCGACCTGATATGCAAGATACAAAACTAAAACTAGAACCAGAACCCAGCAGTTGGTTTCCCCACAACCCAATTTGAGAAGATCCAGAGCCGGTGCCATACTTTCTGTTTCCAGACAAACACACACACACACACGCTGTTCTAAGAGCCATGCTAAACTACACCCTACTCGTTTATTTTTCTAATTTAGCTCTACAAACCGGGCCATGACTTGAGGTCAGGGTCTAAAATTATCTTTTTGCCTCACCTGCCAACGGTGACTGAACTGACAAAATGTACGAAAACATTTTGTTGTGGCCATGAAACAGTATTTTGGATTAAAAATAATAAATAAATTAATGAATAATTGTATTAACTTCCCCAGGTAAAAGTGGCCCAAATGTTTGTTTGTTTTTTATTTGTTTTGTGCTCATATGTGACTCGTATCTATTTGTTCATAAAAGTGTAAACAGCACAAACCGCACAAAATGTTTTCAATTCTGATTTGTGGTTCTAAAACAGGTACCAAGTTTTGGCAATGTGACCTCAGTGTGAACAGTCATTGTGGGATTCATTGACTTTTACATCACTACAGATCAACATTTGTCGTAATTCCACGCTGACGGGAGCTACTCCAAAGATTTCACATACTGGTTGTTCTTTAGTCATCTCTATACAAGCAAAATTGAGGATTTTATCGTAAATAACTTAACATTTTGCTCTCTTTCTCCTCATCCTTGTCCTAGTTGCCTTCTCACAAATTCACTGGTGTCTGCTGCACATACAATAACTTTCAAAAATAAAAATTCACATCATTCCAATTACTGACTGACTTCAACAGAACAGAACACAGAAGTTTTTTTTATTTTTTCCACTTTAATTCATTATATGCAAGAAATCTTGAGTTCATGAGAGATATACCAATGCCCAATTTGTGAACAAACTGTATCTTGTCAATGAATCGGTTGATCCAGTTCAGAAAATGATTGATTTGTTGATTGATTTGTTAAAGAACGAAACTGATTCATTTCTCAAGCAACTTACTAATGCAATAATCTGGATTATACCCACTGTAGGGGAAGATTTTCATGGAATAATGACGTAAATTTCAGACTGTTTATCACACAAAGCTGCCATATAGCTTTTAAAAAATGTATAGCTTAAACAATGAGAAATATGAACAACTTTTACACTTTTTTTTTTGCGTTCCATCAAAGATAGAAAGTCATACAGGTTTGAAATTGCATGAAGGTGAAGAAATTATGACAGACCTTTCACCACACTGTGAATTATCCCTATTGTTTATGTACTGTATGTATGTACATATTGATTTATTAAATTTTAATTTCACGAGACATTAGCTTTTTTTGGCAAAAACTATTTTTACTAGTGCTTGGCATGTTAATTTTAGACCCTGCTTGGGGTGCAGCTAAGAATAAGATGCTGTCAAGGTAAAGGGAAGAAAAAGGTGACAGATCTAAAATATTGCACAAAAAAAATCATCATTCAAGGACTGTGTGGCTCACCAGTGCTGTTCTGATATGCATTCTCTCTCACCCTTTTCTCTTATACCTTAGATCCTGTTAAGTTTTTTTTCAAGCGTGTTTATTACAGTTTGATTGCAGACACGGCCATGTGAATTTATCGATCTCTTAATGGCCTGTGAATGGTGGAGTGGCAGTCAGGCGTAAGGATTCCCATTTAACCTCTGCTTATTAAACAGGAAGTGTGCAGGGTAATGGGCTGAACTGGAGAGATGACTGGAGCAGATAGGCAATGAATCTGCATCAGATAGAGGGATGAAGAAATAGATAGAGGATTAAGGGCATGGAGGGTGGAAAGGAATGAAAGATGAACAGAATGAATGGCTAAAGGAATGGCTAGATGGAGAAAGATGAACAGATAAAAGAAAGGAATGCAGTGTGCATGCAGTGAAGGAAGGAGAGAGCATTAAAAGGGATAGCAAGAACACCTAGATTGGAATAAGGTGAGCCGAGTCATTAATCAGCCTCAGTCACTGAGCATGAAGGGCAGGAAGACTAGAACCACTCCGACACCAACGACTGCCCCAGTGCACACATTCACACCCACACAACTGCTTCACTGCAGGAAAACAATGGCACTGTCTGACCTCTGAGGCAGAGATGCTATATAATGGCAGAGAATGTGTAAGGCTGAGGAGAACTTGATATATTCAGATTCGAGATCGAAGTGCAGATAGCTGCTTAATTCACTGCCTGATGCTTCCAATGGCTGCTCTGGGATAAAGCTACCTGTAACTGCTACATAGGCCTAGTCGATAAAATGGTACAGGTATTTAAAGGTATACCTTTATCGATACATTATGTAGCCCCGCTCCTTTTACAGCGCTGCGCTCGTTGTGTTCTGTCTTCTGGTTTGTATATCAGTGAAGGTAAGATACGGATTTATGATTGAACCGCTCATTTTAAAATCTTCCCGATCAACTGACATGTTTTGACATCCGCTTCAAACATTACAATGCTATTTAACAAGTTGCGTTGCTGTGGGGTTCGGCTGCGCCATCGCCATGTGACATCAGAACACACGAACACATGCGAAAATGAGGCCGCACCTGCCAGCGATGAGGGGATTATTAATAAAAAAGGATATGGATTAATCTAATAGCCACAGAAATACAGAAATAAATGCGAAAACAGCCAGTCAGTGCATGTTGCTAATAAGTATGCATGTTTTGTATGTCTCCGTGTGAATGAGTGCCGTAGTTTCGTCTACTACACAAACTCAAACAGGCAGTTTTCAGCATCTGCGTCTCAATATATGAAGACATGAACACATGGATTTCATCTCCAGAGCCACTTCTGAGAATGACTTCACAAGATTTTTACTATTTAATTTGAGAAAAAACTACCTTCAAATACACTCTGAAACTAAAAGATCTTCATGACAAAACGTCAAAATAAAAGTCTGGTTTAACTTGAAGAAATAATGACAAAAATCTATTACTATTGTATTCTAAAATGTAATTATTAAAGTTATGATAATAATAATATTATTATTTATTAAAAATATATATTTTATATAAAAAAATACATGTTTATACAGTTCTGTTGTGCATCATCTTATTTGATCACAAATTTAAAACAATGTTTTGCTGTAAATTAATTGTTATATTTTAATTTGATTACATTTTAAAAGATTGATTAAAATGTTAAACTTTTTTTTTTAATTAGACACTATTTTTGATTAATATATATATCATTAATATATATATCAATATATATATATATATATATATATATATATATATATATATATATATATATATATATATATATATATATATATATATATATATATATATATATATATATATATATATATATATATAAATCATTAAACTTCATGGAATCCAGAAAAAAACAGAATCTAGAAAAAAAAAAAAAAAAAAAAAGATTTCATGGGGCCCTAATTTAAAAGATAGCTTACTCTGTGGGGTTTAATTGTGAACAAACAAGTTATGATTACATTCATTCTCAAGGTCTAACAAATATGTGGAAAACATTTCCATTCCCATTAATGGTAAATGAATATCGTGATAAATATCGATACCAACTGGTATGGGAAAAAAACAAATTGTGATAATACTTTTGGCCATATCATCCAGCCCTGTGGTCTAGAATCAGTTTCTTCAAACTTAATCCAAAACTTATCTGAAATTTTATGAAAAATATTTTCAATGTAATTATGGTAGCATGAAAATGTAGTGAACCTTACTGACTCAACCTATGATATCATACTTTATTTGACGAATAAAACTGAGGCTGTGAAGGGACAGTTGTCCAGTGCATTACTGTTGTGAACCTAGCTGTCTTTTAGCTGATAAAACAATTAAAATACATCCACTGAAAGTTTGTGAAAAGACGTTTCAGATGAATGATCATCACAGAGGCATACAACAGTAAAACAATGGCTGTACTTTCATCTCTTACATCGATGTTTTCATTTGTGTCCTATTAAATATGCCGTCTACTTTGACTAAACTCTATATATATCAGGGGTTTAATACAGTCTGGCTCAAAGACCTGTTAGGCTCGGATCCAGGACAATAATGCAAGGAACAACCAAATAACAATGTCCTTGAATAATGGATTACAGACCACCATGCCAGGTTCAGTAACACCAACATCCTGCTTGTCTGGGATGATGTAAAGCAGATAGTCTTGAATGGTAAATGTTCTTTATGCCAGCACCGGATGCTGTGTGTACTGTCCTCTACAGTAAACGAGGTTGCTGCCGGCCACTGTAAATTTCACACCTAAAGTAAATTAATACTTTTTTTGCTGTGGTGCTATAGATTCAGAAGCAGTGTGTCAAATATTTATTACAGTATTCTGGCAAGAGAATGCAGACGTTCAAGAGCCGTTATCCATCATGAAAGTCATTCAGTTCCAGTATTTATATTATAAAATGGAACCATTCTGAATAAGAATAAGAACCGGTTCTCGGTTCAAACCTACTGTCTACGTCTTGGATCTCAGATCAGGTAGTGCTGTTCCTGAGGGAAAGGCAGTACTTGAACCTGTTTGAAGGACATCTGTAGCTGTCAGTGGGGCAGTTAGTGAGCTAGTTCTGTCTGAACTGGCCTGTGCTTCTGTGTGGCAGCTCCCAGAGAGAAAGAGATGAATAATAAATGAGTGTGGGAGAGAGAGGTAAGGAAACACAGAAAGAGAGATTCCTATTGAGTCTGTAGTTTGTCTTCAGGTCTCACGGTAACAGCTAAACAAATGTTTTGTTAGTGTCTGTTGAAGCTCAATCCTGTTTACAATAACTCTATTCCAAACCATAGTGCATAGTGCCTACTGACTATACAGGCAGCTGTCTTCTAAAGGTGCTATCATATTAGCAAAATTTTGTAAAAAAAAGGTTGACTGTGTTTGTCGTGATGTATGAAGCACAGCTCTCACAGAATCACTATCAAACCAAGCAGCTTTCAGTTGGTCAATGGCAACATGGCAAATTTGCGTGACCATTTTGTTGGAAAATCATCAAGAAAACATGTTGCATTATTCAGCATGAATACAGCATGAATTCACTATTTTGTAAATTCATATTATACTGTAGATCTTACGGTAAATGATTCATTCAACTATGTTTCATTTTTACAATGTTTAAGAAAAATGTCATAACTTGATCTTACAGTGAAAATGACAGACTAGTCATTTCATTTGTCTGAACCCTATCCTTCCACAATCAACTGCAAGCTTCAGGCATGTGATCAGCTAAAGACAAAAAAAGAAGGAAAACCTGGAAGGAATTAACACAATTCACTTACTTTGGTCATACTTTTCAGGGCGGAAAATACAGAAAAATCACATTCCTGAATCTTGTATTTATTTATGAGTGCAATGCCCACATCTCATAATAATAATCTGCTACACATGGATGTATGAAATAAGACAAGAGAAAAGATCTGTCGCTACTTCCATTTCATCACGACACAAAATGCAGCATTGCACACTCAAAAACATGTTAAATACACTTAATTAGTGTTTTCAATTTTTTTAAATACTGAATGAAATATAAGTTTATTTATAATCAAAATATCTCCTGCTTCGGTCCACCAACTTGGATTGATTTTTTCATGGAAGTCTATTGACCGACGCCGTTCACGTGAACAGCATGATGCATGCGTGTGATGCTGACTCAGGAGCCGGCCAATACTGAGCCAGCCTTCTGACATAGAACCTGGAAGTGCTGCAACGTACATAGCGTAGGAGAATGACAGGGGGAGACGAATTTGTTGAATAAAATCATTATTTTTGTTTTGTTTTTGCACACAAAAAGTATTCTCGTTGCTTCATTACATTAAGGCTGAATCACTGTAGTCACATTTACTATTTTAACGATTTAACAATTTTACTACTTTTCTGGACCTTGAATGTGGTAATTTCGTTGCTTTCTATGGAGAATTTCATCAAAAATATCTTAATTTGTGCTCCAAAGATGAATGAAGGTCTTGCGGGTTTGGAACGACATGTGGGAGAGTAATTAATGACAGAAATTTCATTTTTGGGTGAAATAACTGTTTAAGCCTACTGTTTGGAACATTCTTTTTGTCAGATGATGCTTAAAAAAAAAAAAAAAGGAAAAAAAAAGGAACAGAGTAAATGTGTCATATGTTGGGAATGAAGTAAATGGAGAAAGATGTTTCCATGTGTGTGAAAGAATATGTGTAAGAGAAAGAAACACACTCACCTCTCTGAGCATGGGGTCAGATATGGAGCTGAGGTTGACTGCTCCTTCATAAGTCAGGTAGTAGAAGACATTGAGAGCTCTGATGGCCTCAGGTCCCTGCTGCTTGTATCCGAATATCAGATCAATCCATTGATGCAGCTGACAGGACACAAACTCACTCTCCAGAGCCTATAAAAACACACAGGAGATAAAACTACTGTCATTCAGGCTCAGTGAAACAACACCCTGCCCAAAAAACAACATCAAGATGTTGTAGGTAAATAAGCTGAATTGAGAGTAGTTAGTGAAATACCATGTGGCATGACTGCTTAGTGAATTCACCACAGATTCTGATAGATTTGTTATTTTTAATTTTTTCACATGTCCAACAACTCATGGAGAGCTCCTCAGAGAACGTAACCATGTAGCATGGGCAACGGGATCTGTCAAAATGTGCTTTCAACAGTCACAAATGACATAATACACACAAATTACAAGCATATGCTTCCAGGACAGAACCAGTGGAGCAAAGCAGCTCGTCTTACATGAGAAGAATCGAGATATCTTTGCTCCTTTGTTTAGTCTCATCTCTACGTGCCATGGGGCGTCTGAGAGCATTGTTGTTTTCGGAGCTACGATCGTTCTTCGACTGTCATAACATTGAAACACAAGCTGTTTCTCTCTTCATTAGCCGCCAAAGGAGGGCCTCCGTTTATGGCCGCTCATAAAAAACAGCAATTGTGTTAATTTGCTCAAAGCTGTGTGGGCACAAAGGCCTCTAAACGAGCCCAAATGAGTATGAGAAGAGCCTTGATTGTCATTGCTGCCTTGTGTCACATTAATTTCGAGACAAACATTAGGAGCTGCACTTAAACAGCAATTTATATTATTTAAACGCTTACCGGAAGGGTCTTAGCATCACTCATTTAAATGTGAATTCGCTGACAGCTAATTTCGCTTAATTTGCACTCCAAGCTTTCTTAATTAGAACTTTAAATCAGAAGGGCAATGAGAGATGCTGTGAAATGTGGCATTTGCAATATGACAACAGGTTTGACAGCAAACTGGTTCAGCTCTTGTGCAGTAATAACTTCATGACTGATATTACAAGAGTAATAGATGCTAGCAAAAAGTTCAGAGATGAAACCTAAAACCTAATTACTTATGAAATTAGATATTCTGTTTGTTTGTTTGTTTGTTTGTTTGTTTGTTTGTTTGTTTGTTTTTCGCTTGTACAGTGTGCATGCAATGGAAATTCAAACAAAGGTGAGAAATAATTGCTTAGTTTATAATCAGGAAGATACTCACTACTGCTGACTTTATATTGAAATTCTATACTTTATACTACATTACTATAGTAAATAATTTTAATGAAACATTTTTCTATTTTTAATAAAACATGTAATATAATAAAATATATGTATATATAATAAACAAAACATTTAAAATATGTAATGTTTGATAAAGAGTTTAATATTTTTCTCTTTCATTGTTTTACTAGCAATGCACAGCATCTATTACAAGCACTTGAATAAAAAATCCAGTTAATCTATTTGTCTACAATTTTATTAAAAACAACCTGTTCCTCTGAGGCTTTGAAGATATTTTTTTTTTAGTTTATAATGTGGATGGATTGACCCCGCATTGTTCCACGGCTTGTCTGTTTCCAAACTTAATACAGGGGCTGATGGGCATTTAATGTGGGCCGCCATCTTGTGTCAATCAGCGAAGGGAAACAAAGAGGGGGGGGCAATGTTATTGGACACCAACTCTCCAGAGGACTACCTTTATGTTAATCAAGGAACTCTAAAATCAGGAATGAGATGGGAACCCCGCTCAGGGAGACCTGACCTCATCAGAGATGCAGAGAGCGTTTGGTAGGGTCTCCTGAGGCAGGGGTGTCACTCTGAACCCATGCTCTTTCATTAAAAGAGGAGGGGGAGATGTTTACCTACAACATTAGATTCCTTTAAAATGACTACACCACGTACGTTAACCCAGAGGGCATGTGCATATACATAAAAAAGAAATGTAAGTGTTTTTGCTGTAAAATGTCAGGTTAAGATGTTTAATATGACAGAAGGCTCCCTCTCTCTCTTTTTTTTTTATAAATGTGACTGTCTCTTACAAAGCCAAAGGCAAGCAAAAAAAAAAAAGGTAATTTTTTTTTAAACTGATCTACCAGTTCACAAAACGAAATGAAAAAGCCAAAACTAAGAACAGCAAACCAAAAATAAATAAATATGTAAATAAATAAAAAAATATTATAATTACTATTATAGTGACTGACTCATTTTTTGGGTGACATGAAAATTATGAATGTTTTTTTTTTTTTTTTCCCACTGTTCATCAAAAAATGCTATCTTATGCCTAATGCTTAAACTTTTGACAACGTATATAATACTTTTATGGTCCTTTCAGAGCTTGACAGCTGTAGTCACTGAACTACTGCATGATTATTAAAAATTTCCACATTTGTGTTCAACAGAAAAAATATCAGCATACAGGTCTGGAATGCCATGAGGGAGAGTAAATAATAAAAATCTTAATTTTTGGGTGATCTATTGCTTTAAATTCACGTATATGTACAAAAGAGGCCCAGGAGTGTGTAAGATGCAGCTCATTAAAACTGCTCATATCTGGAGAGCATTATTGATGTGCCAATTAGTAGAGGCAGTATGTCCCATATAATCCACTGGGAATCATCAGCATTATGGAAATGTGTGTGTATGTGTTTGTGTGTGTAGAGGCACTACAGAATATGGGGTGAGATATCACAGCTGCTGGATCAAAAAATGTATTCAATTTTATTTCAGCACTGCTTTTGTACAAAGGAGAAATGCTAAAAATGCAACAAAGCTTGGCTGAATACAAAATGCACATTGCAAAAAAAATGTTATGGAATAAATAAAGCAAATATATCCTAAATGTAATGCAAACAAATGCCATCGGAAACCAGTAACTTATAATACCACCTCACATTTGTAAAGGTATCATCCAGCAATAGCTGAGTCTAGGTCTGATCTATTCTCCTCTCTAAAGGAACCAAATTATGTCCAAGACTCAACTCTGGGCGTATCTGAAAGTTATGGAAATGTCATTTCCAAAATCTACTTCAAACTTTAGTTTTATGTGCAAACTGACAAGCTCATTGTGACATAAAACTGAAGACTGTTATAACAGAAATCTTTCATTTTCCCCCCTAAATTTTTACAGAGAAAACCTACAGTACACATAGTACCGACACTAATGATACTTTCAAACATGTCTTTTTACGAGATGGATCTCTCTGAGCTCTTTATGACTTTCATTGACCATTTCCCTGTCTTTAGCAGCCCTTTAAAAGCATTTTAAGGACTTAGAGGTAACCTGTCTGTGGCCATGTTAAAATGTCACATTACAAATCAATCTGGCTGTTTTGCATTAGAATACAGGGCTGTCAAGGTCGAAGGAGTGAGATGGTGAACAGACGGGATTATTTAATTGGCAGATGGATTGAGCAGTATTGATTAAGAAAGATTATAGTGGCACTAATCATGCATGTGGACTGTGCAATGAGACCATGACACAGTGACAGACACCGCAAATGAAACCCATGCGTCTAATATGAAACAGATCGTGAAACTCAAACTGTGAAATGTTGTTTCAACTCAAATCAATGTTTCATGTCTATTCATTTATTTATTTGAGAAGTAGTCATGTAATAGTCATGCAGGATAACGTACAGTCAATTGGTCTTTAACAGAAAATTATCCCATTCAGGGCTAAGACAAACCAAAGGGGATAAGCAATGACAGTAGAAAAGGTTAGACTACCGCATTTCTGAAATACCATTAAACATACTTGATCTATCACTAGGGATAGGCCCAAAGTCGAATACCTTATTCGTAAAGGCATGGATAATAACTTTAAAATGAATAATGAATTCAAACAAAAAATAGAAAATGCAGTCATTCCTTGCTCTTGTGGTATAACAAGTAAGCCTGACAACAGCACAATATTTTTGATAAACAACTACAATCACAACGTAATAGTTAGTGCAATAGTAAGTGAATGAGTAAAATCTATGACTGAAACATAAGTACATCCTCACGGTCAGTTCTCAGCCATTAGGCTGGTTATTTACAGCAAACCTGCGTACGGCAGTAGTCGTACAGTGAACTGAAAATAAACCGGCAGACTGTTCGATGACCAAATTAAAATGTTATTTTTTATTTAAAGGGGTGGTTAAGTGTTTTTTTTCTAGGCTTGATTGTGTTTTTGGGGCACAGTTTAACATGTCTTCATGCTTCGTTTTTTTTTTTCATATATTTTACCTTTATTCTACACCTCTGTTTCCACTGTCATATGAACAGCTCGTTTGACTTCCTGCTTCTATGAAGCCACTCCCTCCAAATTACGCAATGTGCTCATATTGGTTAGCAGGTTGGTAGCTGGACCAGTGTATCGCAATTCACTGAAGCGTCCGGAAACGACGCGCCCCTTACCATTCGTTGCTTCAGTGAAAATGTAAATAATGCCATCTATATTGCTGTATCAAATTGAGCCTGAATTAGACCCAGATGAAGAGGGTCAAGCTCTCTGCAGTCGCGGCTTTTAAAGGATGTTTATGAATGGTATTTCATTTAGTATTTGTGTCAAAGTGTTTAGATATGCTGTCACTGCTGTTTGTTAGCTTTCAATATACAGTTTTATCCTGATTAAAGCTTTACTGTAGCGGAATACATGACTGAGTAGTCGCATTTTTGTAAAGGTAGCGTTTAATTTATAGCATGAACAACTGTTTGTCTATGAAGTTTGTTGGTGTTTGTAGAATTTAGCTAACTGGCTAGGGAAGCAAAAACGAGTTGCTCTTTGTATATGTCCTTGATGCAACCAAAAATAGCAACAGGACTATAGGTTTAAAAGACATGTACAAACAATAAAATGTACTTACAGTTTGAAGCCAATAAACAGCAGCTTCTGCTTTTAAAGTGGGAACTGTTTCTTTCAGTAATAGCCTTTGTGCAAACCCAGCATTGATCTCGTGTAGATTCTGAAAGCTGTCTTCAGCACCGCATCCAGTATAGAAAATATCACAGATTATAATGGGTTCTATTATCTTTTGACGCGTCACGCCACTCGTGTCCGGCATACACAACTCTTCCGCTTCCACATGCTGCACCACATGGCCTTGCCCACTTTGTTGCGTGTTCCCGAGGGTGTGTTTTGCAGGGTTTATGATGTCACCAACCCGTTGTAGTCCAAAACCGGTCGTGTTTGTAGGCATTAAACTTTAAAAGACAATATCTCCGTTTGCATTGAACTTTCAGCGCTGTAACTTTGCAGATACTGTTTATGCTCAAGCAGCAATGTTACACACTAACTAAAGTTAAAAAAGTGAAATCGCATTTAACCACCCCTTTAAATTATGAACAATGATGAATTGGAGATGCATTTACAGGTTCAGCAAGCTATATTTATGTAATTTATTTTTTTCAATAGCTTTCAAAAACACGCAAATGATGCCTACTGTGTGTTCTCTACTAAAGAACTTTTTCATTTTATTTAACATTTGTTTCAATTAATAAACAATTAACCTTGTACACCTGCAGAAAATAATTTCTCCATTTGATTGATTTAATTAATCCTAACCCCAAGATATTTACAGAAATTTTATGATAAAAAATTGAAATAATTATAAATAAATTGTACAAAACATATTTGCTATATGTTAACTATGAAGGGAACAGAATTACATTTAAAATGGGCTATTCATATAGTTTGGAGAAAGGTTTAATCCCCACCCATATACAGTTTTATCCGAATAAAAAAACAGATACAAATAATTTTGCCCATTTATACTATAACAAAGTACGTAAACTATAGCAAAGGATATATTTCTGAATAACCTGTGAAGTGTATTTTTATTTATTTTTTTTGGTCTCACTGGCTTGACACACATACATGCATCACCAGCATATGAATTCACAAAAGACTGTTACTACCTGTGGTTATTTTTTCAGGCCATTTTACAGAAGGTAAAAAAACGCTAATCTTTCCCAGCAATGGAACGTGCAATCTAGGAAAATGACTGACCTGGACACCCTGATTCAAGATCAAAATCACGGATAAGCTCTGGTAGTTATTACTTCACCTCAACATATAAAACTAATTCCGTCTGAATAGGCCTAAAGAAGAGCCTATAATTAGAGGTAGCAGAACAAGACCCTTCATCCCAGAATGCATCTGGCTGAGGTGCAGTGGAGAGAGAATTATTTGGATAGCTGTTCAAGAGTGGCAGGGCCTCTCAAATGACTGTGATTCACTCTGGTTAGAGTGTGAGACGAGTATGTGTGTGTGTCCACGGCACACAAAGAATGATTAGAATAGATGGCTGTGCTGATTAACTTCTACTCTGAGCTTCTTAAGTCTACAGAGAGCAACTGATCAGGTAATGATGTATTCTTATTCTGAGAGTGAGAGTGTAGGAGAGAGTTTGTGGTAAATATTACTTTGGGAGAAATAAGAGTGTATTTAGGGCTTTTTAGACTGTGATTAACCCCCGAGGAAAGTTTCACACTTTCACCGCGTTTACCCGGGGTTATGAAACCCTGTTCTGGAGCAGGGTTAGCACCGTTTTTGCGGTGTTAACCCCACATTGCGGTGACAAACTTGTACAGTGTGAAAAAATGTGGTGTTGGAATGTTACAGCTAGATGCTTATAGCAACAGACAATCAATCACACACTCATATTTGCCTGCTTTGGACAGTAACTGAAACACCGAGCATAGTATATAAACAGTAAATTCAGCATTTGAGAGAAAAAATTACAAATGCTGACGCCTCAATTGACCCCTTCGCAAAGACCCACCCCCCTTAGTTACTTTTGCTTTGTCCGACAAGCCGAGGCGCTGTCACACCACACGCAGTGAAAAATACATCGCGGAGCGAAGAGGACACTGACAACACGTCCACAGACAAGACAGAGCAGGTTACTTATGATATTAAACAAAGTCCCAGCTTTCAAATTGTGTAGTTTTTTAAAGAAATTCAAACAATAAAAAACGTTTTGTGGCTCTTTAATGTGTCGTGACAGATTGCTGTAGCGCATCAGCTCAAACGGCTCGTAAAGCGATCATCTATTCCTACTAGTTCATTTAGAGAATCAAATAAACATGAATGAACATGAGAAGGAATGTTGTTTCAAACGCAGAAAGATGTCAGTAAACACCATTTTTCAAGTTTAAGTCCACCGAGGTTAATCTTATAACTCCTGACTGCTTTGTCGGACAAAATGGCGGATTTGGCGTTCTGAATGGTTAGATCGCTTGTCAATCAAACTCCCGGCGAAGGGTCAATTGTTAACCCTGGGTAAATTATGAGTAGTGAAACGTGATGCAAGATAACCCAGGATTCTGTTTAGACGGGGTTTAGCATAAAGCCCTTTTAAGTCCTCATGTTGATTCGAACAATGGTAAAGCTTTAAAAACAAATTTTGCATTATTAATACATTATAAACTAACAATGAACAACACTTACTGATCAAGGTTAATGTAAATAATATAAATATATTAATTTATGTTCATAATACCTCATCTATTGTTAATGTTCAGTCAAACCAAAATTTATTCAGACAACTTTCACTATAGTTTAAAAATTTTATATATATAAATCAAGATATCATAAACAAGATCTCAGAGTTAAACTGTCAGAAAAAAAAAAAAATCTTAATTATGTCAGATAACACTTAAGCAAAACATGGTCAGGTCAAAGTGTCTGAATAATTTTTGGTTCCAAATTTTTATCAATTTTACTGGTAGTCCACTGTAAGAAGAATTTTTGGGTATAATATGTAACAGTTTACTTTATTTTGCTATCCTCGCTTACATAAATGAACTATAATGTCCTGCACTCACTAGTAAAATATATCAAAAATATCTGAATAATTTTTGGTTTGACTGTATACCTTGAAATGTTAAAAATATATTAGCATATGTAGAAATTAACATTAATCTAAATTAATAAATGCTGCAAAACATTGTTCATAATTAGTTCATGATCTAATAGATTAATTATATTCTTAATGAACTAAACCTTTACACAAACAGTCAATGGAACACTGAGGTCTACAAGCTGATTAAAAATAATGATAATAATAATACATAAATAGTAAAATAAATAAATAAATAAATAACATAAAATACCTAAACAAATAAACATCGGAAAGTGCACTTTTTAAGGACTAAATATTCACTTTCTCATGAATATGATCCCAATAATTCCAGTTTATAACTAGATTCTGTTTGGGATCAAACTGCTGCTAAAATATTTCGGTTCCACCTCTGCTCATGAAAATGAATTGTCCTTTAAAGTTCAGTTACTGTATTTGATCAGTCATCAATAAGCACATATACATTAAAAAAAACAAAGTGCCAGGTTTAGCTGCTGTACACTGGTCTGAAAACGCGCTGGCGCGTTTTGCAGGGTTTTTTTTCACATTGCAGCAAAACAGACTTAAAATACTCCGTCATTTTTTGTCATAGAGACATAAGTAATATATCAATTGAAACTATAGAATATCTTCTTTTATTTGTATACACTCAGAGTAAAAACAAAATGTTGTGCTATTTGTAAAATAAAGAAAACTAACATGATGCGTGATTTCTCCTCTCCCTCTGAACGAAGTCCAATCTGATAGTTCTCAGAAAATGAACTGTAACTTAGTGAATACTAATCACAGAAAAATTAAACTTATGTCTAAAAAAACGTTAAGATGTCAGGTTTTAAATCATGTAAGTCAAATCGAAAACAAACCTTCTGTGTTTATGTAATCTGTATGAAAAGAGAGCCATGTCAGAAGTCCGTGATTCAGCTCATTATCCGCTAATGCGGCCACACCCACAGAGCCAGCGCTATTCAGACGCAAATTCAGAGGCAATACATGCATTCATCGTCTCAATCGTGTATTTATTGTCTTGAAAAGTGTTTATCTGGATGTAAAAGTCATGGTTAGGGAGCTCTAGAAGACATGCAGTTAGTTCCTGTTTTCTTTTCTTCTATAGATGAATTTTAGATGAGTTTTTGTTTCTTTAGCGCCCTCCGGCTGCAGTATGAATTGGAAACTCCATTCATGGAATAGCCTCTTCTTCTTTTAGATGAATTTGTGGAATAAAAATGCACAGAGAGCGCCCTCCGACTTCAAGGATGAATTGAAAACACCAGCGCTCATAGTAATGACAATGAATATTGAATAAATATTGAATAAATATAACTCCTCTGTATAGAAAATTGACATAAGCATATGAGAATCCAATATTTCTCCAAATGTGCATGCTTTTAAACTAAAAGCCTATATTCAGACTCTTTGCATCACAGAAATACATTATATTTTAAAGTATAATATAAAACCATTACTTTATATTGTAATAATATTTTTCTGTATGTTTCATATATCATGATGAGCTTGAGACATCACAGAAGGTTTTTTTCACAGCCTACCTGACTGAAATGCCTCATTAATATGCAAGTCATTTCAGCTCATTACTATCCAATTCTTTTGTCTTCTCAGGTGAGAATGGCCCATTATTCAGTGGTGATATTGTGTTTCTTGGCAAAAAGTGTCTTACAAAAACTAAATCAATACATTGTTTTATATGAAGGAGTAGGCAGCATAATTTTTCACATTATTTTGAAGCAAAAACTCTAGTTTACAACCTCCAATACCCTAAAGTATTGTAAACACAGATTTACTATACTTTTTTTGGCCTTATTTCAGTGACTTAAGTTTTTTTGTTTTTTCAATAACCACGCATAAATGTTATTCCTTCAAAAACACAAACATGTACATACATGTTCCTCACATATTATTGTAGCCTAGTTTGTGCTGAATACAGTGTAATGACACTTTTTCCATTAATATGTTTATGAACAACTGAAAAAAGCACAAATGTCAGGGCATGTCAAAACTTCTCCAGGCCCCAAATCAGCCTCAGACTCCAGAGGGTTAATGACCTTTCCTGTTTCCAGTGGAATGCATCATAACCCTAGAAAAGACCAAGCCAATGTCATTCATGAGTATATCATTCTCTGCCTATTACGGCTGGGGTACATGTAAGGTGACCCTGAGAATCCCCAGAAGTTTAACAGGACAGAGTCATATGAAGCAGCAGTAAATTAAGATGCTCTGCTGTTGGTGTGAATGTTGATATCTAGGGTCAGTGATTTCCATGATGGATGTCCTAAACTTGTCGTCCTTGTCGAGGTTGGTTTGAAATGCAGACGGGGTGAGAGTGATTGTGTGTGTATGTGTGAGAGAGAGGCCAATGAGTTGCACCCATGCTGAAAATTAATTTCTCCATTTATTCACAGGGCATGCTTGAGTGAATGACTGTGAAGGAGAAATCCAAGGCTAAGGTGCATTTCTTCCTATCCCACAACAAACAAACGTGCTCACGTGCACATCAACAGGCTGGTCTTTCAAACAGGAGAAGAGAGAAACTTCTAGAGTCCTGTAAAGTGCGTGAGTGTGTCAGCTGCAGTGGATCGCAGTAATTCACAGGCTTCGCTCTACTCCCAGCATTACATCACAAAAGAGGAATCATCATCATGACAACACAAGCAGATACTGTGCAGACACATGCACTCTATAACACTATCAGAAGCTAAAATGGTAAAGGAAACAAACAGTGTGAAGCGGAGGGCAGATTTTTACACTATTGAAACACTAAAATTAGTCCATCTTGAGTTTCCTTGTGATGGAGTGGTACGGGAGTCTCTGTCAGTGTTATTTTAGTATTATGTATATTCTATTATTGTTTTTATTTATATATTTGAATTATTTTTTACTTTTATTTTCAGTTTTCACTCTCATTTGTTTTATTCTAATATTCATTTTAATTTATTTTAAAGTTTTTTTGTTATATTATTTTGCCATTTTTATACATTTTTCTATTTAATAGTGAAATTTGTTTAATTTTTTTATATTGGTTTTAGTTTTAAAACTAAAAGTGTGTTTTGGTCTACTTCCTTCCACCATGGTTTCAAATCTCAAGCTGACAGTTTGACCAAGGCTCCGTTACTAATTCTAAAACGTCACTTTAGAACTAGTAACGAAGGAATGTTGAGTACCTCCATTGAAACTCATTGTGTTTTGTACAGTATAATTGAGAGAGAGAGAGAGAGAGAGAGAGAGAGAGAGATTGCCTGAGCGAGCATTACCTGTCTGATATAACATTCATTCTTCAGGTCGATGTCCAAAATATTATATCCATTATAAAAATCCGTTTTAATGTCTGCTGAGGAAAGCATTCTTTGTATTTGTATTTTTTACAGTTTAGGGAATTTTCCATAACAAACAGCGCTAAAACAACGTCCTTTGTTTACAAAAGTCCCTTTCAATTTAAAAGTCTCCTGCGACTGACTCATTCACTAAAAGTTTCCTGTCTCTAATGGCGTATTAATGTAACTTTCACTCAGTCCAAATTACTCACTAATGGACCCTTTCTCAATACCAAATACAACATTTATTGAACACCAATATTTAGATTAGCAACAATAGCTATTATAAATGACAACAGGAAATACTACAATTCAGTCAAACGTACAAAAGCAGTGCTCTACAGGACGCAAGTTAAATATAGCCTTAATATTAAATGATTCAATTTAAACATAGTCAAATTCGATTTGCTCAGGAACAAGTAATAGATCAGTAAGACGAAAGATTGCCCGTTTTATGCACCCAAAATGAATTATATCTCATGTTTAACCATTATAAGAGCCAGCGGCAAATCCCCAAAGCAATGGCCGAGATGAAGCTGTTCTTGGCGGGTACATGAGCACTGAATGGCCGCTGACGGCCTGGAGCTCGCATGTCTGAAAACATCTAAATAAATTGTTAAATAGGCGCTATTTAATTAAATACGAGTCACACATTTCAGGTATAAACAACTATTTATATTCTCGCCTAAAAAAAACTCCATAAAAGTTTTTGTGCCAGTTTTCCTAAACTACTTATTTTTGAAAATACTAAAAATAAAGAATACTTATTGGGGGGAAAACAATGAATATTATTTATTTGCTTTCTAAATAAATAGATGAACAAATAAATAAGACCTTCATACATTCAAAATATTGACAAAATCAAATACACAGACGAAACTGCCGCAACACATCATGTCAAGACCAATCCAAGCCTGGTTGTTCACCACTGTGGTTGGTAGTTGGTAGGCAAATTACACCACCACTGTGGAAAAAAATACCCACATTTGTTTGGTGGCATCATTTTCCCACCCTGTCAGTACTGACAGTTAAGGTACAGTAGCCACATCAGCACTAGCGATGACAGCATGACTGTGACCTGAGATGCATTAGGACATGGCTGTAGATGTGTTTGAACAGAAAAGAATGCGTGAGGAGATGAGAGGAGAATGCAAACACTGATGACCTCTGACACGGCAGACGTCTGTGGTCTTCACATGGAGACATGCAGCCTGAGGACGGGCTGTGGGAAACGCAGGAGTTTCGTGACGAAGTTCGCTATAAGACATGACACAGACTCATCCTCTCAGTTTAGATAATGTCTGCTGCTACACGTGTTCAGCCCTTGCGATGAAACTTAAATCAAAGGCAGAAACAAACCTCAAGCTCAAGTCAAAGATGATCATGTGATCTCACCATTAGAATATTATGTTGACCTTCAGTTCCCACACAAGGCAACAACACTTAATGGACTCACCCAAAATCCCAGAACACTTTAGTAAGTGCAAAAAGCTGTCATCATATAAATCTGACAAACTTCAGGACGCTGCGTTCACGGGTGTATGTAGGTCTTGTGTGTGTTTTTGCTCAACTTAAAATGACACTCGTCTCTCAGCAAAGTGTGAGCTTGATTTAATGCCGATTCAGTTATCGGTCCCAGCTGTACAGCCAACATGCACTAAAAAAAATGGTGTAGGACTTACTTTTAAACTATTTTCACTCAGAAATTGCTAGTAAAATTTTACAAATAATTACAAAGAAACAAGCAAGTAACACTATGAATTAAACATGGAATTTTGAAGTAGAAAAACTGAAATAGTATTTTCTTGTAAAACATACTCCAATACTGACACCTTTGCTAATTTACAACTTCTAAAATCATTTTTATAGTGTAGACAATCTAACACCATCAAAAAAAAGCTTGTGCTTTAAAAGATTTGACTGTTCATTCCAAGAATGTTCTAACACAATACTACACATATTGCCATCCAAATATAGCAAACACAAATACTTGACTATGTGACACAGTAGCTCTGTTCCAAAACCTGCAGCATCCCAACTGTAAGGGAAACTCATGTGACTGATGTGGACATTCTAAACAGGCAGCAACTCTGCATGCCACACAACTAACATGTAAGACTCCACCCTAATTTATTTCAATGCAGTTTGATGTTAGCATGTTGCTAAGCTAACAGCATAATACTCTAATATGCCTACAAATTCATAGCACTTTTTTTTATATATATATATATTTTTTTAAATTATATCGATATTAACTATTTTTTTTGTAGCTACTTTTTAGTCTTGAATGAAAGATTACGTTTATTTATAACAAAATGTCTCTCTTGCATTTCTTATATTGACATTTTTCTTGCCTTGTCTGCCATCTTGGATGTTATTCTACTGAGTATAATGGGACTGCCTTCTTGAGAAGGATACTGTATATGCCACATTGCCTTAAAATTTGGGTAAAATGAGCTTAAGGCTCTACGATATAAAAGGTAAAAAGATCTAAAAGGCAAAACGATTCAAAAAGATTTTTACTTCATGTCTATGATACTGTACCTTAAGTTTTCAATTAAATTACATCACCAAATCATTGTTAATGTACATAATGACTTCACCCTAGGCTGGAAAATTGTGCATTTTTCAGTAATATGTTAGTCTTTTTGTGCCTTAAATATAGTCTATGATTCATGTAGTAAAATATAATATAAATTACAATTTTTCTTTCCATTTGCACTTTTTTTTTTTTCAGACACCAAACTTCAAACTCGACACCAATTTGTTCATTCTTAAAGTAAACTTTTTTTTTCTGTTTGGTGATTAGATTCAGTGTTTTGGACTTCCGCCTTGAACTTGACAATGCGAATACAGAATGGCACATCTGGTGTGCGATATGTTGTGCGATACGATACGTTGAGATGTCCTGCGTTGAATTGTGGCTAGATGGCTTGGCTACAATTTATCATACAGTCTGGCACGAAACACTGTATGCATTGCACAATCATTCATTGCATTATCCCTTACCCTGGATAGCAGGCTTTAAAATGTTGTGTCCGTAGGCAGTTCAAAATGTTTTGGAATAGAGCAAGTGACTTCTCATTGCTACATTGGTGTTGTGTTTCTTTTGCTTTGGAGGCCATACCCTTCTGTATTAGATAAATCTATAGTCTAGGATAGAGATGGATGAGCATTTTAATTATCAAACAGGATCTATTTTCCTATTTTAAGTAAGATGACAGAAATATTAAGCGGTCACCAAGAGGAGCAGACCTGGTTGTACCACAGCATCATGTCCTGGTTTTGGTGCATGTCAAAGTCTTTTCATCAGCCAATTTCCTACAATCAGCAAATACACCCTGACATATGTAAAAGCAAACAGACACACACACACACACACACACACACACACACTTGCATGCATATACAAACTCTATGATTCTTTCAAACAGTCCCCTGTCACTGTGCCACCCTCTTTCAGATCATTTGGACATTTCTTTTTTATCTGATGGGTCTGATGGGTACACATGCTCTCTGTGGATGATCAACTGTCATCTGCATTAGTGTCTATGTGCTCTGTATAATATGATTTGACCCTGATGGTGTGGATATGAATATTAACTGGGAACTATTACTATAATGTAAACTTTATGTTTGCAGACTTCATATCAGTTCAATTACCAACTAGTTGCTCTAATTTATAATATATAGTCTGCTGCAATAAATGAACAACAATCGATTAACAGTGACAAAAAGTAAAATAAGAAGCTAAACACTTGGACAAGAGCATGTATTTGCTTCCTGTGTTTGCAGCAGTAGTACACTATGTACAACTGTTTTTCATACTACAAAATCTTCTAATGATGGTGAAGCTTAAAATGACAGTTTTTAAAAAATGACAGAGAATGCATTTCCCACACTGGTTTGTGATAAAACATGAAGCATCTTAAATAAAACTATGTCAATTAATTCTGTAATTTACCAACTAACAAAAGTCATTTTTAGCCTTGGAGTGGTTACCCACTGTGATATTAGTCAGAAGGTACAAAACATGCCGTTTCTGCAGTTTACCCAAATATGCACTGTAATAAGACCAGCATGGTACTTTTCCAGTAAAAGACCATGTCTGTAAATTAGCTGATGCAACACTGAACAGTTATATCCAACATAACACAAATATTAACACCTTTCTCTCACTCTATTGCCACTTACAGTACACCAACCTCAATGTCAACACTTGATAAGGAAGCAGTAGTATGTTAGGTAGCATCACTAACCACAGCTGTCCTCTTATAATGCTTGAGGATCTTTTTGAGGTTTATGGAGAGCAACCTGGTCCAAGGTCAATGCACAGTTAAATCTACAAACACCTTCCATTGCTGCGGTTATATCTGGGTGAATATGTGATGAAGGATAAGTCATGTATTGTGGAATGTTCTTTAGTATGACAGTGGCCAGAGCTGACTTGTTATCTGGTGGGTAGGATCAAGTTCTTAACCTCTCCCTCGACCCTGTGGTTAAAAACAACAATCGCTGCTGATGTGAGTGTAGTGTGACATCAGAAAGGGAGGGAAGGCTATGATGAGAGAGGGAGAGGAAATGTTTTTATTTCAGCAGGGGTCTGTTTAAAATACCCATTTAATCCAACACACATCCTTAAACGTATGTATTTACAATGCTCATGAATCCTGCCCACTGTGAGCACCGTTTAGCACAACAGGACTCTGGGAGAAGACCAAGGATGGTGTAGTGTTTAAGAACAGCTTGGAGAGAATAGGGGGGAGCTGCATCATTTGGGAAACTTTCTTGAAATCAAATAATATTGTATTATTTCTCTTTGGTGCTACACATTGCAGCTTCAAAGGTGCACTCAGTGTTTTGAGTTTATGTTATGCTGGGCAATATGGCACTAGTCTTGGGTCTATACTGACACCAAGTGATATTGATTCAGCATCACGCAAAAGTAGAAAAACAGTTTTCAGACATTGATGTAATTTTAGAAATGAGCTACAGTATTATCAGCCTGCCAAAATGTATTAATTCTGTGAGCAAGATTGTCCAACAACATGGAAGTTTACCAAGTTGAAGTGAGTAGTGTTCAAATGGTCATGTGATGTTAACATGCTGACCTCCTCAATGTAAAACTAGAAACGACTACTCAGCAGTGCCATATAAATGCTACTGAATCTACAGCATAAAATATACAGTATGACCAATGTAGTACAATTCTAGAATTAATAATTATTTTGACCTGAAGCTTTTTAGTGAAACAAAAACACTACCAGTGTAGTCTGATTGCTGAACAAATGGCTCTTATGAGCTGATTCTTTTTTGTAGTAAATCAAAGGCATACAACAAGATTGCCATGTTGTGTGGGTGGTTGTAGCGAAATGCACAGAGATCAGGATTCAAAGAGCAAACGGTCTTTAATAAATAAATCCAACTAGCACAGGAAAACTCAGGGAACAGGTAGCATATCCACTGGACAAAGAACTAAGGAGAACTCAGGGTTTAAATAACAGGGATTTTGAAAACTTTGAAACTGTGAAGTGGATTCTAGTTCTTAGCATGCATAGCATATGACAATAAGGAGAATAAATGTTGAAATTAAATGTTTAATATGTGTTTTTAGTGAAGGGAATGACCTTGTAGTGTTTAATGCTGTTATGTTTGACATTTAAAAGATTTTCTGGTATGTTGAAGCTTTCATGGTTACCATTGTGCTGAAGAGTAGACGACATGAAGATAAACACTACACTGATTATATAGCAATGACATGCCAGTGACAAATAATATCTTACTGTTCGTTAAATTTACAAGCTAAGTTACATTTAGCTTGTGCTATACTAGCTGTGGATTTTAATCCAAAATTTAATTTTAATCCAAATAGATGAGATTAATTGGATCCAGGGCTACAACTCAAGTAATTTGAGCAACTTATTTATTTATTTATACTAATACAGTGTAGTTTGTTGCTTGAACATAATTTCATTCAAAGTTGTCATAACAAAAGAAAAATAATTCAAACTGTTTTTTGTTTGAGCCAACACATTATTTTGCATTATGTTTATAACATTTTTACAATTTTTGCTCTTTTGAGGATACATGGGTGGTCACAATATGTACCAATGGTGAGTGCAGTTATTTCTGCAAGCATGCATTTAGCGTGACTGGTGCAGATTGCAGTTTAATTAGCTGTTAATCATCTATACAACATAAATGACCATGTGTGCGCATCATGCTGTTTTCTGGCCATTAGTGACAGATGAGCTAAAGAGTGTAGCAGGCCATTAGCTCTCTGCTGCATGTGTCTGTCTCTGACTGAGTCTGCGCCCTCATTACAAATGTAGCCCATTGTAGCAGAGTAGAACAGCTGACATCCCCTAATGCCAGCTATAAGTCATCAGCGGTGCTCATGCCCACTTTACACACACACGCACACAGGAGCGCGCGCACACACACACACACACACACACACACACACACATAAAAGAGGAGCTCATGTTAATGAGAGGTTTCTGGGATGAGTGTAAAATAACTGCTGACAGAGCGAGGGCATGTTTAAGAGATCAGAGCATTTTTGGATTATGAAAAGATCAACTGAAAAATCTAATTACTGGAAAAGAGGATTAAACCTGTGACTGTACTTGCAATGTCTGCTGAGCTTCACTAACAAGATTCAACAACATTTTAGATACTACAGCGGAGCACATGGAACCTTGTGACTCCCTCTGTTCAATTGTTCTTTCTCACTTATTTCCTTGCACACACAAACAGTCAATAAGAAGAGAAAGATATCACAACATCTGACATATGTAGACTGATACAAAGAGTTGCTCGCAAATATTTACATATTCTCATGAGCACAAAACTCCTTAAAACTGCCACTGCACTATCAACAATACTTTTATTACTTTTTTTATACTTTTTTTAATTTATACTTTTATCACATTGCTAACAATGATTTAATGGCTTAACTATTATTATAAAATGTGGATAAAATTAATAATGAAGAATGAGTAGATAAAACTTTGAAAGGGTGAGTTAACACACAATTCTGTCATCTTTTACTCACCTTTTACTCATCTTTTATTCATCTTCGGAACAGAAATAAAGATATCTAGTATCGGTACTATTATACTAGTATCGGTATCGGGCCTGATATCAAGCTCATGTACTTGTACTCGTACTCGTAAAAATACCCCCGATACCAAAGATCGATACCTCACGTGACGTAACTGACAGAATTTCCCGTGCACAGAGACACCGGCGGCAGCAGCAGAAACAATGTCAGCCTCAGAGGTGTGGAAATACTTCAAAATTAATGATGACAACACACACATTGCAGACTGCATGCTTTCAATCTCAATTCGTTATCGATTAGTAAAGGCGGGATAGACGGAATCGCGCTGAATGACAGACCAGAAGCGCTCTCTCTCTCTTTCTTGCGCGCGACCCAGTTCTCTCAGACAGCGCGTGATCAGTTCTCCTCGCGCCTGAATGGTCAAATGCACACATAGTTGTCAAAATGTCCATCGTGTGGAGTATCTCATGTAAACACAGTCGGTTATGGCTTAAGTGGACGTAAACATTTGGGTGAAAACAGGATATGTGTCAGTATCCATGGATTCGGTCTTAAAGGGACCGTAGCCTATATTTGTCATTAATGTTAATAAAACAACAAAATATATTAAATAAATGTACACATGGTAAATAAACCTACTGTATCTGAAAAACAAGTTTATTTCATTTGTAATATAGTATTTGTTGTATTGTTTGTAAAATTTCTTTTTATATTACAACACATATATATTATATTAATTATGCCCTTTAATTATTAATTTTTAATAATTTGTGACAAGCACATAAAATTATTACTTTTTTCATTAGAGTAATAATAAAGAAGCTGTCCTACATTCATTAGTCTCACTGTGTTGTGCCTGGAAAACTGCAAAAAAAAAAAAAAAAAAAAAAAAGAGAGAGAGAGAGAGAGAAATTAATAAATGTATAGGCATCGTTATCGGCGAGAACTAGAAAAAAAAAAAAGTATCAGTACTCGTACTCGGTCCTTAAAAAAATGGTATCGGTGCATCCCTACTTTTAATATTTGTTCATTATTTTTGTCCATCCATTGAAAGTACAAAAAGACACCATTAAAAGTAATTCATATGAATCATGGTTTTCATGTGTCAAGTAAGCACTTTAGAGCTTATGTGTTTACTATATTAGATGTGCTCTACTTATGTGTGTTGCTCAATGTTTATATATGAATAAAACCCTAAATTAAGTCTGTTCAACACATAAATTGATGTGTCACTTCAGCCCACTTTGATTATACCACCTGATTAATATGGATGTACTTTGGTTTTGGCTGTGTGAAGTTATATAATATCAATATGACATGGATTTACTAGCTGGTGAGAGTTAAACCCTACAATATTATGCATGTGTGTTTAATACAGTACCATTCAAAAGTTTGGGGTCAGTAAGATTTTTAAGATGTTTTGAAAGAAGTCTAATATGTTCTTAAGCGTTTACTTGATCAAAAGTATTGTAAATATTGTAATAATTTGAAATATTGTTTCAATTTAGAATAACACTTTTTTAAATTCTAATTTATTGTAAAATGTAGTTTATTCTTGTGAGAGCAAAGCTGAAGGATCTCATGTCACCATTAATGTAGACTTATTAAAGGCTGAGCTGCCCATGCATTTAGTTTAGATTGTGTCAGAACATTTGACGCACTGTACAGAAGCACCGCCATGAAATTAATTGGCAGGCAGAGTCTGTGATATAAGGCCAATTAATACAGCACTGGTGTTGCTCACAACAGTACAATTATTGTCCTATAGCACATTCACACATCAAAGAGCATCTGATAGTGATCAAACAGCTAAAGTCTGTGCAACCCTACACACAGACTTACTGAAAGTGTGCGCATGTCAGAACAGTGACATTGGATGAGGGTGTGTGTGTGTGTGTGTGTTTGTAAGACACCGAAAGAGATGATTAATGAAAGTGTCAGGCTGAAATCAGAGTTGTAATTATCAGCATAAAACAGGTCACAGGACTTTCAATGGATGGAAATAAAATGATAAGAGCATATTGAAAATATCTTCATGTGTGTTAAGCATTACAAACAACATGAGAGTGAGTAAATGATCTCAGAATTTTCATATTTTGGTGAATTAACACTTTAAATGTATCTGTTTGGAAAGTGAAAAAACTTTGGATCAACAAAAAGAAAAACTCAAGTTTTTAGAACAATTTTAGAACACTATTAATGAACTTTGCTTGTCAAGTTCATGTAATGTAATATGTTATAGTGATCACTGTACAGCACTGTAGGTTAACAGGCATGGTCTTTCCATTACATGCCTGTCCATTTACTTCACTCAATTCCTGCTGTCCAGATCAACAGTAAATCTTCACACTCGACCAAGACAATCGATCCATGTTGTGTCTCTCTGTGTTGCTCTATACATTGAGCTTAATTGGGTATTAGTAGAAGTGAGCCTTTGTAATGATCTGAGATCAGTTTTATAAACCCTGTTATATAGGAAAGTAAGGAAATGGAAGCTGATTACAGATGCATCAGCTGCATCCCCTATCATTTTCATATTGTATGGCACAGTGTATTATGGGAATTCATAGGGTAATAGTTAGTGCGGGAGAAGAGTGAGGAGTTGGTATCACACTGATCTGAGAGCAGTTTTGAGGTAAGAATGGTCAGAACAGTTGAACATAGGGTGGGATCAGTGCTGGCTAGCTGTAATAGTTCAGTAGCTGCCCATACAGGATAGATAATCCAGAAATTATTTCTGTTTTTATGGGAGTTTTGGGGTTCTATCAATATAACCCAGAATTAACTTGTGGGAGTGAAACCCTACAATATGCATATACATATAAATTGGCATTCATTTGGGGTGAGTAATATTTTTAAATGTTTTGAAAGAAGTTTCTTAAAGGGTTAGATCACCCAAAAATGAAATTTCTGTCATTAATTACTCGCCCTCATATCGTTCCAAACCTGTAAGACCTTCGTTCATCTTTGGAACACAAATTAAGATATTTTTTAAGAGTTTTTTTTTATTCCCCATAGAAAGCAACATAATTACCACATTCAAGGTCCAGAAAAGCAGTAAAGACATCGTTAAAATAGTTAACATAACTACAGTGGTTCAACCTTAATGTTATGAAGCGGCGAGAATACTTTTTGTGTGCAAAAGAAAAACAAAAATAACGACTATAACAATTTCTTCTCTCCCCTGTCATTCGCCTATGCTGCTTACGTTGTATAGACAGTTCAGCGCTTCCGTGTTTACGACCAAATGCCAACTCATCACTTCCTAACACTGTAGTCACGTTGACTATTTTAACAACGTTTTTCCTACTTTTCTCGACCTTGAATATTGTAAATATGTTGCTTTCTATGGGGGACAAAAAAACTCTCAGATTTCATCAAAAATATCTTAATTTGTGTTCCAAAGATGAATGAAGGTCTTGCAGGTTTGGAATGACATGAGAGTGAGTAATTAATGACAGAAATTTCATTTTTGGGTGAACTAACCCTTTAAGAAGAGTCTAATATTATTACAATTTAAATTTAGTTTTTTTTTTTTTTTTCAATATACTATAAAATATCATGTATTCCTGTAACGGCAAAGCTGAAATTTCAGCAGCCATCATTGCTTAAAGCAGTCTACAGTGTCACATGATCCTTCAAAAGTCAATCTAATATGCTGATTTGTTAAACAAAGCTGTGCCTCTTAATATTTTTTGTGGAAACCATGATTTTCAAGATTCTATGATGAATAGAAAACTGTCAGTGATATGTCTGCTAATATTTTTTTCACTAAAATCTAAATGAAAATAATAATAATGAAAAAAAAGAGAATATTGGCACCCAATGGTCTTCTTCACAGTCACACCCATATTTAAATGTTGTTGTCATTCCCAAAAATTTCACTGCAAATGGCCTAATTTTCTATCATTGTGATAGCAAAAGCAACATGATATCAAGAAAGTAAATGGAACCAGAACAGGGGCATCTGCAGATGTAGAGGATGACAGCTTATCCTAAAGATATAAGAGCTATGACAATAAAGGATCTCATGTCACCATTAATGTACACTTGTTACAGGATACAAGCTGCCCATGCAGTTAGTTTAGATTGTGTCAGAACACTTGACACACTGCACAGAAGCACTGGCATGCAATTTATGTCTGTGATATAAAGCCAATTAATGCAGCACTGGTGCTGCTCAAAACAGTACAATCAGTACATCCGTGACTACTACTGTCCTATAGCACATACACACATCAAAGAGCAACCAGCACTTCATCTGATCAAAACAGCTAAAGTCTGTGCAACCCTACACACAGACTTAGTGAAAGTGTGTGAACATCTGTGTGCATGTCAGAACGGTGACATTAGATGAGGAGTGTGTGTGTGTGAGAGAGAGAGAGAGAGAGAGAGAGAGAGAGAGAGACACACACACACACACACACACACACACACACAGAAAGAGATGATTAATGGGAGAGTCAGATTGATATCAGAGTTGTAATTATCAGCATAAAACAGGTCACAGCGTTAGCATAAACACACACACACACACACAAATACAAAGAGGAAGACACGCTGGCCATTGCCACTTGCAATCATCACTTTAACCGCAATTTAATAAGGGAGATAAAGAAAGATGGAGAGAGACAGAGAGAAAGAAAAGAGATGGAGACACAAAGAGTGAACGTACAAGTCGGTTGATGCGTACGAAATCCTCAGGACTCTTGGCCCAAGGCGGCAGCTCCACATCTGACACCACCGTCCCATCATCCATCACTCCCAGGTTGTAATTATTGGAGTTGACAAACATCTCTGGGAGGTAATAGAACTCAGGGATCAACTCCTGTGAGAGAGACAAAAAAAGAGCCTTTTTAATGGCAAATTTCACATTATTAAATGATGAAATAATTAGATTAGGGCTAGCAATCGATTTAAAAATATAATCTTAATTAATCTCATAATTTTTTGGTAGCTGATGCATTAAATTTAGTTCCTTTTAAAGAAAGAAAACCAAATAAAATGTGTCAATATGTATATACGTGTATATATATCTGTTAGCGCTGTCAAAATTAACCCATGCAATACATTTTTTCAGTTTAACATGCAAAAATATTTACCGCAATTAACGCAACATCCATTTTTTCCGTTGTATTTGTAACAAATAACACACAGAATTATGCCAAAATGCCTGTTTTGTCAAGTCTTATATGAGTTAAATAACGTCTTAAATGAACTTAAAAATGAGATGTGCCTCAGATCCTCGTCATGTGCAGCAGTGGCAGCTCTTAAAGTGACAGTAGCCTAATAAACCAGCTGCTGTGATATCTGTCATTAATGTTAATCAAAGAACAAAGGTAATAGAGAAAATTGCTTTAATAAGATTATTCTAAATATTTAAAGGGGTACTTCACCCCTGGAAAGATGAATGTGTATTTAAAATTGGTCATTTATGTAGTAGAAATGTGAAATTATTTTTGAATTTGGAGCTTTCTAGACTGAGAAAAGGCAGAAAATGTATTTTTGACTAATGTGGATGAAAGACAACAACTCCCAGAATGCACTTGTTTTGCTGCCCTTGCGAGGCCACGCCCAAACCACGCCTATCGGTTACAGGCGGCATTGCAGGAAAATTCAAACAACTAGGCTTGCTTTGTTACATATTAATTCTATAAATCGTGAGTTAGTTCATACATTTACAGCGAAATGGTGCTAAATTGCTTTGTACCTGGATGTACACCCAAAACCAGGAAAGGACAATTAAGTTTCCATCATTTTCCGATTAAGTTAAAGATTTGGAGCGATGTAAACAGTGGCTACGGACCATCAAACACCTGAAGTTTGGAGATGACACCGTTATAGAAAACCTAAAAAAACGCAGAATATGTAGTCTCCATTTCAAGCATGAGGACTACGAACCAAATATCCTTGCAATGAAGAGAACCATTCTGAAGGACACCGCGATACCATCGATATTCACTTTCCCAGAGGACAAACAGCCTGGGCCATCTGGTACTAAGCGTATTCGCCTAGAGGTAAGACTCGCTGATACTAGACTGATAACACAGTAGCCTATATGTAGAGTTGTAGGTA
Organism: Megalobrama amblycephala; assembly: GCF_018812025.1. Taxonomy (NCBI): domain Eukaryota; kingdom Metazoa; phylum Chordata; class Actinopteri; order Cypriniformes; family Xenocyprididae; genus Megalobrama; species Megalobrama amblycephala. The sequence goes on from NC_063050.1 coordinate 45,001,059, forward strand.
GCAGTAAAACTGCAAACTTAGCAAAGTAACGTTAGATAGACAATTACATATAAGTTGCATATAAGTTGACTGTTATCAAAGTAAAGCCACTGTTCTGTAAAACTGAGTTAGTCTATTTATCTATTTATGCTAACGTTACCACAAAAGCCTGTTGCTGTATTGGTTGAGATGACTGCAGAGACTGATAAATTTGCGAGATGAACCACTGATGTAGTGCAGACTATAACAAAATAATGTTAATTACTGTAAGCTTAAAAATATAATTGACACCCACTTTTGATAAAATCTTTGATCTATGTCTGTGAGTAACCTCAAACGCGCATATGTATGGGCGTGGTGAAAAAATGCGGAACTACCTGCTATTACTGGCTGTAGTTTTAAGCCTCTGGCCAAAAAAGCCTCCGATGACGCAAAATGACGTTTTTTGCGTCATCGGAGGCTTTTTTACTGAATAAAAATGCATAAATCTCTCATCTCGGGCTGATATGAAGGGGGAAAGCACGGTAATCCGAAAATACTAGTGGTATTCTACTAACACAAAGCTTAATGCTAAATCCTGAAGTAACCCTTTAAGTGTTTGATAACTTTATTCAATTTTCTACCTTTTACACAGGTAGGAAGGCCACAGGTAAATATGACTTATTATAATGGGTTAATGTGAAGATTGTTTTAAGTTCACTTAAATTAAAAGTTGTTATTTTTTAAAGACTAATAAATGTTGAAATTGATAGCTTTCAGTTATACTGTAAAGTTGAATGTCTTTAATGTAAAAAAAAAAAAAAATTCATAGAGATATCAGTAATCAGTATTAGATCAGAATCTTATATTGGTCTTTATTCATAAAAAGATGCCATTAATTTGGTGAGTAACTGTGAAATTATTACAATATAAAAATATTAAAAACTCTGCAATTAATTACAGAAAAATGTGCGATTAATTAGTTCGATCACCAGCACTAATATATATTATAGCACTAACACTTCAAAAATGTATTCACTGAATCTCATTTAATAATTCCTTCCAAACAAGAAAGTAAACATGAAAGAAATGTAGTTTATTGTGCAATACAGATATATCCAGTTTCAAGTATTTCTAAACATACTAGATACCTATCCAATATAACAGCTCATTAAATGGGAATCAGGACTGGAGGAATCAGTTATTCCTTCTTTGAATCTTTAGCCTTTAATCTGCACCACGCTGCCACTCGGAATGAGAGATCCGGTTGGAGCTACTCCAGTTTTATATTTAAAAATCTTCACAGAAAGGGTGACTGCACGTCATCCAGATGAAGAACATCAAAACAGAAGTGGCACACTGCAGTCAAAACATGGTAAACATCACTAAACCTCTTTCTTCCTTTATGACGTGCATGGGCGTCACATTGTTTTAAAAAGTGTTGAGGAAAGTGGAAAAAGGAAAGTCAGCAACATGAAATCGCAAGTTAAAGCTTATGAAAACATATATATTTTAACATGATCTTTTATTGTGTAACTACAGTGTTTTGAGGGAACAATTTTTTTCTGATCAATTTAAAGGATTAGTTCACTAAATACTCACCCTCGTTCATCTTCAGAACACAAACTAAGATATTTTTGATGAAATCCAAGTTTTTTTTTTAATCTCCCATAGGTCCAGAAAGGTATTAAAAGCATTATTAAAATAGTCAACATGACTACAGTCATTCAACCTTAATGTTATGAAGCAATGATAATACTTTTTGTGCGCAAAAACAAAACAAAACAAAAATGATGACTTTATTCAACAATAAAGTCAGTATTTCTCTTTACTGGCCATCTCCTGCGTCAGCATCACAGGTATGCGTCATGGTGCTCACGTGAACAGTGTTCGGCCAATACGGCGTTCGGACGTAAACAAGGAAGCGCTGAACTACATTCACTGCGTCAACTGCGTATGAGACTGACAGGGTAGAGAAGAAATTGTTGAATAAAGTCGCTATTTTTGTTTTATTTTTGCACACAAAAAGTATTCTTGTTGCTTCATAACATTAAGGTTCAACCACTGTAGACACATTGACTATTTTGATAATGTCTTTAATACCTTTCTGGACCTTGAATGACGGTAATTATGTTACTTTCTATGGGGGATAAAAAAAACTTGGATTTCATCAAAAACATCTTAATTTGTGTTTCAAAGATGAACGAAGGTCTTATGGGTTTGGAACGACACAAAGGTGAGTACTTAATGACAGAAATTTCATTTTTGGGTGAACTAATCCTTTAAGTGCTCAAAAATGACATGTATCATTTGATAACTTAATTCCAATATCTGTCCCCGTCAGTCTCAAGATTTTTTTATGTCACTGGGCAAATCCACGGATGAGCAAAAATTAATTAAATATGAGATGTTGGTCTAATGGTAAAGTTTTTTGTTTGTTTGTTTTTTGCTTTAAATGGGACATTCCGTAATTCAGTAACTTTTGAATTAGTAACTCTTCCTTTCATCTGTCTCTCTGCATCTTATCATATCTTATAAATTCATATACACACACTCACATAAACACACTCAAGCTGTAAATGTTAAGTTAGTACTAGGAGGATAAACAAGCTCTTGCTCTGCCGAAACATGAGTCCCTTGGGATAACCATCTAACTGACAGTCTATCACACACTCTGTATCACAGACTGACATCTGAACCAATCTACTGTTCTCTATGATGGGTCCATGCCAAAGCTAAGAGCAAAAACTACATGGTTAATGTTTCTATGTAGAAGAATAACATTTTAGGCCTAAATTTAAAAATCCACATAAGAAGAATTTAAACTATACATTTAATTTAATTTAATTTAATTTAATTTATTTAATTTAACATAACACATACAGAGACCCTAAATTTGAATGCTACGTATATATAACACAGCTCCACAGTGCATAGCTAGTGGCCAATTAGGTTAGCAAACAAATGATGGAAGTTCAAAACTGGCCTCCTGCCTTGCTTCTTTCTGGTCCTCTCTTTAAAGCCGAAGTCTTGAAAACAAAAAGGTCACAATTTTACAATGGCACCAGGCGCCCTAAGGTTCATGTATAAAGTCTGGCGTAAATTTGCCGTCTTCACTGGCGGCACAAAGACCCCAAGCCACTTAACCAGTGGTGGGGGAGAGAGAGACCAAGACCGGGGGTACGGGAGGAGCTATTATGTGCAATGGCCCTTGAGCAGAACTGGTCAGAGGGCAAAACCTGTGATCCAAAATCCTGTCCTGCTGCGGGTCAATAGAGAGGGGTGCCCCTGGGCCCCCTCTTAGGTCCTCTCTGATTCCCCTGAGGGGAAACTTTCAGTGTCCGCACTGCTTTCAGCCTAGTGCACGGGGGTCAGGGGATGGAGGTTAAAGGTCAGGCCAGAGTTTGCCTGGCTAGAGACAGACAGGATCATGGCTTTACGCCATTATAGCTCTCTTTAGCCTGGACACAAAAAACTGCTAAAGGCTTTTCACCCCTTAGTAGAATGAGGGGGTGTTTCTAAATGTGGAGGGACTGCTGTGCTTTTTGCTTTGTTTTTAAAAAAAGGGATAAAAGCATGGCAAATTGATACATTATTACATTTGAAGGCACTTCTTTGCTTCTCATTTGCACCTATCAGACCTTTTTTGCAAGGTTGAGCAAAGCATGTTTGAAATGTTCCACAGCTTCAAAGTCAAATAAACTGGTGGTGATTTCGAGGTTTTTAGTCAAGTCCTCCGCTCAGTTTTGATGTGTGCCAATCCTGTTATGCTGATGCACAGTGACAACCTTACGCAGAAACCAAACTGGGCTTTGAGTAAGCTTTTGGTATCAAGTGTGACCATGTAATGTGAGCCACATGTCTTTTTATCAAATGAGTGCAATCAGCCCCCAAAATAAGGCCAGCATGCAACGAGCGTGCTAACAAAATGGCTGTCTGTTGTAATGAATATTTCAAGAGGTCTGGACATTTGCTTAAGTCAATGCATAGCACTTTGAGGGCCTCTGAGGGGCTACAGTGCAAAGTTGGGATTGCTGTCTGACTTTGGTTTGGGGCCGAACGACAAAAGGTTCAGCTGAGGGTTAGGGTGTTATGAAGGGTTTCGCGAGGGAGAGTGTAAGGGAGGAAAGGGGGAAGTTTGAAATCAAGATTAGTTTAAAGCTTTGATCAAGGACCCTTGACGCTTTCATGGTAGCATGACAAGGATTGGTTGTGACCGTACATATGCTAGGGCCAGTTTTTATGGAGAGGTGATGGGGGCAGCCGGCCAGAGAGCTGCAGTGTCTCCATGACGACTGCCCTCACACCAAGGCCCAGCAAGCTCCGGTTACCAAGAGGAAGTCAACTCACTAGAGAAACGTCTAATCATGTAATAGTCTCCACATTTGTGAAAAACAAAATATCAAGCAGACGAAAACCAAATCCAGGCCAGGGACTGGCTGATACCAGACTAAGAAGAAATAAGCACAGGTTTGTGCATGTGTATAAATATGGATACGGTAACAATAAAATTAAACTTAAAGTAAAAATATGAAGCATTTCGATGATAATATGACAATTCATACATACTGCATGCGTGTGCGTGCACATACGTGGACGTACCTTCACGTCAGAAGTGTCCCTCTGGCAGTTTCTCCAGGCTCTGGACACTGAGGAGAAAGTGCGATCTGCATGGTCAAATTTCCCACCTTGGAAATTCAGGAAGAATGTTGTGAAAGGCTCCTGAGAATAAGAGAGGAGAAAAAAATGTCTGACTTTCCACACACATTCATGCTAAAACGTGTATTAAAAAGTCATGTTATGACCTAAAACAACTACAGGGCAAATTCCACTAAACAAAGATCATGTATTTAATAACTACGAGTCTACTTTGATCAATATTTAGGCTCCAATTTAAACATTTTTCACTAAGTGCAACCCAGTCAAAGCTCTTATTTAGCATACATGCCTGCTGTTCATAACAAAGCCCTACACAATATGATCCTAATTTGTGTGCACTAAATGACATCCTCTTCTCCAAAAAAAAAGGACCTGAATGCTAAAGAAACCTGTTATTAACCCCGGTCAGACAGTAAAGCCTTTACAAGTGCATTATTTGTTCTTTTCTAATCATGCTTAATCTTGTTTGTGCAGAATCAATAGGTGGTTCTTTTGAAACAATACCTCCCCGATGAGAAGGACGCAATTAGAGTGAATAGCACCCCGGTAAGCTACACCATGAAAGAAAAATATCCTAATTACGCAGAAGCTTTTGGGTGCTTGACTGAATTTAACGCCCTCCTTTTCTCTGTCAAGAGCCTCAATATCACGAGGTTGCTGATTTGTGCTATGGTACATGAATTAGGGTGTTTGGTGAAGTGGATTTGGGATAAGCCTGATAATAATGAGATGGGATCAATACAATGGGCCAACAGGGAATGGCAATGAAAGTGAAAAACTGTAACAATTACAGGGATGGCCAGAAATGGGTTAGTGACCTCTAGCTCTCTCTCTTTATGTGAAGAATTTATATGGAACATGTGAATAGACTATACATTAAAAATAAATTTGAAAAATAAAACACAGACCTAATTTAAATGCAGAGTAACTGACACTGAACAAAGGATTTGAGAGTAGCAGAAGATTATGGAACTTCATAACTGTAAAACTAATATAGAACTGCTTATGCTCGCTCAAAAATATTGTTATAAACCATGAAGTGTTTTTCCTCCAGAGTGTCATGTCTTTGTTCTTTGCAGATATTAGTACACAAAGGATGGAGGGAAGATGAGCGATGTGTTCTGAGTTTGTTAGTATGCAGATAAGGCCTACATTTCAATATAACAATAAATCAACCTGACTGAGCACACACACATGCCCAATTATAAACAACAATTAGTTGCAATGTGATTCACAACAGATCACATGATGAATGTGTAGCATTTTGCTGCAGCATGAAGAGCACAGAGTCACTGTCTGTTTTAAAACCCTTTTGAAGTGGCAAATCATTTGGACAATTATGATCATGTCCCACTTATTTGTCCCACACAAACAGATTTTATGACAAAATAAACATTAAAGAAAGTAAAATAATGCACTGACAAATGGGACACTTACAGGCTTTTATCTCTGATGCTATAAAAAAAAAAAGATTTAAAAACTGGAATTTTGTTTTGTGCAGTTTGGTGTTAGACAAACTGTTGTGCATGATATATGCATGTGACTGCATGTGTGTGTGTGTGTGTGTGTGTGTGTGTGTGTGTGTGTGTGTGTGTGTGTGTGTGTGTGTGTGTGTGTGTGTGTGTGTGTGTGTTTTTGTGACATATCAGGACACAAATTTGTATAATGACATGGGTATGACACAGGTATTACAAGGAGAGGGTGACTTATGAGAACATTACCCCATGTCCCCGTTTTTTCAAAAGGCTTATAAATCATACAGAATGAGTTTTTTGAGAAAGTAAAAATGTGCACAGTTTTCTGTGATGGTTAGGTTTAGGGGTAGGGGTAGTGTAGGGTGATAGAAAATACGGTTTGTACAGTATAAAAACCATTACGCCTATGGAATGTCCCCATAATTCACAAAAACAAGCATGTCTGTGTGTGTGTGTGTGTGTGTGTGCATGCAACTTACAGTCCTGAGTAGCCACATCTGAGTAAAGCTGGAGGTGGAATAGTGTGTGCCGTAGTGGAATTTGGGCACCTGCTCATCCTCCCATGTTTCAAAACGTTCTGAGAAGAATGCAGCTCTCTTTGGGTTGAGTGCACCAATGGGCTGTAATGAGAAAAGACAACATTTTGGGAAAACACATAAAACTGCATTAAAGAACCAAAGCAAACAAGGCCAACAGGCATTAAATATGAGAAAAGTAATGTTGGGTTGGGAGTAAAATAATAATTTGTTAATGACAATAATTTATGTAAAATACATTTAGTGCAGCTGTTAAGTTTCAATAATAGATTAATGATAGATTATTTTAAAGATCAATATCTCTGTGTAGCTGTGAGAAAAAAAAGAAAAAAAAAATCTTAGGTTAAACTTTTTTTCACAGTGTCCCTGTTCCCTGTACTTACTATATTACTAACAGTAAATTATGCATAATTAGAAGCAACTAATCCAAACTAAACCCTAATCCTAACCCTATAGTAAGTACATGTTGCTAATTAATATTACGCAGTTATACTTAGCTGTATAATTACACTGTAACAGACACCTTAAAATGAAGTGTGACCAAATCTTGTTTCTGACCAAACAAAATAACTGTTGCCGTTGATGGAAAAGCAGATTTGTCAGCAGCCATTACTCCAGGCTTTAGTGTCATGTGATCCTTCAGAAATTACTCTAATATGCTGATTTGGTTTCCAAGAAACATTTCTTATTATTTTCAATGCTGAAAACATATATACTCCTTAATATTTTTGTGTAAACAGAGATGCATTTTCTTCCTGGATTCTTTGAGAAATAGAAAGTTCAAAAGAACAGCATTTATTTGAAATCTGCATCATTTAATGCATCCTTGCAAAATAATTAATTTTGAACAGTAAGTGCATATTTGTACATTCATAATAGTGTTGCCCATTAGAAGCAAAGGCTATTTTCAGAATAAGGCAAGGGAGTTCATATGGAAGTTAATATGTCACATTTATATAAGCCTAATACTAATCTAATCTTGTCCTGCATTGGGTTGGATGAAAAGCATTGATTAGCTGCTTGAATTCTTTATTGATCTGAAGAAACTCAGCATATGGAAGCAGGTCATTATTTAAATACTCATTTATATGTATTGTTATTACCCTGCTGAGTCTTTATTACTCTTGAAAATGACTGCAGCTCTCTGTCTGTCTCTCATTCCTTAGTTTGATCAATAGTAACGGAATGATGAAGTTCCTTGAAATGAGAGTGGGCAGGACAGATTGACCATCTCAATCTCCTTCTCATATCATAGCTCTGTAATGAGGGCCCTCAGCTGTTTATCTATTGATCACAATGGTGCTATGACAATGCAGTTGTATCTTTTAATGCTCCACTGTGCATATGTGTCCATGTGTGCGGGCATTTATGTGAGATTTAACACTGTGCAACAAGGCCAAGGGCTTTGGGTCTAATTTTAAAAATAGAGGTTAATTATATTCCACTAATTCTAATATAATCGTGATTAAACTATATCTTGGATTTAATTGGGATTTAAAAAGGAGCGCTGTTTAATTAACGTTTGATTGTAAATCATTAAAGCTTGTAATAATTGCCACTGAAATGTAATAGACTCATGCTGCATGCACTCAAATGCAATCTGTGTGTGTATGTGTGTGTGTGTGTGTGTGTTAAACTGGAATGCAGCCCTGGGCTGACAATGACACACGGTCTGCTCTCTTGTGGCAACTACGGTGAGAACACATACTGAATTAAACATTGCGCGATTTAACTGATTGATTGCGGTAATAACAGGACCCTCATTAAAGAAAGAAAAGGGTGAGCAGGATAAAAAACATCTCTGTCATAGCTCAGTGTGTGTGAGAGAGTGTGTTTCTATGTGAATGTGTAAATTTGTGTGCATGTATATGAGTGTGTGTTCGTGCGAGCCCCTCGTGTTGTTTACGGCAGTAAATTACCGTCGGAGGCACTCCTGTACAATAGGGTTTCATGACAGTGTCGTTCATCAGGGTTATCCCCATACCCCAGCGCAGTGTGATGGAGTGAACGCACACCACCGACCCTAATACGCTCTGGCAGCACTGCTGAATATTTCTCTAGTGACGGCTCAAATAAATGAGCTGCCCCAATGTTTTTAATTAGACTGCAAATCTGAACAGACTGCCAGTAGCTATCAGTATGTGGACTTCACCATGCTGATCAAAATTCAGGGTTTCTGATAGAGGAATTTGTGAATTGCGACTGATAGCTTTGTTTATATGCACATGATTCATGAAAGGATTTATTCAAATCAGGTAATAGCACAAACAAATTAGGCAAAACAGCCCCAAAAATGTGCATCCACTGTGATCTAAGCACCTGATTCGACTATTTAAATGCCAGAAATGTGCTTCACTAGACCTGGATATATACATGGTTATAACATTTCTCTATCATTTGTAACAAATTACTAGTGCCATGATGAAAATGTATGCAAACCATTCTTTTAAACTTCCACAGGTTGTAACAGGGTCGGGTAAATTGTGGCAGGCAAACATCATTGATATTTGCAAATAAATCCAAATATATAATAGCCGAAGTAACAGAAAGAATGATAGTAGAATGATTACTAGATTAAATACGCTAAATGACTAAACACTAAATAAAGAACTTTTTTATCTACTTTATCAAAATAAATATGTGAATGAATGAATTAATGAAACTGTGCCATAAGAATTAGGAAGTTTCAGTATTTGTATATGGATGAAAGACTAATTAGAGAAGGTGTGAATGTGTATCTAGTGCTCAGTTGAAAGGGTAGTAAATGCTGTAATGTAGGGCAAATCAATATGCCATTAACTACATCAATGTGAGGGTGTAGAAACAGGTCAATACATTCAGTGCTATTTTTGTTAATGTACAAATATAATATTATGCCTAAGCCAGGATACCTTTTCTTTCATCTGTTACTACACTAGTATAGGATGTTACCCATCATACATTTCTTAATATACTGGATTAAATATTAAATTTCATATCAGCAAATCATATTATTTAGTTTGCTGTTATTACAATATCACAATTAAAGTCGGCATTAAATGGAAATTTGCCCTATTTTCTAAATGCATCTGAATGTTCTTATTTTGAACGATTCAAGCCATGCATTTTTTTTTTTTTTTTTGAGTTAGTTATTTCTAATCAGTAGGGTTGGGGGGAAAAAACTATTCGCATATGAATCACGATTCTATCATCAACCGATTCGCATCGATTCACAAATTTAAAAAATAGTTTTTCTAAAGCACTTCTTTAACTTCGCAGTACTACTTAAAGTTATTGAAATGTTAGAGTTTTATTTATCACAATAAGTCAAAGCGCAAGCACCGATGCCGCCTCTCAAATGCATACGATCCTGAATTTTGTTCTTTTTCACACCTTATTGCGCTTGCACGGTCAGATTCACACACAATTATGTCAAAATGCACATTGTGTGGAGTATTTATCTAAACGCAGTCTGTTATGTCCTACGCGAATGTAAAAAGTTAGGAGAAAATTGGATGTGTAACAGTATATTAGATCTGTGCATTCATTCTTAAAGGGGCAGCGGCCTCATAACGGTTGCCGTTGGTTTCATTAATTTTAATTAAAAAAAAAAAAATTGTATTTTTAATATGAATCAATTTAGATTTAATTCATACAGTAAAGACTATACAGTGTTTTATTTTTACATTTGATTATTCAATTTATGTAGTATTTCTTACTACATGCCAAATAAACCTAGGCTACTCTATCTGAAAAAATTCTATTGTATTTGTCCTGTTGTTTTTAACTTGCTTCTTTGTTCCTATTTCTAATATCAAAAATAAAATAAAATTACCAGCCTTGCTTTATTACAGAAGACTGTCAGTCATGTGTGTTATGACTGCAGTCAGCTTAAATGGCATTTATTTTATAATACTCAGTTGACTAAAATGGGATGAAAAGGTTCACATTTGATTCGGTGGGAATTTTTCTTCAAGACATTAAATTGTCTTCTGCAGTCAAATAGGAAAAGTAACACAAAACAGTAAACTAGAATCAAATCTATGCATATATCAAATTAAAATTTGATTCAAAATTGAGAATCGATTTTTAATCAAATCATGACCTCAAGAATCGATTTGAATCGAATTGTAAGGCACCAAAGATTTCCCACCCCTACTAATCAAACTTCTCCAATCATTTAGTCCACTTAAATCAAGTCCCTTTCTTATAGTCAAATGCAAATTCGAATTCAGATCGGCCTCCATCCAATCAACAACTGATGGATAGAACCAAGTCTCCGCCCTACATTTTTTTCTTTGCGATAGTCAATTTCACTTGGATGCACATAAGGTCACAATATAGAAAAAATAAATAACCTCGCTACTTCCGTATCATCCACGACATTAAATGAACAGAGGAGTAACATTTGTGTTGCCATTTGCTATCTAATCCATTTTGGTGAGATCACTCAGTTGTGTCAGTTTTGTTCTTTCTGGCTGCCGTGATAACTCTGGCTGCACCAGATGTCATGAAGAGGTTAGAGTTTATGATAAGAAAGCCAGTGGGGTCATAACGATGAAACAAAAGGAACATAAATTCATGAAGCACATTCCTCTGCCCGCAGGAAAGACAGTGCATGTGACACAGCGTCTATGGCAATTTCACCTCGCTGTGTAAAAGGTCCCACATGACCTGCTTCTATCAAAGCAGTGCTGGGATGTGGCATACGCAGACGACAAGAGAGCAGGAGGGGTTAAGGGCAAAAAGAGGGAAGACACACAGCTTATACAAGGTTCAGATGGCCTTCACAGGCAAGACTGTGTTGTCATGGTCCACTGGCCATACACTGCTATTGCCTATGTCAACAGCATGAATAAAGCAGTTGTAATAAAGATTGTTGAGATTTGCTGTTGTTCGATGCAGAGGGAGGGGTGGGCTCTTGCTCGGCCTCCGTTTCTCCCTAAGGCTTGAAAGCTTGACTGAACATAAAGGCAAGGCTGTCAAAACTCGAGAGAGAGAGTTTGAGGGAGGGAGGGAATGAGAAAGAAACAAAGGCGAGGGTGATGTAGGACGGTTTATAGGACTGTTGTCTTTTAACCTAGTGGGAAGAAGCCATTGCAAAGAAACAGCAGAGGGGAAGAACAAATTAATAAATAAATAAAGAGATATGCTTCCAAGCTGTGTGCTGGCTCTGTCTCTGTGTATATTTATTTGTCCAAGTATGTATTGGGTGAAAGATAGCTGTCTGCCACTATTTGTATTTTTTTAAGTGTGGTTTTACTTACATTTCCATAGACACTGTAATGTGCAATACTGATATGAACAACACTAAAATGTAAATTATTTACGTATGAACAACTTTAGAGATGTACAAATGTATATGAATACTTATTCTTAAATCGTGGCATTAATATTTTGATTCTATTGTTTTTCATCTATCATAGCAATGGCATTACGTTTCAGTCGCATTTATTAAATGCAATTTACTAATCTATTTAATATGAAATGAAAACATTTTGTTCTGCTCTGTGTAACTTCTGCTGCAAACTTGTTTCGAAGGATTACATAAAGTTAAGCAAAACTGCACTTTAAAGCCTTAAAAAGAATATAATTTCTGTAAACATTTAACCATTATTTATAAAGTAGTATTTATTTTTTGTTTGCTGTGGGACATTTTCTCAGTATAGTCCTATCCTGTGACTGACAATAAAACCATAAAATACATAAATTCACAAATTTAGTGATCTTCATCTTCATTTTCAGTAGTGACCATAAACATCAAATCCCGTACTGGTTATACATTTAAAAACTTCCACCTCAATATCTGCTTTGTCACAGATTGCAACATACCGTGTTTTGATTGGTCATTTGAGTGAGAAATATGAGCCTTCACAGAGTGGATCGAATTAATATTTTCAGCAATTAATAACTTTAATTCTGCTCTTTAGCTCATACAAAACTATTGTATACCACCAAAGAGGACTGCGACTGTAACATCGTCATTTGGGCTACTTTTGGTACCACTTTTGACGTTTTGCAATAAATACATCATAACATTGTTATGTTTCTCTTTATAACTGTACATATTTTTAAGAAATGGTTATGGGTAGTTTTAGAGAGATAGGAGAGCAATTAGCAACTCAAAATATATTTTTAACACTATTGTTATTACAATTTTAATTTTCCCACACATTTCTGTCTATTACGTTTTAAATATTTCTTTTATATTCTCTATAAATGGTTATGCTTGGGTTTGGGGGAAGGGTTAAGGGATCTAAAATGCATCTATAAAATGGTAGAAGGGCAAGTACACAAATATCTATGATATAAAAGATTTGTAAATATTTTATGGTTTAAACGTTGTGAATACATCCATATTGTTTGTTTCAGAATCTATCCAAATGTACAAAAATGTATGTTTTGTTCTTGTAAATGTTATGAATTAATACCTGCGTATTAACAATGAGACCAAACTGGCCACTCTAACAGATTAGACACTTACAAGACATTGTTAGCTTACTACACACACATATATATATTATACGATGGACGTATAGATAGATAGATAGATAGATAGATAGATAGATAGATAGATAGATAGATAGATAGATAGATAGATAGATAGATAGATAGATAGATAGATAGATAGATAGATAGATAGATAGATAGATAGATAGATAGATAGATAGATAGATAGATAGATAGATAGATAGATTAAAGATTTTAATTATATCCGTCATATATTGCAGAGACCTATATTGTACCTAAAAGAAACGTGGTGCTTGCCGGATCTGAATTGGTAAAACACTGAGACAATTCTTTGCTAAGGGCAACGCAGAAGATACAGATAGCATCATACATATAAATCTCCACTGGAGAGCAATACGTGAGCAATGATCTCAGACGGAAGACAGTAAGGGTGACTTCTGAAACCTCATGGTTCTTTTTGCACAGGAATTCATCTTCCATTATCTCTCAGTCCTTTGTTTTCCTGCCTCTTAGAACTGATTTATTCTGCCATTTTGGGTCAGAGTGGACACTCGTTCGATCATCTGAGCTCTAAAAGTAATCCTCTGTCCTCCCTCCATTGGCCACCATTACACAAAATTGATGGTCATTTTTGAGGCAGTGACTGGCAAGATTTCACAAGCACTTTTAAAGTGGAGTTTGACGGTGGAGGCGTTTTAAAACACAACTTTTGTCCTGCAACTCAATTACACAAATGGTGCAATGCAAGTAAAGAGCATTCTTTTGGAGGAGTGCCCCCCAGCTCCTTGACATGAAATATTTATCAGGTCTACACTGAGAAAGGAGCTCTTCAAGACACTGGTTTTGAGATACAAACACAAGTGAAACACATTTAATTAAAATGATAATATCCATCATCATCATCATCATCATCATCATCATCAGGATAGAACAGATAAGACTGAAATAGCATGTTCTATCTTCTGGCTAATCCTGGTTAATCACTGTCACTTCAGCAAAGCAGCTATTAGTAGTTCAGGGGTAAACTCACTACACAACAATCGATTGCAATTAGACCAAGGTCAGGACCACAGAATGATCAACCAGGAGAATAAACTCGATTCACTGGCCTGAAGTATTTGAGTCTGAGTCCTGATTTAGGAGAACACTGTCCTTGTTTGAATAGCTGTAATGTGGATTAGGAGAAAAGGCAACCAAAATTTAACCATAGATTGTTGTAATATGCTATATTATAATATAAGATGCAGTACCTCTAGTCATCATTTGTTAATACATTCGATATACAGTGGGGTCTAATATTCAGAGTCCATACTGAACCTCTGGAATACAAAAAAAGGACTTTGAAAAATGTAAAATAACCAACGTTAAGACATAGGGCCCTATTTTAACGATCTAAACGCAAAGTGTAAAGCGCACGGCGCAGGTGCACTCAGGGCGTGTCCAAATCCACTTTTGCTATTTTAACGACGGAAAAACGGTCCGTGCGCCGGGGCGCATTTTTGAAATGGGTTGTCCCTATTCTCTTAATGAGTAATGGGCGTAACGTTCAATAAACCAATCAGAGTGTCATCTCCCATTCCCTTTAAGAGCGAGATGCACTCGCGCCATGGAGGATTGCTATTTACATGGCGGAATTTGTTAAGTGGCCAGTCAATCTTTCAGTCGTCTGCATTGGATGCAGGCTTTCAAATAGCTCCGCGTGATGAGTCAGTTAATATATATGTGTGTGTATTGGCACGATTGTTCAATTAATTAGCCAATTTCGTTCATCATTATAAGTAGTAATAGGCTGAATTGAAAATAGGTAGCCTAATTCTAATACACGCAATGACTATTCATCATTACATTTTTATATTTATGTAGCCTTAGGCCTGGGCGATGTATCGAATGCTTTTGTCACGCGCATTTCTTCAGTAAAGCCGGTTCCCTGATTACCGCTAAATCGCCATCACCTGCTTTCAAATGGAGCGGCATTTAATAGACAGAGCCGTAGATCACTGATAAGCCACGCAATATCGCGTTCAATATCGATATGTATCGCCGTCGATATTGAACGCGATATTGCATGGCTTATCAGTGATTCTTTTACACTGTAATCCTTTTGTTTTTAATATTTGGCATGTTTGTGTGATGCTCATCCCTGTGTGTAATAAGCAAAGTCAACGCGCACTGTGGACGCGCCCAGAGGCGCAGTTTCTACCAACGCGCTCTAACAAAAAATATTGCGCCATTGACTTTAGACTTTAGACCAGGTTTGAGTTGGTCTATGGCGCAGTCTATTTTCAGCTCCTTAAAATAGCAATGCGCCGGCAATGCGCCTGAACACACCTCTTTTTTAGACCAGCATGCCCATGGGCACACTAACTGGCGCAAATGCATTTACTAATTTAAGGACGTGGCGCTGAACGGGAAAACGCGCCGGACGCAAACTAGCAAACACACTTGCGCTGCGCCTTGCGTCGCATTGCGCCGGGTGTATTATAGGGCCCATAAAATGAATAAAAAAACTTTTAACACGCTGCACTACTACACATCTACAGAAACCATTCAAAGAGAAGAATTTTGCAAGTAGCCACTTTTGTCTATTTCAAAAAAAAAAAAAAAAAAATTGTCAAAAAGCTAATGGGGTAAAATATGTGTCAATTAAAATAATAATAATTATTATTATTATTATTATTATTCAGCAAGGATGCATTAAATTGATCAAAATGACAGTAAAGACATTTATAATTTTTCAAAATATTTCTATTTCAAATAAATAATCCAGTTTCACCAAAGAATCCTGAAATAAATTATCTGAGTTTCCACAAAAATATTAGGCAACCATTTTCAATATCGATAATAACAAGAAATGTTCCTGAGGACCATATCAGCATGTTAAAATTATTTCGGAAGGATCATGTGACACTGAAGACGGGACTAATGGCTGTTGGAAATTCAAATTGAAAACTGAAAAATGATATTTCACAATCTTACTGTTTTTACAGTATTTTTGATTAAATAAATGCAGCATCGGTCTTACTGACCCCAAACATATGAACGTTAGTGTACATCTCAATTGCTGCCACTGAATTGTAGCATATTTACTATAAATATATATATCACGATTATATTAAACGTTGGTAACCCTGCTCTTCAGTATAAGCATCAAGTGACTGGCCAGTAATATGATTTCACGCCACCTAAAGTTCTGTTTTTAAAAGAAAAGAGTGTAAGACTCATACTGTTCAGAAATCAGGAAGAGACCAAAAAACAAAAATATCGGCAAAAGATATAAATCCTGCTGATCTGCCTTCAAATGGTGTGATACAATTTAAGATACCTATGTATTGAGCGAGAGACAGAGAGACAAAGGCAGGTCTGGTGTTCCCAGCAGTGAGCTGTGTCAGTCTGTCTGTGTGGTTAGCTCAAGTACTACTACGCTCATTAATTAGCTCCTTAGGGAGGCTGGCTGGCTAACGGGAATGGGGGAGGAGGTGAGAGGCGGGATGTAGGGGGCTTCTGAGGGGTTGATTGAGGGGGAGAGGGGAGGAGGAGAGACACGGGTCCATTATCTGACTTGTCTGCGGTTGAGGGTGCCTGGCATGAGGTGAGGTGCACGTGGCCGCAAGCGCTTTACTACATGTACGGTCAGACTCACAGTGATGGGTCTAGAGCGGCAGTCATTCCCTCCCTCGCTAGACAGTTACGTCTGTCTATCAGGCTCAGCCTCATCGTTAAAGCTGCCGGACAGGGTTCACACACAAATACTCCCGTGTATTCGTGTTTTCAAAACTTTACTTCAGACATGTCCTTCATGTCCGTCTTTGAATCTGCAGGAGTTGTCTGAGGTTCAGGCTATTGGCTCAGAGTGTTTGTGTGCGTGTATGTGGTCATGTGTTTACCTTGGACAGATCTCTGTAGTTACTGGGCAGGGTGAGGTCGAGATCTTCACTGTCGTAGTTGGTGATTACCCAGGGGAACACAGGATACTGGTTCAGATCATTATATGTACGACCTGAAACACAAGGAGTGTCAAAACACAAATCCTTGAGTCTTGTTACCATTCTCATGACCATGATTACACTTCGTCATCATGTACATAGAGTCCCTGAAATAGAGTCACTGAAAATGATTTTGCAAAGTTGTAAATACAAAGATTATTACGGAGAAAAACTATTCAATACAATAAAATTTCAAGTTTACTTCAATGTGTTACTTGCCGTTTCTTTGTAATTGTCTATTATTATTAATTTACTAGCAATTTCTGAGTGACAAAGTCTACATCCATTATTTTTCAGTGTACCATGACTGAAGAAACAGTTTTTAGTTTCAGAGATCTGGCCTTTTAGTATTTGCCCAAATTCCTTTCCAATCTTTATTAGTTGTCTAACTCTATGTCCTAAAGACGATATTCCATTTGCAGGGCTTTGGTCCAATGAGGTTTCAGTCTGGGTGAGACTATGTGGCCCAACACAGCAAAAAATAAAAGCCAAGTGACCAACAAAATGTTTAGCAACAGTAGTCACAGCTGGTTAGGACACAAACTCAGATTAACACAGAAGAGATAACTTTTGTCGCTTGTTGTGTCACACAAAGGTGTAAATCATTCATTAGTACATTCAGCTGGAGAACATCTGCTGATGGTTAGCATTCAGATATCATTGGTTTTTACCTGAAATGGTATTGAGAAACATGAGATACTCAAAGTTGGGGATCTCTCGTCTTTGCCAACGCTGGGTCATGTTGGAGGCCTTGTAGAGCTGTTTCGGGCTGGCCAGAGAAATCCGTCTGTCAGAGAAAGAAATAAATGTATTCAGAAATTCAAAGAGTAACCTGAAATGTGCAAGTCTTTGCCAATCAGTTGATTTACAATACGCCATTTAATGTGACATTTCAAACATAAGAAATCAAAATAAAGTATTTGTTTTCAGTGTATTTTATAATATATAAACATGTACAACCAGGAAAACTGGTTCAGGACTTTTCGGGCGTTTTGCTGGCTTAAGAAGTTGTAACTGCCGAAAAAGTTTAATTTCAACAATGGATCCCAGTCACACATGACCATACAATATTTGCATAAAAAATAGACATAATATGATTATGCCATTTTGCACCAATGAAAATACCATAGGAAGCAAATATTCAAATTCTACAGGACTGATACAAACAGTGAAACATTCCAGTACTGTTATATGAAATATCGCTCAGCCAATCAGAATCAGAATCAATGAGAATCTAATTCTAGAAACTTCTAGAATTCTGAATATATATCCTACATCCAAATCCAGACATGAACACAGACACACAATGGCATCATGGGTAATGTGGGAACCTGTTAAATGAACATGCACAGTGCAAGCAAATATGTGGACACTAAAATAAATGACTCTCCATCCAATTAAAACAAAGCGAAATTAGAGAATTCATCACTGTCACCCAGCGTGATTACAGTCATTAGGCCTCTCTGAAGTTTCCACTGCCCTTTGCCCCTCCTAACACAGAGGCAACGCTGTGACAGCCCTAAGGAAATGCCACGCGAATGTTAGCAGAAAGCCATAAGTGAATTCATGGCGGGAGAGGGCGGTCTGTAATGGTCAATACCTCTGCACGTCATACATTCTTATATAGCCACACAAAAACCGCTCTGATCAATATTGACTATATTCTGTTACCCCATAGTTATTTATTTTCAATGAATGTTTACTTTTAATAATAAAACTGATTTAGAAGGATATTGTGATGGAATTTCATTTGTCTAAATCAACTTTTCTTTGGATGAACTACAACTGCAGCAGTGTGTGTGTGTGTGTGTGTGTGTGTGTGTGTGTGTGTGTGTGTGTGTGTGTGTGTGTGTGTGTGTGTGTGTGTTTCCTGTGTTCCCAGTCTCCCCTGCAGGCTCTGCACTCGCCCCTGTATTTATTTCTCAGTTGGGGAGATAAATAAATGATGTGAATTGTGTTTGTGTGAAGGTAATTAGGCAGTGTCACAGCCGCCCCCACACCACACACATATTAACACATACAAACAAGCAGAAATATACTTTATGGAAGTATGCAAACGTAGAAACAAATGCTTGACCAACAGATTGCAAGTGCAGAACCATGAGCAAAGATGGCACAAAGTAGGGCTGTGTGATTAATCAAAATTGTAATAAAATCGCGATGTGAGCATGCACGATTTCTAAACTGCAGAATACATGATTTGTCCACCAGTCCCTTAGTGTACAATCTGAATGCAGCTTGACTAAATCTAGCACAAGAACAGAACAGAGTGGGTTTATACCATTTCGACATGGAAGAAGGCACATACTGTAACAAGAGAAGGTGAATTCAGGGCAGGATAAGGATTTGGCCAAAAAAAAATAACATCTGTTGTTTGGGATATTTTGGACACAGGAGAGATGATGTTTCATAGAGCCAGCTAATTTGCAAGACCTGTCAAACTATCATTGTGGCAAAACAGAGTAAAGGCCATTCACCTAGAATGCGGTTAAAAACATGAGATGCTGGTCTAGAGATACGTTTTTTTTTTTGTTGAGCACTGTGTCATGCGTGACATGCTGCAAAAACGTGAGCGCAACGGTTAAAGACGACCGTCTAGCACGTTTACACACACATTCCGAAACAGGTGAACAAAAATCTAGTATAATATAGGCGTTTGCGAACTGCATAACATACAAAAAGAATTCAAAAAGGCACAGAGAAATAACCGATGCCGTCACATATAATTTATGCAAAGATATGGTGAGCACAAATATCGTCAATAAAGCTGGCTTCCAAAAAAATAGTATGTGTGTAAGGAAATACTGTTTAAAAATTGTGATTAAAATAGCAATATTGATCAAACCATCGCGATAGTAATTTTTTGTCCGTATCGCACAGCCCTAGCAGAAAGATGGCAGACTTCAAATCACATACTTCCGGGAGGTCCTGCACAAGTTGTGCAAGTGTCATTGAGATGAAATGCAGAACATACCTGGTCTGAGGAAGTCCAAAATTCGTGCCGACTCCAACTCTGGGGAGACAGTGCACCACCTTTTTCACTGTGGCCGCATCAGGGAAGTTGAACATGATCGCCGCTGTGGGGAGGAGTGAGAATTTAACATACTTCATTCACTGTGTGTACATAAAAAGTAGAATTTTTAGTAGAGTTTTAGTAGAGGAGTCATGTCAAAAACTCAATTTTAATACTTTTTTTTTATTATTAAATAATTAAATAAATAATTTTAATTAAAATATTAAAAAACAATTTCCCTTTTTTATTCTCTGAGGTTGACATTGTTAGTAAAGTTTTTTTTATATATATAAAATAATAATTGCTTTTTGAAACTCTGGAGTTTTGAATCATGCTTTCTATAATATAACGATCTTTGATTCCTCGTGATATGACCCCCTTTAAGATTTTCCAGAACAGCAACTTATCAGAGCTTACTCCTGTTGGCCATGAAGACCTCCAGCGCTGTGTTCTGTAGCAGATAGCGGCGAGAGAAAACTGCTCTGATCTCTGTGAACTGCCATTTCCCATGCAAACCCTCTGTGTAGGCTAAAATCTGTACAGGAGACACAAAAAAAGACAACTGATGAGAGAAAATATAAAAAATAAAGGGAATATGAGTAAGAAACCAGCAGGGCAGAGGGAAGGTTTTAGTTCATTTATCACCCATAGCTCATGCTCAGGGTAGCAGTGCAGGATTAATGTGTATTATTGATCAGTCCTCATGAAAAAGAGATGCTTTAAGCACTAAAATGATCCCCATTCAGACACACACTGAAGGGGAGCAGGAAGGCCACAGTTCACTAAAAGGTAATCAGTACCAAGAGAACTGGAAATCTATCAGTATTTGCCCTTCAAGTTGGTGTAAGCGAGACATGGCTTTATCACGTGTTGCTGCTGCACAATCATCACACTTTCATTGCTCAGAAAATATAAGAACTGCCAAAATAAATTGTTCAGAAAGTGCAAGAAATGTTGAAAACACAATGCTAGAAAAATATTAACATTATTCTCTAAATATAATATTATTGGAATTTATACATTGTAAATTTATCTGTATAAACAGCAAAATATTCTTATTTTTGTTGGTGACATCAAATTCTACAATATGTTGTTACATATTTGTCTGCAACTTGGTAAAAGCAACCAAATTTGGCTTCCAACTATGGCATTTTGATCCTGGTTCCTGGTTAGTTGCGAGACGACTGAGACAACAGAGAGAAAGATGAATGTAGTATCATTTTGCATTCACAGATGTTCAGCTGCGCCAAACACTCCAGTCTTATCTTAAGACTCTACTTATCTGTTTCTTTTTCTCCACATCCTCAATATTTTCTCACAAATCTAATTTAGCTTAATTACAGATTGGTTGTTAGGACAGAAGAGGAGAAAGAGACAACCACACCTGATCTGTGGGGCTCTGATTAGGGCGGATAGACAGCTGAGTTTATCAGACATTCAGATCTTGCAGTAGCAAGGCTAACACTGTTATGCACTCATTAATGAGAGAAAGGGAAGAGGATAGAAGAAGAGAGAAAGAGAGGGGCAGCAGCTGTGCTGTGTGCTGAGAGCAATGTCACTGCTCCTGTCTGCTCTGCAGACTCACTTCAAAGTCTCCGGAGTTCAATTAAATGTGGATTAAGGTCGTTCCACCGCCCCGGTAACGCTGCCGTTCGCCACCGCAAACTCCCTGACATGCGGCATGTGAGACGGCCCTGCTCTCCTATTTATCTTCCTCATCTCCCCTCTGTCAGGCTGTTGGTATGGAAACCGCACCATTAATGTGATATCTGATGCGCTACCTAACCAAAGTATCATGGAGAAGTGGAGGAGCATGGAGGAGTTTATTACAAGCTGAGAGATTACGGACAGGGTCGTAAAGATGAAATCCACGTGCCCAAGTGTAATCGAAGAACTTCATCTGAAAGATCTGTCTGTTTGCATTGTGTATTAGCAGCTGCGATTGACTGGTAATGAAATTAACCCCATGTGAGCAGTGTTAATGCCCCCAACCACCCACCTACCCACACACCATTCAACACAACATGATAATATAACACACACTTCACGATCAGATAATTACATGCCATTCTAAAAGAGTCTAAGCAAATATAAACTGTTAAGCATGGGTTTTAAGTGGTCGTTTAGAGGCAAGAGAGCCCACCTTCAAGTAGACGTGCACCAGTATTCAAATACTAGCTAACAGCTGATAATTATTTTCATGTTAATGCTGATAACCGCCATAAACTATATACCGTCCAAAAGTTTGGGGTCAGTTAGATTTTTCTATACATCGAATAATTTTGATGAAAAAAAAGAAAAAAAAGCACGGTTTCCACAAAATATTTTCAACATTGATTATAATAATAAAAAAGTACCAAATCTTGAGTGCCAAATCAGCACCAACTAATTGCTAAATCAGGGCTGTGATGCATAATTGAATTTAGAATCAACCGCAAATAGTGCACTTAAAGGGTTAATTAAAGGCTTTAATCTTTGCCGTAATCTTGCACTATTGCAAGTATATGCTAGATAATGGCAGAAATAATCAAAAATAAGAAAATAGGCAAAATGAGAAAAAAAAAATGAAACCACTATTTCTGCATCACTGAAAACATCAGATTGTACAAACAAGAAACGGTAAAAATGTAGCTCATTGCTAATTCTTTTCGGATGATAGTCACTTGGAAGGGGCATCTGGAGATGAACATCAGACCATAAAATCTATGTTTCATTCTATCTCTATAGCCGAAGTACTTCAACAGTTCACACTTTATCTTGCTCCTGTCTACTCAAGCCCTAAGGAATAAAGGAATGATGCAGTGCCTTGGCTTGACATGCCGTAGATTGATATGACAGTCTGTTGTGGGTCTAATATCATATTTTGTCTTGATGTACCTTGTAACTTTTACCTCATGTACTAGCTTTTCGTGACGGTTGTCCGAAAATCGGTTACTAGCAGATTAATAGAAAAGATACACACTGCTGGCCAAAAAAGTTGCACACTATAATATTATAATATTATAATATTATAATACTATAATATAGTTGGAGCGCTTTTAGCTTTGATTACAGCGTGCATTTGTAGCGGAATTGGCATAAGGTTGTTGAAACATCACAACATCTATTTCAATCAAGCGTTGTATTCATTTTTTGGCCAAGATCTTGCATTGACAATGAGAGAGTCAAACCACTCTGTAAAGTCTACTCCAGCACATCCCAAAGACTTTCAATGTAGCTGTGGCCTCTGTGGTAGCCAAATCATGTGTGAAAATGATTCCTCATATGCTCCCTGAACCATCACAATTTGAGCCAGTTGAATCTTGGAATTGCCCTCCTGGAATACATGGCCATGGGATACATCTTCCTACATGGCTGTTTAAGAAATGAAAAGCTACACACTGCATCAGTTAGGATTAAAAGAACTGTTGCCAAACATATAACATGCAAGAACCATATTTATCACTGCAATAATGATCCAATGCAAGACTCTTATTTGCTTATTTAAATCCAAACAGTGACTTTTTAGTCATTTAAATGTTTAAAACAACTTTTAAAGACTTTTCTACAGATATAAATTCATTGTTTATTCCATTTTGTCTACATTTGTTCTGGATGAAATGTTCTTCCATTCATACAAAAACATAAAAACCAAGGCCATGATGCTGACGCCAAACTGACAACAAAAGGCTGAAGTCGAAATGGGAATGTGTATGTATGTGTGTGTCATTTCAAACCGCTCAACCTGTTAGGATCAAGAGGCAGCAAGTCATTTCTGAGTGCTGTCATTTGTCTCTGTCAGCCGCTGAAACGAGTCTGAGATGAAGAGGGACACATCTCTCAAACAGACACTCTGTCCTCTGCCAAAGGACCCTGTGCGCGCAAACGACATCCTCCAAGCGACACACACACCAGGGACCACCGCTCGAGAGCATGTGCTCCGTCTCTGACAGAATTGAATGAAATCTAATTGAAAATACCCCCCCACCCCACGCCAAAAAAAAAAAGAAGGGAAAGGGGGGTTAGCAGGACAGAAAAAAGCAAAGATAGCAAGTGTGAGACAGAGAGCGAGTGAACTATCCAGCACTCTCTCAGAAAGATAAATGAGTCTCTGAATAGCAGTCTCTGTTGGGCAAAGTGTGCACTTGTGTTTGAGCAGTGATAAGAGCATTCGCAGCCAGGAAAAGGAAACGGCTCTCCTGCCGCTGATAGAATCCCCTTCCTCACTTATAAAATGTGTAATAAACGAGCATTATAACGCTCAATTTGAAGCTTGGCAACCGATGGCATAAAATTACATGTGTGAGAGAGGGTGCACTCATACTCTCAGATCTTGGTTTTTAATGTGCCTATGCATCCGCAGAGCAAAATGAGGTGATTGAAGTTCAATTTGTATGCTGTTATTAAGTGTTTCCGCCTGGCTGAGTGTGTTAAAGATTGCGAATGGGACATTTATTATTACCTTTTGGTCAAATGAAGTGGCCTGGGCGATAAGGTGATGAAATTAATGAGGAGGAGGAAGTGGGTGATCCATCAACATCAACATTCAGAGCCGAGTGCACTAGAAATGCAATATTGGAAAACTTGATAGAATTCATGGGAATAAAAGGGAGGAGATATTGGAGAGGCCATGTAAATAACAAGCTGTAGTGTGGACGCACACACATGCACATATAGACATATAGCATCAGGCTTACATTACTCTTACACAATTATATTCTGATAGAAATAGAAAATCATATTAAGGTATTTGTATGAGAGACCGAGGGCAACTCTCAAGAGCCAATACTCAAAATGTTTTCAGTCACAGTTCTCTATCTGCCTCAAAAAAAAAAAAAAAAAAAAAAAAAAAAAAAAGACGTGATTGTTTCACTTTGTGAGAAATTTTATGTAAAAAAGATTTTGATATAAGAAATTAATTTTGGGCATTCTCAGTATTTTCTTCTGCTGTCTAACATTTTGATGTCTTTCAGTATAAACTATTTTCTATTTTATCTCAAGGCTGTTATCAGACACTTAAACTGTAAACTAGTGACCATACATGATTTTATTGTGGTTTTGATGTTGTAGACAATTTTTAATTATGAATCTTCAATCTATTTGAAGACTGTTCTTGACTTATTGACTGTTCTTGACTTATCAGCTGTTCTCGAGTAATGAAACTAAGCACTACATGACTGTTTTAAATGTTTGATCTGAGGGAATTATCGACCATCCTAATTGGTCCTCTCTTCATTCATCATCCTCTGATTATTCAATCAAGTGAACAGGTTCATTCAACAGATTACCTAAATATCACTGATTCGGTTCCATGGGACTACATGGGACTGCAATAGAGTTTTTAAAAATGTCAAGCCATATGGGTAGGGCCACGTGATTAGGTGGTTCAAGAATGTGCTCCTTCAATGAGAGCTGAGAATCATGGGACTATACAAGCACCTGATTTCTCTTTCAAAGTATAACACAAATCTGAAAACATCAGTGATGCTGCTTGCAAGCTTTTTTTTAACCATAAACTATAATAATATATCAAAGACTAACTGTTGTTATCTTCAAAACATTGTAAAATCAAAGTGCAATGCCAAATATTCCACTGAGAGAACATAAATTTCATGTTATCCTCCTGCTTAAATCCTCAAGTCAACTCGTAGAAATAAAGTAATCGCAAACTGACAATATTAACTGGTTAAAATGTCCTTGACATGTAACAACAGTAAATCAGCTCAAGGGATAACAAAAACAAACTATAAACCAGTAAAACATTAGCAGTCAGCCACTCAAGATTTATAGGAAAAGCGTTTATCAATTACATATACACATTTATATGCGGTAGCTAAAGTATTTAGTTCTTAATGTATTCAGGCTGAACGAGGTCCAATAAGGATTAGAACTTCTTTTGTTCCTCACCACTCTGTTTGCCAACAGGTTAGCCTTTTAACTTGCTGAGAGAGAGAGAAAGAAAGAAAGAGAGTGAGAGAGGAAATCTTGTGTGGATTTAGAAAAATGTCAAGAGCTATGGGGTTAATTGGAGGAGAAGTGAATCCTTTAGTGCACTTACTCATTAAACATTTGGCCTTTATGTAGAAGCTTGTGGGGGGTGGCGGGTGGACACACAAAACGCACTGTAGGGACTCCAGTAAGGTGAAAGTTAACACCCATTTAATGGTCTAAATGGACAAATGAGGGTGTTTTCAGCTCATAAAAATACAGTAGGGCTGTTTCAGAGTATTAAAGGCTGAAATTCTAAATCTCTCCAAATGGCAAACGGGTGCATTGGATTCAAGTGAACATGCAGCTTCAAATAGGCTAATTTCAGGACGTTTGAATAAAGACAGAAAAGTCCGACCATCAACTGATGGAAGGTAGATATGCTATAATTTGGGGGGGGGGATATGGTTGATAGGGAAATAGGTTTGAATCCCTTCTCCTTCTCTAACTGACACCCTTTCAAAGACTTTCTCCATCCACAGAGATTTAAAGCGCTTTAACCCCAGGGCAAAGGAGGGCAGCCTGGTTCTCCAAGGAGCTGGACGGAAGAAAGACAGGATAAGGGTGACATAAGTGTGAAGAAGAGGAGCGTGAAATTTGGCAGACATTCACAAACTGACTGTTTTGCTCCAAGCGCCTATCTGATACTGAAGACTGAAGCAACAAGTGAGAGAGAACAGCTATGTTGAAGAGCTGTTGATGAAGGGTGCTGCTAACAGACTCCAATTATTTGTAGAGTCATTTTAGGGAACATAATGGTAACACAGTGGGCCGGGGCTACTGCAAACACTGCATTTGTGAACACTAAGTTGGAGAGTGTTGTGAACTAACATCCCAAACACCTCTGAGAAGCATGGAGAAAATCATGTCGACAGCCATCCCTGTGGTTCAGTCCTTCTTCGAACTCCAAAGCATTCATACAGAGGAGAAACAGCCAGGCCAGGTTTAGATCCCGCCGCATCGTCCACCACTTTCACTCCAGTCCGTTGTCAAGCCGTTCCTCACTGTGTCTAAGGAAGGATGGCAGAGAAGTGAAGTCCCCCTAATCCTTCTATTGTCCTGGGCCTAATTGGATTTAGAGGAGGAAGGTGGGGTAGAGGGTAAAATATGTGAACCCCCTTTAAGGGTGCCTAAAGGGGGGACTTTAGTTTTTTCATGGCTGAAAAGGAGGAATCCTCCAGGGATTTAAGGGATTGAAAGGTGACAGAAGCTGGATTATGTTTTTTATGACTGTGTCTTTAAGCAGGTAAACAGGGAAGCCCATTACATGGGAAAAGTGCAGGCAGGGGTTAATGTTGGGATAGCCAATTCCTAAGTATCTGTAAATAAGTTGCTCATTTCAGTGGGTGTGATTTGTTGCTGTGAGACCTCTCCAGAGAAAAATCCTGATGCTTCTGACGAAACACTTGCTGAATTTTCATGCATTTCAACCAGTTATAAAGGTATACCTAAACATGGAGCCTACAAAGCAACAGCAAAATGGTTTTCTGAAATTATGCAATAACTGTAATTGCGGTTATAATTTTTACTTGACTGACAGCACTACAAAAAAATAAATAAATACAAACATCCAATAACAAATGCATTAACTGAGATTCAAGCAAAACTTGCAAGAGAAAAAAAAACAAAAAAACAGAACCATTTTGGTCAAAAAGAGGTATATGTGCACTCTTGAAGTCAAATTGACTGTTCCATGTCAATACATTTACTCCTCCAAGGAAAAGAGAATGTTGCAATGAATTTCCTCATGACTCAGGGAAATAGATCTGGATAGGCCAAGCTAAAAAGCCTTCAACTATATTATTTGACCTTTGTCTTTATCTTCAAATTGTTATTGGTGTGGAGCACAGTAATTCAGACTCATTTACACTGCTGGTAAACTAAGTCAGATGATGCTTGATCGAACTGTCACCTAAAAGAACCTGTCATGGACGACTGGCCTTATTGGGTCCCTATGGAGACGCCATTTCAACCAGACTGGATGCGTCATTAACCAAGACTGAGGAGGCGACAAGAGTGGAATTCAAGAGTTCTGGATGTTTATAAAAAAAATTAAATAAAAAAATATATATATATATATATATATATCAAGTCTTATATATATATATATATATATATATATATATATATATATATATATATATATATATATATATATATATATATATATATATAAAGGAGAACCCAATGTATGGTATTTAAACCTGATTTAAATACATGGACAGCTATACCACAGTTAGGGAGAGCAAACAAACATGCAAATAAAAATTAAAACTGAATCATAATATTAATAAAAATCAGCAGTAGGAGAGGACAAAGGTGTGTGGCTCTAATCTCAGACAAACACGCTCACTCTGGCATCCATAAAGAGTCTCATCCATCTGGCTAGCAGCATATGCCGTGACGTATGTCAGTGACTGCTCTGCTGAGTAAATGATGGAGAGCAGATCAATCAGGGGACTGGGAGGCCCCAAACCTTCACCCTGTCGGCAGAGGAAGATGGAGCAGCTAGACTCAGGTGCAGGAGACCCACCTTCCGTCTGGTGAAAAGGGGCCACTGATAATGGGCTTCTATTGTATGATATACCCAGTCTGCTGGTACTTGTGTTCAGTTAATCTGCTGGTACTCTATGATTTTGGTTGGGGCATGTATTTGTATACTTCAAGTCTAATTAACTTAACACTTCACTTGTATTCTTTAGCTATCAAGACAGGTTCACAAGTCTTTCAGAAGCACCCATATCAAGTCTCTGGTCAAGTGCCAAGTCAAGTCTAAAAATTTTCAAGACCAAGCCAAAGTCATGTTTATGGTCACAAGTCCAAGTCAGGTCTCAAATCTCTTTTGTTACACCAAAAAATGCTGGGGTTTTTCAACCCATGTTTGGGTCAAATATAGACAAACCCAACCGTTGAGTTTAAAATGTAATCAAAAAATTTAAACCAAGGTTAGGTTTGTCCATATTTGACCCAAATATGGGTTGAAACAACTCAGCATTTTTAGAGTGTAATAGTTCTATATATGCTGAAGATTATAAAGTCAATTAATTTAACTCTGACTTGAAATATATTCATACACTACCATTCAAAAATTTGGAGTTGGTACAATTTTGTAATGCTTTTTAAAGAAGTCAAAAAAATAAATAAATAAAATAACTGCATTTGTTTGAAACAGGAATCTTTTGCAACACTGTATATGTCTTAACCCTCAATTTAATGTGTCATTGCAGAAAAAAAAATATTAAGGTATATTTCATCTTATTAAAGTCTTTTTAAAGTATTAAAGTCTCAAGTCAACTGCTTATGAGACTGACAAGTCTTAAGTCAGTTTTTGCCACCGAAGTCAGACATTCCATGATTACACACCAATTCTCAGACTATGAATATTAAAATTATTGTTAATGGTAGACAACAACATGCCACAGACTCTATCAATACATATTAACTCAGAATATCCCTTCAACTAAAAGTCAAAACCCAATCACAGACAAACGTATCTTTTGCAGGACACAGTCATTACATCAGTGTAAAACTCATCCTGACCTTCACCAGTAGCTCTAGAGTAGCACAATACATCTCTCTGAAACATCTCTTTAGAATGATGTCCATCCCAGATCATAAAAGTGCCACCAGGGAAAGAAGGCCACAATAGAAACAGACTATAAATTCAATGAAGGATGCAAGTTGGAAGCATGAGGGCAGCTCTCCTTGACTTTGAGGTGCTTCTGTCACAAATCTGTTTCTTCCTTGTTCTCAGCATTCAATTATCATTGCTGTATCAGTAGACAGGATCAGTGACCTGCTTCATACCAGATGACTTCATCACAGGAGTAACCTCAGCGAGACTGGGAGGTATCAGTCGGAATGGGACAGGAAAGAGCAGCTTCTGTTTAAATCAGTAATAAGAGGTGGGAACTAGCGATTTCCAGGTCATGATATGATAATACTGCAATTCTTTAGTTAGATTAGTGTGATTTAAAACTTTGTTTTTCATTTATTTGCACTGGACCTCAGTGCTTTGTGCGATTTTATTCTTGGACAAATAGATACAGACTTGCTTTGAGTGGTGTCCTCCCCCAACCCCCCAAACCCCTCTTGTTAACATTAGTTAATGCACTGTGAACTAACATGAACAAACAATGAACAACTGTATTTTCATTAACTAACGTTAACGAAGATTAATAAATACAGTAACAAATGAATTGCTCATGGTTAGTTCATGTTAGTTAATACATTAACTGACGTTTAACTAATGAACCTTATTGTAAAGTGTTACCAAATATAAAAATACAGTTGTTGACAGTACAGTAACACAAAGTAATGTGCAATGTGAACACAAAGTAGAAACACATCCAAATATGATTTCAGTATTTTTGAAAACTGTGTGAAAAAGGGTAGAGCTAAACATGCCTAAAGTCTGAAGCCACTAGTGAATATGCTTCTATTTTGCATTTTTCTAAATGAATTTTTTTTTTTCATTACAAATGATATCAGAATAACTCAAGCTAAAATGGACTCCACAACTTTGTGATGATGAATAAAAGAGAGAGAGAGAGAGAGAGAGAGAGAGAGAGAGAGAGAGAGAGAGATGAGTGATCCCCTCCTACGACTCATCAATTTATCGACTCATGCAGGACACAGTGTGTAAATGCTGATATGAGCAACAGTCACGGCTGCTCTCCTCCAGCTCATTGATAGTGACAGAGGTGCTATGGTTGGCCGTTTGCCTCTGCACAAACTACTTACGCCTAACTGAAAAATCAATAAAATCTTCGGACAACCTGACACTGATCAGCAGCAGTCGAAGGTCATCTGTAGCAACCAAATGAGGAGGGTGTGTGACTGTGTGTGTGGAGTGACGAGCCACTTCAGAATGTTTGTAGGACAAGCGTAACAATACTTTCACTGCATAACATCCCTCCCACCTTCCCTCCTCTCCTCCTACCCAATTAGGTGTGAACAGAGCTTATCCTTCAGAAGATATTCGACTGCCTGAAGCGAAAAGCAGTGGACCAATCTGGGAAGATGTTTTATATAAAGCAAACACGTGTGAAGTCAAGGATTAAATGATATAAAATATGGAATTTATTATTGTTCAATCTGGTATCATTTCACACTGAAACATACACTCATGGAATTGGCACCCACAAGTATTTGGATTCTACACACACTTTGAATGTATGGATTACATTGTTCTATAAAACAAAATATTAAACCGACTGGTGTCAAGGTGATTTTTAGTACATATATGAAGTCAGTTCTCCTCCAGTTCACACAGGTGTCGTGGGTAGGGTTGCACAAGCCGTTTGCAAGTTCTTTCTTAAATTGGAACGTAAAGTTCACACAACTTGCTAGTTTGTAACTAAATCTGTACTTTATGCAGTTGCACCATTTGTTCGTAAAGGGTTAGTTCACCCAAAAATGAAAATAATGTCATTAATTACTCATGCCGTTCCACACCCGTAAGAACTTTGTTCATCTTCGGAACACAAATTAAGATATTTTTGTTGAAATCCAATGGCTCGGTGAGGCCTGCATAGCCAGCAATGACATTTCCTCTCTCAAGATCCATTAATGTACTAAAAACATATTTAAATCAGTTCATTTGAGTACAGTGGTTCAATATTAATATTATAAAGTGACGAGAATATTTTTGGTGCGCCAAAAAAACAACATAACGACTCATATAGTGTTTGCCAATTTTAAAACACAATCTTTTGTGTTGAATCATGATTCGGATCACGTGTCAAACCGCCAAACTACTGAAATCATGTGACTTTGGCGCTCCAAACAGCTGATTCGACACAAAAGATTCATAACGCTCCAAAGCTTCATGAAGCAGTGTTTTGAAATCGGCCATCACTATATAAGTCAAGAGATTATTGATGCAGTTCAGTCAGTCTGCTATAACCGTTACTCCCGATCTTAGGCTTCCGTAAATATTTATTTTATATGTACAGTTAAGCTTCAACTAAGTTTAATGGTGCAATGCAAAAATATTTAGTAGTGCGTAAGTTGTGACTTAGTGCCCATTTACATCAAAACTAAGCTATGTTGTAACTTATCCACAGCTTGTGCAACCGGTGTATAACAATATTGATTTAAATATATTTTCAACAATACATCTAATACTAAAAAATTTTTTTTTTGTAAAATATTTTACTTTTTTTGTTGTATTTTGTTATCAAATGAAGTGACATTCATACATGCCAAAGTTAAAGCGCCCTATTAAAATGTACTCTCTATGTTCACAGTAGCAGACTTTTGTTGGATTTTTACTAATGTGTATAGTATACAGTTTTTAAGGAGTGCAGTGTTCTACTGTATCCCACAGTCCCACATACTTGATTTGGCATCCCATTTCTAGGTTGATTAATGAACTGGAAATAATAATTTGATCATTACACAAAAATGTAATTATTAATGCTGATAATAACTGGACCCATGCAAGAACAATTTAGCGCAGTACTATTTGAAAAACATTTACTGCAGAATATAGCCTACTATTTCAGAGCTTGTCTTTTCCAAATAAATTTTGTTCTGAAAAAGGAAAATTGAATTTGGTCTGGGGGTCCTATGCTGATTAGCTCTAAATGTCAAAGTGTTTCAGAACAGCACAGCAATATATAACACTAAGAGCAGTAGAGAACCATGGGTACAACATAGTAGAGAGTGGCTGATCAGGAAAATCCTAAAACAGATCAAATGCAGACGGTGAATGCGAGGGACACAGAGAGACACCCATCTGCTCCATGACCTCACCAGATCTCCCTGGCAGATGCGGAAAGGCCTGCCAAGCAATTAGTACCACTGGTTGACTTGTTTGGGGCCGTCTCCTAGGGGCAAATGCAGCTGGGGCCGTCTGTATGTGTGTGAAACGTGGGTAAGACGGTGTGCCTTTTTGGCCTGCTGCCTCTCACATTTCCATTGTGGAGGAGAAAAAGACTACAGGCGAAAAGCATCTGTAACTGACATTCTCCCCCTCTTATCATTGACATGAAAGAGCAAAACATGCTAACTTCAGCTGAGACGGAAAGAAAAAATGCTGCACTTTTTTTTTCTCTCCTCCTAAACGAGCCTGGAGGACAATGTAGTTGTGTTTTTATTCACCAAGGATGTCGTTACACTTCACGGCACAGGAATACTACATCTTTAAGGATTTACCAGAAATGTAAATAAGAACTTGAAAGAAATACTCTGACTAATAAATAAATAAATACAGTGAAACAGAACAGGGCGGAAAACCCAAGACAAATAATTTCATAATCCGTCACATACAGGAAAGTCAAAGCATGATGGGACTACAAGGAGATGAACGTTTCTGCTCTATGTGGAGAGTATCTCTGCCACCTCAGCATTTTTCCTGTTTAAATATACCTTGAAATATATGCTTTGTAGGAAACCCCATAGAGCTTGTCTTAGTTTTGAAGGTGCCCCTGAAGTTACCCGGATCACTGTTTTTCTTTTTTCTTTGATCAGCCAACACTATCTGGATCTTTTTTAACTAGGTCAGATGACCTGGAAATCACGTTAGCCTCTTCAAGATGTAGCGACACAAGGAATGAGAAAGAGAGAGAGTCTTATCAGACACTGTCCAGTGTTGTAGAGAGGATCAGAGTGGAGTCATCAGATCAAAGAGGAGTGGCTCCACACTACCGTGCCTCTCTCATCTTCTCGTTCAGTCTGCTCACTAAGACGAAAGCTCTTTCGGTCTCCAGATAATACGGAATGTTTTCAAAAAGAGATAAAGGGGGAAAAAAGAGCCCAAAAGCATTTCTTCTTGTGTTAGAGCTTATTTAAATGGTTCTATTCAGATCTGCTAAGTGTATGATTAGGTTCAAGAACACTTTTTTGGC
This sequence comes from Megalobrama amblycephala, assembly GCF_018812025.1. Lineage (NCBI taxonomy): Eukaryota > Metazoa > Chordata > Actinopteri > Cypriniformes > Xenocyprididae > Megalobrama > Megalobrama amblycephala. Next base: position 45,034,953 of record NC_063050.1, read on the forward strand.
ACTTTAGTGTTAGAAGAATCACAGAAATTCTACCACTTGCTGAGCTTTCAGTGATTTAAAACCGAGCTAACATTTATAGCCAACTGCCTTTGACCTTTATATTAAAACGATTCAAAGAAGGAAAGGTAGTTAAATAACACTCATAAAAAGGAAAAAGTTTGGGGATTATTTCATGTGATTTATGCTAAAATTTGGTTAGTTATTTAATAAATAATAATTAGTTTAACACATAACTAAATATTAAGGAAAAATAGTAACGGAGATTTAAATTTTCTGTGTGAATGAATGCAATATCAACTAATCGTAATCAAATATGTCATGTTGAAGATGCTATAAATGTTTGTAAAATAGAAATGGAAATAAGGTTGATGTCGAATTATTTTGAAGATGACATTATGTATATGCTGAGTTTGTCAGTGGTTTTGAGATTTGAAATGAAGCCATGTCTCAAACTGCCTGCTCCCTGTTTGGACTTTTTACAGTTAAACAAGCAAATAATCCTTGTTTTCACATATTTGCAAATAAAACGTAACCCTTTCACCCACCAAAAAAAAAAAAAAAAAAAAAGTGTGTGTGTGTGTGTGGAGGGGGAGGGGGTGCAAAACTTCTAACATTTGTGCAGTTTGTGCAAATAAATACAATGCTTCCACATGCCAAAAAATGAAATGTATTAAATAGTAATAGCCTCACACCTTAATAAATTGTACCTATCTGCAAAAGATCACCTTGAATTCAATTGATTATCACTTTAACTGGCCAAAACATTTTTGACAAGATACAAAACAAGATAAACAAATCCATTAATAACAGTAGGCTAATTAAAAGATTAAGTGATTAATTTGCTTAATTCTTGAATTAGCAAAAGTGCATTTCAGATTATGTAAAAGTGTGTTAACCTTAATTGATTTTAGACTAAACATTTAATTACATGATTATTCAGTGCAGAAATTGAAAGCAAGTATTCACGTTGCTTTTTAAAACTTTAAAACCATGATTTTAAACCATCACATGATTTATTTAACATGTAGCATTCTACAATTTACTTTCTTTACCATTACAGAACGAAGTCAAATATGAACGGATGAAGTGACTGGAGAACCCCATAGCAAATACTTGTTGCACATCCTTTTATTCAAAAAAAAATATAATAATAAACAAATAAATGAATGAAATAAAACGTTTGTTTTCAAGAACTAAACTTACATAAAAATGAAATATTACGTAAAATGCATTCCAATCACATCGCTGTAGCAATATTAATCATCATCTCCTGGCGTCTGATTTCGTGATGTTGTTTCACTTGGTTTAGGAGCAAAAACAATGTTTGTGTAAATAAATAAAACACCGTAAAGTGTCTTTAACGAAAGAACATTCGCTCAGCGTGACTCTAACAGTGTTTTACTCAAGCGAAAAATAAAACACCCGCGGGCTCTCAGATGGGCTTAACAACACAAACTCTTGACATTCGTTTCTCTCACTGTAAAAACACACTCACTCGCGACGGATCGATACTTTGAATGGCCTCATTTAGCGCAACGCATCCTACAGCACGCCCGCTATGTCTGCAGACTTCCTCATAAGCCTGTCGTTAAGACAACTGTGATGAGAGCTGAACTCATACAACATGAAGCCTGGCTTGATAAGAGACTTCAATTACCACGCCAAACAATCTCTCCTCTCTAAATTATTCATCTTAACACGCTATGCAGTCGAAGAGATGCTGCTCAGATTCACTTAACTCCTGTGAGAACACAGCAACGGCGGGGATTAAAATATGGAAACAAAATTGTTATTTTAATGACAGCAATGAATGTAGCGAGCGAACGGAAATACGCTGCCTTGATATTTATAAAGGTAGGCTAATTAAATACAAAAAGGATAAGATATATACTACGCACAAAAAATACACTAAATTACTTGCATTAAAGAAAAATTGATGAAGTAAATAAATACATTTGTTTCTTTAAAAAAATAAAATAAAAAAAAATAAAGAAAAGGTAGGCTACGCAACCAAGCTTTAACTGCAAGCCACTAATAGCCTAAATCTTTTTACTTTTAGGCTCTTTTTCCATTTCTGTCCTAAAAACGTTATTTTATTTTCATTATATCAAGTGCATGCAGAAGTTAAACCTTGAATATCTTCTGTAAATAACACGTGTGCAGGTTGCTTTATATACATCCGCACTGGAGCGTTTCTAAACCCCAATTCATTTCGGCTCACCATCATTTAATTAAAATAACACTGAATAACCCGAATGACATAGGCTATCAGACGCTAAAAACGTTTCATTATGTACTAAATTATACTGACCATAGCAGAGAAATTAAAAATAATACACTATAATTTTTAACTATCTATTAGACTCGCATAAAATATGGCTAAGTATGAACATACTGGAGAATTAGAAAAGTTAAACCAATCTGAATCACTATGTTTTCGGCATTATTACAATATTACAGAAGCTACACCTCCACGACCATGCGACCATGAGCACACACACACACACACACACACGCATATTTGATCGATTTAAAGCAGTATCCAGCTTTCTGAGTATAGGGTGAAATGGCGGTGGACGAAAGCAACAGCAGTGCGCGATTAATAACCTTACAGTGGCAAAAACAGGCTCTCTTTAAAAAAAAAAAAATCTTTAGCAACCAACTCTTAAAGACCAAAAGTGAATTCTATGTAAACAAAAATAAACAACTAGCTACATCGCAATAAACAAACAAGTATTCCAAATTTAGCATATTTTTAGCGTATAGCCTACTACTAAACGATTAAATGTACACACGGTGAGATAACAAGCACCAAACATGTAAAATCGTTGTATTGCATGTTAAATAAAGTAGGCTAAAGCGTTTATGTGAAATATGTGCTCTTAATGGTCGTCTGTATAGCCTAACCTGCAGGAGCCGTGTCTCGAGCGCTGGATGTTCAAGAGGAGAGAGTCTCTCCAGCGCACGGAGTCCGTGATTGGCCAACAGCACTGACAGCTCCCCCGCTGATTGGCCAGGAACAGATGCCCGTCCCCCTTTCATTCCGGCTAGAGGACCATTCATAAACTAAACAATTCCAACACTCACGGCTGAGTCTGGACAACTGCACACTGGCGCACAGTTTTCATGCGCAAACACAAGTGAGAAAGATGATGACATGACGCGCGGAGATTTATCCTGCAGCTGATACTGGCTCGGACAACATCTTAAATCCTTAAAACATTTTCAAGTCGAGTTGGGAAAGTCGCACCGCGTTGCATCCACCCGTTTCCTGGTCCAAACTTGACGTCTATCCGCTGTGGGCGCAAACTTCATCACTTCATCTTTTTTTTTTCTTTTTGCTGGGAGTTGTGCCTCTGGCTTCACCGGTAAGCATTGGATCCATCGGCGTACTGCGAAACTCCGGTCTACAGTCCGGATCTGTGCCCCAATATGATTGCAACGCAAGCAAAGCTGGTTTACCAGCTCAATAAATATTACAACGAAAGATGCCAGGCGCGCAAAGCGGCCATCGCCAAGACCATACGAGAGGTGTGTAAGGTGGTGTCGGATGTGCTGAAGGAGGTTGAGGTCCAGGAGCCCCGTTTCATCAGCTCCTTGAGCGAGATAGACGCGCGCTATGAGGGCATGGAGGTCATCGCACCCAACGAGTTTGAGGTCGTGCTTTACCTGAACCAGATGGGAGTCTTCAACTTCGTGGATGACGGCTCTCTGCCGGGCTGCGCGGTGCTCAAACTCAGCGACGGCCGAAAGAGGAGCATGTCCCTGTGGGTGGAGTTCATTACCGCCTCCGGTTATCTGTCGGCACGAAAGATCCGCTCCCGCTTCCAGACGCTGGTGGCCCAGGCCGTGGATAAATGCAGCTACCGGGACGTGGTTAAGATGGTGGCGGACACGAGCGAAGTGAAACTGCGCATTCGGGAGAGGTACGTGGTGCAAATCACTCCGGCCTTCAAGTGCACGGGTATCTGGCCTAGAAGTGCCGCTCAGTGGCCCATGCCTCACATCCCGTGGCCCGGGCCGAACCGGGTAGCGGAAGTAAAAGCGGAGGGTTTTAACCTCCTCTCTAAAGAGTGCTACTCGTTAACGGGGAAACAGAGCTCGGCGGAAAGCGACGCCTGGGTTTTGCAGTTCGCCGAGGCCGAGAACAGGCTTCTGATGTCGGGCTGTAGGAAGAAATGCCTCTCTATTCTAAAGACTCTGCGTGACCGACACCTCGAGCTGCCGGGACAGCCGCTCAATAACTACCACATGAAGACCCTGCTGCTGTACGAGTGTGAGAAACACCCGCGGGAGACTGACTGGGACGAGTCGTGCCTCGGCGACCGTCTGAACGGTATTCTGCTGCAGCTCATCTCCTGTCTGCAGTGCCGTCGGTGCCCACATTACTTCTTACCCAATCTAGACCTGTTTCAGGGTAAACCACACTCAGCCCTGGAGACAGCGGCCAAACAGACCTGGAGACTGGCCAGAGAAATCCTTACCAACGCTAAAAGTTTGGATAAACTGTAAGATGCAAAAGGAGGACATTTTATGGTGAATATTAACGGACGTTTGAGATCACAACACTGAAAGTGGAGAGAATGTGATCGTGGTGCTCTCTCTGAATAAAATGAAAGATTAAAATAAAACTTAAGATTGCAAAACTTAGCATTTGCTTTTGCCAAGGCTCACACGGGACATTGCAGAAGAGAGAAATGAAGGTACATTTTAAACTAAGTGTAATGATTTTGTTGTTTGTTTGAACTGTTTTCACAAAGTGAAAATTTTATTTAAATATATGCACAAGATCTTTAATTGCGAATTACAAAATGTAGCGTGCCAAGTTCAATTTTTTTCATGATGTGATCAAAAATTGAAACGTGTAATAAAATCATGACACGATGAAATTTAAACTTGGCATTTGTCATTACTTAATTCAAAAACAAAAACTCTTGACATTAATGGGACTACGATAGATAAGCTAGACGCATGAATAATTAAGCATATAGTTTTGTGATTTGTCTTCGCTATTTAAACAAAAGCAAAGCTAGAATTAATTAATACAGTGTGTATTTGTGGACTGGTCATTTATTTTAACTCGTAGAAAACGAAACGTAGAAAATACGCGAGGCCTGTTGCTCTGAGATAAAAAGGAGATTTAATAAATAAAGATAAAGATGAGCAAAATAGACGCTAGCAACAAAATAAAGGTTAGCGTATTTAAAAAAAAAAAAAAAATGGCAATAATGGATAGCACTTTGTGAAACAGCAAAGACCACTCACACTTCTAAATAAAATGTAAAAATAAAACGTAAATAACCGATCTTTCACACACACCAAAAGTACTTCATTTCACTGATTAAAAACCAAATAAGCATCGCATAAAACATAAAAATGTTCAAATAAAGACACTCGGCTTTTTAACATTTTCGAGTGAATTATTGTTATTAATAACAATAATAGGCTAATGCTTGGGAGTCATTTAGCTTACTCTGGAAAACCCCGTTTAAAAAAAAAAAACTTTTTTATTATTAATTATAAAAACAAGAGCAGCTTATTAGAATTAAAACCCTTCTGAAAGAAATACTTAGACAATGTTTTGCTACAAAGAAATAATTACTTTACTAAAACAGATATGCTGGAAAAGTAACCATTTTAGCTCACAATTATGTTACTATAGTCAACAACAACAAATTATTATTAATCTAGCTTTTAAGAAAACAACTTTATTGAAATCCATATATTTGAAGTACTTAAACAGAAAAGGGCACAGTTAAGGAAACACTAAAAGTTGATATCCTTTGTTGCTCCACAGGCAAAACAAAAGTCCTAGCAATTCAAGCATTCAGAATAATTTATTTCTCTTCAAGCATTCAATAGTGAGGATTTTCGTTGGCACACCTCAGATAAGCCAGTGGTGATGGCAAGTAAAACTTTAATAGCCTTGACCCACATATGTTACAAACAGCTGACACACATGCAACATGCTATGAGGAAAGAGAGCACTGTTTTCTGTCTTTGTGTTATGATTTACGATAAGATGACCACAAACAGCCAATACTCACAAACTCTGTGTGGAAAGGTAAACCATAATAATGTTGTGAATGCACATTAAAGGATCTTGGTTATACTACGGCTGGTCACTCCATTTTAGTGTGCACATATCATGGGACATTTTGGATGAGAAACCCTCTTACCTTGGGATCAATGTTCTTAAAACTCGGGTCTTCTTCATCCACCTCAAAGTATAACTCTAGTGCCGTGATGGACAGTGTGCCTTTTACCACTACAGCGGGTGCAACCAGCTGTGCGGTGGTGCTCAGGTTAACAGGCCCTACGGATCACAGAAGAGCACAGCGGTTAGTGTGTGTGTGTGTGTGTGTGTGTGTGTGTGCGCGCCTCCCCCACCCTCTACAGCCCTTGGCATAGAAAACATTTCAAAGGAGTATGGAGTGTTTACTTGAACACATAAACTCAACAAGGGCACATATTGACTTCCTGATAGAACATCTTTAACATCTTTAGTTTTAATAAGTTTGGAGCATGGGGGGGGGATGGATTCTCCAAAGTAAAGCTACAGTCATTTTAGAATAATAAGGATGAAGTCAAATGATAACTTCAAAAAACACTATAAGACACAATAAAATAAATATTGATTTAGGCTCAATCTATATTTTATTGCATGCGCGATTTTAAATAATAATTCTAATAAAATCTTACCAATGTAAATTAAGTAATTCCATATTGCCTAAAATCATAATATTACAACTTTCTTAATATTACTGTTTAGCAATTGAACCATGAAAAAAACAACAATGGAGATTTGTTAAAAGTAAACAAATAAAGCATTAATTATTAATTAATTTATCAATCAATTTAAGAACGATTTAATTACAATATATCGCATTTTTTTAAAAAGCAAATTCATTAAACTATTAAAAAAAAGGATTATCCCGTGCACAATGACATATTTAAGCGCTTCATCTGTCATTGAAATGGTATAGTCTAGATGTCAAAAAAGCGCTGAAATCCGCTGTCAATCAGCGCGCATTGATTGCGGGCTTTGGGTTTAATCTGTCATCAATCTTAATTTATGCCAGCATGACAATGTTGAAGGGTCGCTCTGGGGAATTTCTGCCTCTCTGCATGCGCAGAGCATCGGATTTGCGCTTGCAAACTGCCGTTGCAGTCAGTACCACCAGAAGCCCATGTTTGATTTCCCCAAGCACCCTTCAATTCACAGACGCATGGCATGATCAGATAAGTTCATCAGCATGTAATACGACTGAGAAATAACATGTTTCCCCCCCGTGAAACCGGAACGTGTTTCAATTAGCCTACACCTGAATCAAACAGCTCGCTAAGTAGATGATCGGCAACGACGCGAATCTCCACGATAATTTGCACTTTATTTGAGAGAGACAGTCTTTTATTACAGGGCAGACTGACAGCCCGATTGAGATCAAACATATATAAACGCGTTACTGAAGAAATAGACCCAATAAAACCCGATTTATGTTCGGATGAACAGATTATTAGTCTAATTTGTACATTTTTGCGATTTTGAGAGCACCGAGACAAACAACTTAACCAACAAAATATATTTATATAGGCTAATTGTGTTAAAATAATTAAACAGCCTATCGTTGACGCATTTAAAGTCAACACTGTTAAAAGTCATTAAAAATATTATTTAAAAACTTTTTAGAGATTTGTATTATTACTTCATTGAAAAATATAAGATCCAAGTATAAGTGAGGTTTTTCAGAAGAAACAAATTTTCTAAGAAAATGATCATAATTTTCTGCTTTTGGCCGACAGCGAGCAGACACATACAAGTGTGTTGTTTAGCTAGTAATGAAGGGAACAAATTACGTTTCATAATATTTTAATTTATATTTTTGCCCATTTATTTAACCCAGCGAAAATTGCAAGTATTTTGATTATTAGTTGTTTTAAAGAAGGGACTTATACCCTAAGCTCACTGCAGACTCCTGTGGGCCTTCGAGCGCTGTTCAGCCCTCACTCAAATCTAACCCGATCACAGGCCGCTAATGAGAGGACTGCCTCAGATAATGGTGTGATCCCCTCATTAACGGCCGAAGAGATGGGGGTGACACTGCTAGAGCGCAACGGAACAAACTAGAACGCTGCCATATTCAACGGAGCTGGCTAAGTGCGCGCGCCTAGAGAGCTTTATTTATTGCGTTCTATAAAATGCGCACGCAGCGCATTTCGTCTCAGACAGGAGCGTTCTAGTTTGTGCGTCGCTAGGCGGCTGTTCTTTACCTGTGAGATTCTCCAACTCTTTCTCCTCCAAGGATGAGAGAGTATCATCGTCCTCCAAGAGCAGCTCACTCTCTGAGTTCTGCTTCCCCAGCACTGAACTCCTGATGGACTGTTTGCCTTTCAGCACGTCCTCCTCTGGAGCTGCACAAAACAAAACATCACATTCCTTCAAGCGTAACCGCGCAAAAACTTTAAACGGCTGTCAGTTTACGTGTACTCAGGTAAGTTGACGGCACAAAAGCTTAGATACAATTTTTTTTATTATATAGGCAATATGAATATTTGATATTTTATATTAAAATTCCAAACACTGAATAAATACGTTTTAAGCGCTACTGTAATACAATATAGTTGTTTGTCCTAAATGGCCTCAAGTTAACATGACAACAACACCATAAAGGCTACTAGCCGCCATTTTAATTTACTTTTTTTTGGATCCGATAACATTTTCACTTGCATTATTTTAAAAGTCAGAATATTAAAACAGCATATTAACATAATGACGGTAAATCATCATGGATAATTTTATGGCGTATTTGATTAAACGATGTAGAACATTTTGAAAACGATGTAGCTGAAATTTCACCAAATCCAGATGGATATTTCTTTCAAAATAGTAATTTTACCTAATAATTTAGAAAAAGAAAAAAAACACACACACATTCAGCTGACCAAAGTGCGTGTCCATGTCATTATAGGCTTTATGTTTCAATTAGTAAAGAAAATTTACAAAGGATGTGCTTGCTTGTGTTATATAATCAAATAACTAATATTTATAGTCTAAATATCTAATAAGAGAGCTACTTGTTAACATTAAAACGTTTTGAATTGCACTTAAACTGAAAGCCCATTGCCAGACATACATTCTGCGCCATATGCCAAGCTCACCCCTGACAAAAATCAGGAGTGGTCCTGACTGATTTCAACAGCACATGACTTGAGGTTCCGCATAGATTATTTAAGAAAAATGGTAATCTGTAAACATTTACAGAGCACTGCATTCCCAAGTGAGGGGCAAAAATGGGTCTACAGTAGAAACAAAGGCAATCCTTCATCTATGTAAACAGAGAGAGGTGATGGGGCAGTCTCTCATCAGACTGCTTGGGCCTACTGGAGCTACACAGAGTCCAGTCCAGAACTGTGTGGACGCACAGCCACGTGACCTCTGCCCCCTCTCTCCAGATACATCACCTGAGGGGGTTTGCATTTGCACTTGAAGCAAAACCCTAAGACAACCCTTTATAAATAGAGCCCTAAACCATTAGAAAAGCAGAGCAAAGAAATCTCTTGTCATGGAAAGTATGCTGGTGCACTGATATTTAGAACGGTCTTCCTGTAATTAACTCTCCCTAGAGAATTTGTAGTTAGCAGCAGTGAAATTACTACCAGCTTCCTAATACATACCACATGCCCGTGTGCTCACAGCAGACAGAGTAGACACAAGGATGTGACAAAAAAATGGTGTTACTTCTGTGCATTCAGCCACAATAATATTTAATTATATGTATTTACTATTGTGTCTGAAGCTAGTTGAGATGAAGTCACTTCTTTCTAATACTTTGTGAGATCATACAGGCCAAACTGCTAAAAATATTGAATATAACCCCAAATAACAAAAACTATAGTATATATTATTTCAAATCAAAAGTTTTAAGGAAACTGTGGGATGTCCAGCTGCATTTTTAATGTAATAACTTGAGTGCTACCAACACTGATGAGAAGCTAAACTTGGAGAGAACAAATATTAGCATGAATACATCAAGACAGTATAAGAATAAAGAAAAACATGAAAATTAATATAACAATAATAAGATAAGTACATTCAGTCATTAAGTACATTAAGTCTAGAAGGACAAAATGATTTTTTAAATTTTTTTATTATTATTTTTTTTTAAGCATTTTCTAAAAAAAAGTTTACTTTTGGCTTTGGAATTATATGAGACCTCAATATGCATTCTGCACATCCACTTAAATAATACTGTCCAATAGGGCTGTCAAACGATTAATCACGATTAATCGCATACAAAATAAAAGTTCGAGTTTGCCTAATATATGTGGGTGTACTGTGTGTAATTATTATGTATATATAAATACAAATACATCCATGTATATATTTGAGAAATATTTACAAGTATATATTTATTTATATTTTTATATAATTTATATTATATATAAATAAATTTTTTGTACACAAAAACATATTTCTCTTAAATATATACATTAATTTGTGTGTATTTATATATACATATTAATTACACACATATACAAACTCAAACTTTTATTTTGTATGCGATTAATCGCGATTAATCGTTTGACAGCCCTACTGTCCAATCAAACTTTGGATCCCTAGTAGATTCAAAAAAAGTGTTAAGAAAAACTACAGTGAAGAACAAATTTACCAATGCCCTGAACGAGTCAAAAACCCATGTTGTAAGATTACATTCAGACATCAACTTTACTTAAATAGCTCATTCATTCCCCTCATTCAGCAAATGCTAATGTAAATACATGCAGTTGCGTTACACTTTTAAGCTCTGTTTCTCTTTTCCGTGCAGGTTCAAATGCTCATTTATATGCGACTACGGAGGCAAAGCAATTAAATTGTCAGAATTAACAAATTTGTTTTTAACACAAGTGCAGCCAGGAGTGAAGTCAGGAGGTGCTTATTGATCACAGGAACAGAGACATTAGTCTTCAGGTATTTACACTCCTTTGAGTCGCCCAACATCGTACCCCCACCTAGTCAAATCAATCCCTAGAAAAGATGGCGCTTTCCAGCCATAAATACATATCTTACCAAACTACCAGCCATCCGCCTTAGGGGTGTAAATCGTACCAATGTTTCCTGGCTGGCGATGAATGATCGCAATTGTGCATGCCAAAAAGGGAAGTTTTGATATGATGATATATTCTGAGTGATGAAAACGAAAATAATTTGCAAGCAAGCCTTTCTATATTCATCAAGTAGAAATGCTGTTTCTTTTAAATACTGTGACTTGTCTGTAATTTAAAAAAAAAAGACTATATACGGCTATGCCTTATTAGTCCAAATGTTAAATTATATATATATATATATATATATATATATATATATATATATATGTGTGTGTGTGTGTATTTTGTATGTATATATATATATATATATATATATATATATATATACACACACACACACATTGTATATATTATCTTATACCAACTAAACTAAGTATAGAGCAAAACACCTTTAGTCAACTGCTGAAAATGACAGTAAATTGTTCTAAGTAAATAAATAAATAAATCATGACTTTCTTCCACATGTCATGTGAATAATTACAGCCAGATATGACCCTTGTGCACTGTTTGAAAACTTGAGATCTTGCCCGAGACTTTCATTCCACTTCCGCAACAAATTTAGGGTCAACAGAAAAGACATAAGCTTTCTATGGAGGAGAGGGGCAGACAAACATCAATATTATGAGCATTAATTAACTGCTAAAGCATCTTTCTGCTGTCCATTCACTTTCCCCCCTTCCATCTTATTATGAGTTTAGAATCATTTACTTTTTTAAAATACTTAATTATTTATGAAATATGCACTGAGTCATAGCTGTTTTTTTGTGTTTGTCCTGTATAGGGTTTTTAGCTAAAGTTGAAGACAATTAATATATGCATATAAATACTTGATGGATGGATTGATTATTTCCTGCGCTGGATGGACACTGGGGAAGAGTATAATGAAGGGTTTTAAGGCCTTAAAGTTTTAGGTTCCATTTCAAAGATGATTCAAAGTGTTCCTTAAGGAACACTTGAACTTAACCAAGTCAGCAAAAGTTAGCAAAAGAAAAAGGGAAGACTACAGAGAAGAAAACGTAGAGGACGAAGTGAAAAGGGAGAAATCATTGGGTCCCCCTCAGGGCCCTCCATCCAGCTGCATATTATGACCATTAGGGCAGCACATCGGTCTCAGAGGATGCTGGGATTCTGAACACTTATTGCTTTTAGATCACATTCTTATTGACTTCTGTCACATTGGTCGTTTGTCTTGAGGACCTATGTCATTCTAAGGGGGGACTAAGCAGTGACATATTGGAGACATTTTTTTTCTCAGAAATGGCCCCGTTTCCGAGGGGTGCAATAGGTTAAGCTGCTCAAGTCCAAGTGAATGGCACTGATTGTAAAGCCTGCTATCTCTCAGTGTGGCTAAAATCTCATCAGAAAAAATATATATATTCAGGAGTCTGCAAAACACTTTAACTCTCACATGCTGTATGCATTGCTGCAGTGAATGAAGTGACAGAGGCAGGGCTCCTTTTAAACACAACAAAAAAAAGAGAAAGAGGAACGGATTAAAATCAGCTGCACTTATTGTACAAATTTCAAATACAAGGAGAATGTGATGTACACAGAAGCAATAATAACGACATTAAATGAGGAGAGGGTACACACTTGTGATAGCATGGAAAACACCAATCTAAAATGAATAACTCATTATGTTCATTACGGATTATAAGATGGATATTTCAAATGAGATGACTTATTAAATAAAGAAAATATAATGAGAAATATATTATGAATAAATGATGCACATTTCATATAATTGAAGTCATTTCAGGGTGGAAAACAACTAAAGGCGCTTGTTTTTAATTCCTTTTCTTATACAAGAGAATAATTAAAAATGCATTCCTCTAGTTTGATGCAAAAGGAAACTACATTTGCAACAATATTATGCCTACATATGCATGTTATCCCTTGATATAACACATTATAAAGTTGTATAAAGGCATTATACATGCATTATAATGCATTAAGAATACTCTTATGATGCATTATAAAAGCAGGCTTCGTCTGGTGTTATAATGCATTGTACTCTTAAAAGTTACCACAAATATGTAAGTATTATAATGTATTGTAACCGCTGTTATGATTATTTATCAGATGATACAACATATAAGGTTGTTTATAAGGTATAAATAATACCATTATAAATACAGGCTTCAGAAAGTGTTACCAAAGGTTTTTTTTTTTTCTTGCTAATTTTTCCCTTGCTGTGATGTAAACTGTAGCTGTAATGATTCTCAGATTTTATGATGCATTTTACTAGTAGATACTGTCTGCGACAGAATTTATAAAAAAAAAAAAAAAAAAAAAGTGCACACACCAGTGTTGGGGAGTCACTAACTACACCTGGTGATGTTACTAACTAGCTAGCTCATCTTCCAGTAACAAGTTATACTTTATTTTGAACCAGTAAAAATAGTTCACTTATTCAAATCTGCGTAAAAGTAATACAATTATTTAGTTAAAAGGTGCTGCTTATTGAGGTGTTTTAAAATAATTTTGGTATACACAAACACATGATATATGATATGATATGATATATGATATGATAAGATATATACAGTATATTTCTCAAAAATATCCTTTTTTGAACCAGAGAAATACAGCTCTGAATGAAATAAAATGTATATAATCTCATACGTGCGTATTTTAGGACACTGCCCCCTTAAATAGCTTAAACATAGTTAATTATTTTATAAACTACAAACCACTACTCTTTTGAAATAGTTAACTCCTTTAAAAGATGAGTAGCTTGTAACACTGCTGCACACACATCTAACCCAAACACAAAGCTCTTTGCCACTAGCTCTCCCATTAACTTCACAACTTCACTTACCTATAATACCAGCAGCTGTCATGCATGGGAAGGAAGGAACACATAGTGACAATTTAAGAACAATTAGCGATACTTAAATATCCAAGCTAATGAAAGGAAATGCACGTTAAATAAACAAATTAGCAGCAAATTACTGTCATTACATTATTTGAGAGACAAAAGCTTCAGGACAGAGAGAATGTAATGTACTTTTGGAAGATTTCTGCACTATAAAGGTTTTACGGTGACTTTAGCTTTAAATTTTACAGCCGTGTACCTGTTATCACGGGTTAAAGCATTACAGCTCGACAGACTAGGCTGGGTTTGTATGTGAAAGAGTGTAAGCGCGTGATACTATGTGACTATGCATTACCCACCATGCTCTGCTGCAGCCTTGAGCGTGGCCTCAGAGTGTGTGGACCCAAACGGGTTCCTGATGAAGCGCCGACGTCTCCTCAGGTCATCCTCCCAGTAGTCCAGGCGCCAGAACTCCCGCGGTCTGCTGCCGAGAGGAAGAGAGAGAGGGAAAGAAAGAAAGAGAGAAAAAGAGAAAGAGAGAGAGAGAAAGAGAGTGAGGGAGAAAGAGAGAGAGGCAGACACATATGTTAGCAATTAGCCGATGCAGTGAGAAGTGGCACAGGCAGAGCTGCATAATACCGGCCTTGTTTTGCTGCAACGTTCTTCAGTGCAAAGTGCACAAACTGGAGAATGGCCAAGATTAGATACTAATAAATGTGGTAATATTAAAATATAGCTGGATTGTGAAAATATTTTTTGCCAAATACCAAAAATGTTATTCTTCATTCAGTTCTAAGAGATTGTTTTAAGTGTTGTTTCGATTTTCAAACTGTACATATTAAAAGAACATGAATCGTTTTAATGTACAGCATTTTATTAAATATCTAAATCTTTAAAAATTTAATCTTTTTCATCAACTACTTAGCTTTTTCTATTTTTGTGTATTTAAAATAAAAAAATCATGATGTAAGACAACAAAACAAATTGTAAAATAATATAATCAAAATAATAATAACAATTTTAACCAAGAGACAATTATTCATTATGTTATTAATAGTTTAATATAAATATATGGAAATAAACACAATTTTCCAGAAAAACATTTCAAAAGAACTCCATTGTATATTAAATAATAAAAAATTATATATATTATTTACAATTAGGAAAACATCTGAATGCAAAAACTTAGTGTAACATATTGTGTTTATGTGTGTGTGTGCGCGTGCGTGTGTGTGCATATGAATAAAAAAAAAATTGTATACACACACACACACACACACACACACACACAAGCCTATAGCAGTGGAAAAAACGACACATGTGTTTTCTAATTTTAGAAATCACACATCCACAGAACTCCAGAAATGTTTGTCCTTGGGAGTAACAACGAAGAGGAGGCCCAGATTTTTGCAGCACCTCAAGAAGGTGAGACGAGAGCTAAATACATCACAATGAGAATCAGCCTGCTGACGCAGCAATCCAGCACACACACACACACACACGCTAGTGCTGTGTTTCCAGGCTCATTTCTGAGCCCAGCAGGACACCTTATAGCAGGACTGCAGAGAAGAGGGAGCACATTTGACTCAATGTCCTTCGCCTTCAGCCATTTTTCTCTCCAATTTGCACCTCTTACCACTGTAAAGAAAACTCCAGTTCATCCTCCCTCTTTCTTTCTTTCTATCATCTCCTTTTGTGTTTTCTCTCCATGTGTGTGAATAGGTTCACTTTTAATGAAGGTACAGTCAGGCGAACAGTTATAACATATTACCCCATTTAGATTCAAAGGACTTTAATTAAAATAATCTCTTCAAATATTCATTATGTTTAGCCCCCTGAGGTACAAGGAAATACATTTCCCGCACCATAAATGAGTTTAATCTTCAAAAGCTTGTTTAATTTGAAATAGAAAGAACTAATTTCAGGTTAGGGGAGGGAAGAGTGTAATTTGTTGAACCTTTTCTGCTGTAATGCACAACAGCATGATAAATTAATTACACGCATGCACACAAAAGAGAAAAAAAAAGAAAAAGATTTTGAACGAAGAAAAAACGATGTGTGATTTTCAAGGTAGAATATAATAAAATAATGCTACTGTGAATTTTATTGGGCTCAAAAACGAAGATCAATGATCATATGCACAATCACAGATCCCAGAGCGGGCTGGTTGGATCCTCAAAGATCCAGTGAGCGAGAGGGGCTTGGTGGGGGGACGACAGCAAATGGCTTTAGCAGTGGCTCTGTAGCCGTCCTCCGGCTGATTTACTATAGGAGCGGTGAAATATAACTTTCTAAGTCCATTCTGTTCTGTGGAAGTGAGAATAAGTTTTATCGTGCAACAGGGCCTCCACACCCAGGCCAAATAAATCAGGATAACGGCCACTTAAGAGCCCTCCCCAGTGCTCACCTTCTTTTTTATGCCCGCATACTTTAACAATCGCCAGAAAACAAGCTATTATGACCTAAAATACCATAGAGGTGGGAAAAAAAAAAGAAAGAGAGAAGGAAAGCATTGAAAGAAGGAGTTCAGAAAATAGATAAATCAAAAGAGTGTTACTGCAAGTCTTCTCAGAATTAATGATTCTAGGAGAAATAAAAACAGGCAGAAATACTTCTGGAAATAGTTATGACATGCAAAATACACATTTTAAAATCCCACTTAAAATGACTTCTTAGGCGTATGGGTCCAAGAAGGTTTGGGGTACCCGAGCGGTGCAGGTTTTTCTCAAAAGTGTGATCGATTCGCTCCACTGCAAGAGGCTCAAAACAAATCCTATCTCGTAAAACTGAAGAGAGCACTTAAAACACGAAAATAAATACAATTCTACACTTCGATCGAAAAGCTCACCGGCTCGCCTAATAAGAGACATTAATAACTGATTTATTTAAGACGGGAAAAGAAGATGTATAATGGAAAAGGAGATGTGAGTTTTCCAGGAGAAGCACAGCTCCTTAGAGAACATTTACGGCTCAGGCAGACAGCGGTGCCTTTCTCTTAAATGTTTCAAAGGAAATGTTTACACACAGACATGAGTACAACCAAAAAAGAAAAAAGATGAAAAAAGAAGTCCTTAGAGTTACAACTGATATGCAAAGAATGATGACCTAGCAAGTACATGCACAAAACACCCAGAAAATGCTATAAAAATATTGCATGACTCCAGTCTCAATGGTTCACCTCATCACTAATGAATGAGACTGAAGAACAAATAGCAGCAATAAAAGGCTATAACAGTAATGCCATACGGCCTGAACATCCCCGCCTTAAAGGTGTATCCAACTGACATGCTTTTCTCAATTCAGACCATTAATTCTCTGCAGGTGAAACTAAATATACACTATGTTCCTACTTTGCAGTCACTTGTTTCCCAGTGTGATGCAATAATGTGTTGGCCTATTATTTCTATTATTCTAAACAGTTAATCTAATAATAACTATTAAACTATTAACTACTATAAAGTCATTCATTTGCTTCATTCCTGAATGAAGTCATTTGAACAAATCGGATGAATGAATGACTTACTCATTAAGAGAGTGACTTACCGACACCCTCTTAATTTCATATTTAAAGTATCATTTCATTTTTTTAAATATTCAAAATATGTTGTAAACATTAATCTCATAGCATTATTTATGCAATGTGTAACTGCATTGTAAATTCATCTAAATACTACTACAAATTTTGAAAATCCTAAAAGATTCCTCTGATTCTAGGCTAAAATCTGTAGTCTCTGATCGTTAGTTTGACATGTGCACCAACAGCTGATTAATGACTGTTGCGTTCAAATTTTACCTCCGAAATTCTGGCAGTGACACAAGATTTGGCACGCAATCCTGCAGTGTGACTTATACACTTGTTTCCCATTATGATGCAATCATGTGTTGGCCTATTTTAAGGTCAGGAATTGGATACTTGCTATACAATTAAAATTTCAATTCCACTTATCGAGTTTTCTTTTGTGTCTTCTTGCACTTGAAGGCACAAATAGAAATAGAATAGAAATTAGAAAGAAAACACATGTGTAACAGTATACTGGATCCGTGCATTAGGTATTAAAGTGACAGCAGACTTATAAACCTGATGCCGTCTGTTTCATTACTGGTAATCAAAGAACAAAAGAAAAAGAAAATCACTCAATGATCTTGACTTAATAGTAACTTTAATAAGGATTAATCTATATTTTATTTATAAAAAGAAAACTAATACACTGTTATTTTACATTTGATTTCAATTTCTGAACTTTGTTCAGTTGTATTTATTTGTGCTATTGCTAATTTGCTTACTTTTTCTTATCGTATTACTGACTGTTTACTTGTCCTTATTAATGTTTGAAATTTATATTAGTCTAGTTTATTAGTTAGTTGTTCTTTAGGCTGCTGATTAGGGCTGCACGATATATCGCATGAGATTGTCACGCGCATTTCGTCAGTAAAGCGGTTCTCTGATTACCGCTAAATCGCCATCACCTGCTTTCAAATGGAGCGGCATTTAATAGACAGAACTGTAGATCACTGAAAAGCCACGCAATATCGCGTTCATATCGCAGATGAATCGCCTTTGATAATGAACGCGATATTGCGTGGCTTTTCAGTGATCTACGGCTCTGTCTATTAAATGCCGCTCCATTTGAAAGCAGGTGATGGCGATTTAGCGGTAATCAGGGAACCGGCTTTACTGACAAAATGTGCGTGACAATCTCATGCGATATATCGTGCAGCCCTACTGCTGATATTTGTTCATGGTATTCAGCTGCAACAGAATGTTTTGCAAAAAGTCAGAATAAATATGTTTGATATTTAAATGTTTGACTTTTTTTTTTTTTTTTTTTTTTTTTTTTAACCATATTGGAATCAAAACTGGGAATTGATAAGTATCCTAATCATTAAACAGAATCACAATTGGAATCGAAATTGCTAAAATTCAAATGATACCAACCCTACTAATCACTAGCATACAGGCAAAAGTTCACTTCAAGAACTTTGTTAAGTGTAGTCTTCCAGCCTAGGGTGAACACTGAACAGCCTCCCAAGTTTTAGTTAGGCACTGCCAACAGATTCCGAGTCGTGGGACCGGTGTACGTACCCTCATAAAAATCAATGTGTTAGACTTTTAAAAAACATGACGCTTCTCGTCCAGTGTGCGACCCTCCTTATGCTTTGTTTTGCTAATGTTGGAGGCTCCTGGTTGTAAGACATAATTTATGAATCATAATCAGCCAAACTGACAAGTGAGTTGATATGCGTTACCCGCCACTGTTGATTTTCACCCACATTTGGCAGGTTGGTAAGTGTTAATTACAAGCCCTGGTTAAAAACTCAGTGATTGATGGATCTTTCTCTTTGGGGTTGATGGGTTATAGTTGTTAACCTGGAATTTAGTTATTAAATGTGATTTAAAAAAATAATACATTTATATTATGAATCACAATGTGGAAGCTGACATTATTGAGTATGTGACTATATTGTAAAAAAACAAAAACATGCATTGAGAGTGCTTGTTTTCACTGCATGATGTAACCTAGTAGAAAGCAGTTATGATGCCCCCATATGAGTTTCTGTCTTATATTTCTATATGATATAGCCAGGCAATATCACAGCAATCATGCAGTTTTTTTTTGTGATTGCTGATTTTGTACAGTTTAATAAACTTGAAGTCAATATTGTTGATTAACAACAAATAAACATACAATAAACTAATATTGAGTTACTGTCAATATTGTCTGTTTTTGCTCTCTTTTGCCAACAAATATAGCTCCAAACACAGCCGCAACAGGACCAGAAAATCAACCAGCAAAAATCAAACAAAAATAACGACTTTATTCAACAATTTCTTCTCTTCCATGTCAATCTCCTACGCAGTTCACGTAGTAAACACAGTGCAGTGCTTCCAGGTTCTACGTCAGAACATTTAATTTCATATTTACAGCAGCATTTTTTTTTTTTTTTTTAAATATTCAAAACATGTTTTAAACATTAATCTTATAGCATTATTTATGATTTATGATTGTAATTGCACTGTAAATTCATCTAAATACTTCTGCATAATACTTTTGCGACTTCTGCAGAGCAAAAATGAATATTGTTGATTCTAATTTAATTGGATTGGTAACCTATAGCGTGTTTAAAATTGAATTTATTGATTAAATGTAAGAATCAAAGAAAAATTGCCCTTATAAAGGTAAAATGCCCCTGGCAAATCAATTTAAGGTAGCAAATATCACACCTTATTAAAGTTAATTTCTGTCACTGCTGTGACATAACTACCACACAGAATATGAAAAATATGAAAAGCTTTGGGATTCAGCTGTCCAAAATAGTCATAAACCAGTCAAGGTACCAGCACAAAAATTTGTTGTCATCGACAAAATCTCAGATAATATACATATTTTTGTCAACATCGCACACCCTTATTGGGAAGTGAGAAAAATGACAAGTCAAATATGAAAAATATTAAAGTCAATATTCAAATGCTTTAAAAAATATGCTGCAATTTACTACAGTGGTCCTCTTAGGGTAACAAAAAATTGTGCAAATGAGTGATAAGCTGGTTCCTTTTAGCTATGGGAACAATAATAATTTATATTATTAGAATTTATATAATTTACCTACATGTTATAGTGAATAATTGTGTTCAGGAATTATTACAAATATACACAGTATTCACAATCCCATGCCAAAATTTAGGCCTGACTGACATTGCAGTGCAGCAGACACATATCCATTATACAACAGGAAGAAAACAGCGGTAGGAGAGAGAGACAGAAAGTTGGGTTCACTCCATATAGTCCCGTCTGTCTGAGAACAGATTTCCCCTCTATCTAAGTAGCAGCGAGGTGTTTGCATGTGATAGTTTCCTCCATCTAAATAGCCACTCCATCATTCTGGCTTCCAGTGTTCATTAATTAAAATGATTACCGAAGGCACAGAGACAATCCAAGGAGCTCCTATCCTGTCAGTCTCAGAGAGCAGAGATACAGAGAGGATCAATCTGTCTGCAATACAACACCACGCCGGCCACTGCAATTAGTCGAGCAGCTGGAAACGCATTCACAGCCTCCACTGCCGCCCCAACACTGTGACAATAGAGCCCTAATGAAGGCAAAGGAAGTGTGTGCATGTGTGTAATCCAACCGCCATCAATCCCAGCAGCAGAATCAGCTGCACATTCCACGCAGCAAGTGTTTTCACAGCATTAATGAATTATTCATCCATCCTCCCCATCCATCCATCCATCCCTCCTTCCAAAGGGGGTTTCTAACAGGAATTACGGCAGCGCCTTCTCAAGGCAACAACAATTACAAAACACAATAGGCCTCTAGAACCGGGCACGTATCTGCGCCGCACGGGCGCAATTAGTAATTAGTACGCTCGTAAAACAACCATGACGGAAACAGACCCGTAAATGGCAGCGGGGAGTTGAAATTGTCTTATTGCATATGCCGAAAGCAACACTTGAGACCCTTCTCCAAATGTGCTTAATGTAAACCACATTTGGCGAGAATTTAACACAAGCAGGGACTTTTATAAGCGCCTGTTAGGTGCAATTGAAGTCTTTCTTCTCACCCAGAACCAGAGTAAGTGCTGGATCGCTTGCTGAAAATCTGAACTGGTTTACCAACAGAGATGATTAACAGGGGGCTAATCGTAATGCAGTTTAATACAGATGGTGACCTATTGAGTTAATGAATAAGGGAAATAGATCGGAGAGCGAGCAGTAAACAGTGGGACAGAGAGAATCAACAGAGAAGAGGGTCATGTTTTATAATCTCCTCTTTAAAGCTTCAATTGCGCTCCTAAATTGTAGGTTTGCATAAAACAAGCCACACTTCAAGTCTACTTGACTCAAGGGAGGTGTCATAATAAACAAAGCATTTAATTGGGCCATGTGTTGAGAATTTCAGAGTGTGTGTGTGCGTGTGGGATTAATGAGGTGTTTTTTGGAAGTTGCTGGAACAGAGAGGCTGGCTTGTGCCGCCACACTTCAGAAAGGCATCAGTCTCACACTCGAGCAGCGTTATAACAGCCTGTGAGGGTATCCCTGCAAACACAGGCTCTAAATTACACACAGGAACAAGTATACCCACATATGCCCACTCAAGAACAACAGGCCTGGAGGCTTGAGAATACTTTTTCAGCACATGGCTAAGAACTCAACCTTGCCAGGTCTTTTTATGGTATTGTACACACACATCACAGTATTTGTTGAGAAAAAAAGAATGATAATGGTGAATAATCCTTACATAGACTGTATAAGCTTCTTGAATGTAAAAGAATAGAAACAGAGTGGAAGAAACAATGCACATTTTGGGAGGAAAATGACTCTCAAAAATGGCTCTGATTAAATGCTTGACAGTGAATAATGAAATTTAGACTCCAGATCACCTTCCACACATCCAGACATTCTTCAAAGTGTCATTTCTCTATGAGGTCCATGCTGCTTATCTTTACTGGAAAAGCATCCAGACGCTCGATTACAAAATTCTGCTTTTGTCAGTGTGCCTGTGAAAGTTTGACTGCACTCCTGTGATATCATATTGTTATTTTTTTGACAATGACAAATGATTGCCATCTATCAGCATGGAGAAAAACACATCAAACTCTAATCTATCGGTACCTGTGTGGCCTGTTTATGAGTTTAAACCCATTAAAAAAATATTGAAAGCTGCCGCAGGATGCAACATCATTTACACAAAGGGCAAAGCGATCCTGCAAGAGTGATGATGGTTTCTTAACCGGCTATCCATTCAAAAGCTATACATATGTGCAGGCGTGTGTATTCTGGGCAGATATTACATTGGAGTTCATTTCTGGCATGGAGATTATGTAAATGACAATGATGTGACCTTTAGCATAACAAACGGGCCAGATGGAGCACAAGTTTAATACATCACTCCTGGACGGGGCATTTTAGAGACAACTCGCAGTCATTTATAACCTTTTCCTGTGGATTAATGCAGTTACAGTCAGTGTGAACACATCTCTCTTTGTGCCTTTTTCATTAATGCCTGCGATTGCCACTGCTTAAATTGCTCTGTATCGCTGAGATTATTTCATACGATTTGCATAAGCTATGTGTTTATGAAAACTGAATGGATGAATTGAGTATTTGTCATGCAGAAGAAGGGCAAGTGCATGGTCTCTCCGTCAAAGTGCTGGCAATTGGTAGTTGTGTGGTCGCCTGGAGTCTCAAATTAAACTGAGCGAGAGGAAATCAGATTGACTGTGTCTGATTAAGGTGGCAATGTCTATGCAGAGGCAAGGGAAATCATCTGTGTTCCTCTGTGGCACTGATGTTGACTTTGTGCAGTGTATGCTAATGTCTCTTCTAAAGGTAGACAAGGTCAAGAGCAGCACATGATAATGACATCAGTGACAGAGCATCTGTGCTACATGTTAAGTGAGAACAAATGGCTTTTCTCTGCATTTTACTGGTTTGTATTTATTAATGTATTGCTTACTATGTGGTCTTTTAATTTGCATTTAATACATTCATCAGGGCCCAAGCTTCTTTTCACAATACTTTTCCTGGTAACACTTTAGTTTAGGGTGCAATTCTCAGTATTAAACTAGTTGCTTATAATCATACAAATTCCTAGTATATTGGCTGTTTATTAGTACCAATAAAAATGAGTACACATATATTAATGCCTTATTCTGCATGACCATGTTCTACATTCTTAACCCTACCCAATACCTCAACTTAACAACTACCTTACTACTATTAATAAGCAGTAAATTAGGAGTTTATTGAGGGGAAAGTCAAAGTTAATAGTTTATATGTGTTCCCAATACTAAACTGTTACCAATCATACTAAAAATACATTTGAGTGTGTTGAAAGTTAAGTTCTAAAGTTACTCTGTTAGCTCGGTGGCTGCCATGAGACACTTTTTGCACATTGCAGTATGCTAGATCAATATTAGAATATCTTATCAATAAAAGCTGGATGATTAAAATTGCAGATTTATTTGGATTTAAACATAATTGGAAAGATTTAGGATAATGTAAGTACACGAGTCAACAAAATATATAACATTGTTCTAGTGTGTTTTGGATATTTTAATCCAAAAAATCTTACATATTATGCCTTTAAGTGATAGTAAACAGTTATAGGAGAAAATCATATTTGGATCTGTACATTAAAGTGACAGTAGCCTAAACCTGATGCTGTCTGAGTCCTAAATGTTAATTCAAACAACAAAAGACAAAGAGAGTGCTTTTGACTGAATAACTTTAGTAGCTTTAATAAAGGTTTATACATGGAAGGCTGTTATTTTACATTTGATTACTTTATTCAATTTCTGTAGGTAGCATTTCTTACCTGAATACTACTGTTAGACCTACTTGTCAAACTCGAAGCACTGTTTATTTCAACTGTATCTTTGTTCTATTGTATTTATTTTTTCTTATTTTTGTTTTATTTACAGACTGCTAGATGTCGGTCTGCTAAATCGATTGTAGATTTAGTTGACTAAAATCTTGTGATATTTAGTCGACTAAAACTAGACTAAAACTAAAACAATTCAGATGACTAAAATAAGACAAACTAAAAGGCATTTTAGTCAAAAGACTATGACTAAAACTAAATCAAAATTTCCTGTCAACATTAATACTAAAACTAACCGGTAGAACAGCATACCATTCAAAGTCTTTCTTTGGGGTCTTTCAAAAAAACGGTACAAATAAAGTAATATTGTCAAATACTATTACAATTTAATTCTTTTTTTCTAATTTTCTATTTTAATATATTTTAACATTAAAATTTATGTCATTTATCCACGCTTTTAAAAAGCAAGAGTGGAGAAGTCAGAAGAGTGTACTGTGACAAAAAAAAGGGGGCAATTTCAGAGAAGGAGGGAATAAAAGAGGGAGACCAGAGGATGAAAGAAGAAAGAGGAAGAAAGTGAGAGAGAAATATGGGTGAGATGGGTAACGGATGTCCCATCGTACTCTAGGGCGGGAGTGAGAATTTTATGTGTCTCTCTTTTTGCTTTCGCTGCAAAAGCAAACTGCTGGGTCACAAAGATAAAGGAGATTTTTTGGTAAATGGTGAAAGTGTTGAAATAAATGACCCGACTGGAGCTGCGTGTAATTACTGTGGCCCAGAGAGTAACAATCTATCACAGTGGTGAGGGGGTGACAGAGTGCTAAGGGGTTAGTCAAAGGAGATAGCCTCTGACTAACTACTGGACCCCAGCAATCGATACTTTCCTGATGTTGTTCCCTGGGAGAGAGTGAGACAGAAAGAAGGAGAGGGGGAGAAAAGGCCTTAAAAACTTCTCAAATGGCTTTTCATTCAAATATTGATCAGGGCCTCCTATCGTGACCTTGCTCTGTCACGGCAGTATACTTTCTTAAGGGCATTTGAAACTCATAAATCTGAGTTGTTACAGAGGAAAAGTGAACGTTGTGTTGTGTGTAATGGCTCTTGCTGCAGCAGAGGCCCGTTCAGTACTTTATGTAGGGACATTCTATTATAAGGCCTCCTCGGAGAGCAGGATGGTGGGAAGGACTGAGGGACAGATTAGAGCCCCCTGAGCGTCCAGCATCACTGTCTCAACAACCAACAATTCTGGAAAAAAAGGTGAGGACAAAATATACAGTATAGAGAAGCGAGGGAATACACACAAGCATGCTGGCACAGCAGATTTCTTTTTTCTTCACTCCTGAATATTTCTTTAAAGCAGCAGTTCAGCATGTCCAGATATGTATTTCTTTGATTTGCAAGAACGTCTAAAATGACTGGATGTTAAAGTTTTATTCAGTAATCCTAAAATGGCCTGGACAATATTATCCGCACACTAGATATTTAGTAGCACAACTTTTAGACAACAGATCTGTAATTAAGTGCTTCCTGTAGCCATCAATGACATTCCTTGACCTTTCTAGTTTGGTCAAAGAATGATTAAGGCAGAGACAGTCCACTCACAGTCCAGTACAATAGTGCATTTTGGTTTTAAAAAGAAAAAGATCCTTGTCTACACTGGCGCATCCACAGTGTTTCAGAAACGATCTCCGTCTACATTACATGGCTGAAAACGCATGTCACATGACTGTTCAAGCACACAGGGCATGTGCGTACAAGTGTAAACATTTGCCTCTTGCGCATGTAGGCAGCTGCAGTATTAAAAATGTGCTGAGTTTAACTGCACAATGGCTGCTAAAAATGACAACAAAGCCAGCAAAGATTGCAGTTCAGTCTCCATGTTATTGTTTACACGGATACACAGAGTGAATGTGGGCAGCCACGGCATCATTTTCAAAAGTCTCCGTTTTGGTACGTTTACACTGAAACGCAACCCCGGCATTTCAAACTCCTTTTTTGACGTTTGAAAATGCCGGCGTAGTGTAAACGACAGATGTAACCTTAGCAAAACTTATGTGTTTTAAAACAAAAACGCACTAGTTTAAATGGAGCCTGAATGAGAGAATTCTGTATGGCTGCTGTAAGTATGTAAGTTCAGACTAACAATTTAAATCACAACAGATTTTGGTTGTTCCCCACTTATGTAGATAAGGCCTGTACTTGCATGGCTGAAAACGGGTATTACAAATATATTTGTCAAGTGAACTAATCTGCCTTAACCCTTAAATGCATACCTCGGGTCTTTAGTGACCCGGGGTGTCATTTACAACCCTCCTCCTCATTCATTTTTTAAAGTTAGACTTCAACCTTCTTGGTATTCCTCAATCGATTCATTATAAAGAATATAACATGAAAAAAATCATACAATTATAAAAGAATGCCTATTTTTGAATTCATTTTTTGTAAAAATTGTATAGGGTCACTAACGACCCGAGGTGTGTATCAGTGTACGTACATTTTTTCTGCACAACAATAACTGAATCTTAGATGACGGAATAAGTGCAATTCACCTTTATTCTACAAGGTGGCAATGTCTGATACACAATGCTGAAGTGACGACTCATTCAGACAGAAAATGAAATAATAAGAAACATGAAATTGCTCAGTGATTTACTGCAGAGCAAGTACTAAACGCAATCAAATATGACTGTAACTGTCACTGGATGGATCTGGTGAAGCTGTTAGCGATCGAAATATTGATTTTGAAGATGTTGAAAATTATATAGTTCTGAGAATATGTTTGAGATCGCGAATAGGCTCATATTTGCAACCTCAAATATAAAACTAGCCTATTATTTGCTGAATTTACTGGGAAATGAGCTCTGACGAGGACAGTGATGATGACATAAAACATCTGCTCAAACTGAACCCTTTCAAGCTCAAAAAAGGTAACAAAATATGATTTATTTTATTTTTCTGTAATTGCTACTCTAATATCAGAGGAGTTTTATGTTATTGCAACAGGTAGAGATCCTTCCATGTTAGATATAGATCCGGGTCGATAAAGACCCGAATATGTAAGAATGATTGGCGAAACAGTCATGCATTTAAGGGTTAAAGCAGAGGGTGGTAACCTATGGCACATGTGGCAACATTGGCTCGTAGAGGTGCATGTCACTGATATTTGCAACACAGATCAAGTCTGCAGTGCTGTACTTTCAGTTAATCAAGCAAATTACATCAATTTTGACAGCTTGTTCTGTTGTATTTGTTTTTTGGAACAAGTAGTTGCCAATATTAAGGAAATTAACGTAGTATCCAAGGTCACTAATAATCCAAACACAGCAATGAGCAAACTACCAGATTCAGTGGTGTTCAGAGTGGATCATACTGGCAATCTGCTATTTAAAATCTAATTTAAACTTGAAAAAAACTTTTAAAATGTAAAAAAAAGTTCCAAAAAATGAATCAAAATATTTAAGAATACACTATTTATATGTCACTGACCAAATAATCAAATTTGTGACGGATCATGTTATGCTTGAATAACATGAATTATCAAGTTTCAGCTATGAAGTTACTTATATTAAATTCTTCAGGCTTGAAAAAAAATTGTCAAACAGAGTTAATATGAATCATTTTCATATTAAAATCAATTATAATATTCACAAATATACCAATAATGATAGTAATTATAATCATTGAGAAGTACAAGAGTACTTTGGACACTGGTTTAAAAAAAATTATGCTAAACTGCAGCAGCCGGATTCACGAAAATCTGTAGAAGTTAAGAAATTCTTAAGATGAATTCCAAGTTTGTAAGAATGTTCTTACGTGTAATTCTTATAAAAAAAAAATTCATAAGAAATTCTCAAAATAATTTCATAAGAACATCTTTTTTTCATGACTTTACACCTCAATGCCATCTTTTTGCACTGTCTGCAGCTTACCATAATAATAAGCATGAACGCTATTTTTGTAACGACTAGCTTGACAAGAGTTCAGCACTCTGCACTGCATCACACATACTCATCATTGTTTACATTATATCGATCATTGGTGTCACTTCAGAGTACTCTTTCACATTCCTAGTAATAGTAATATGTATAATATGTAGCTAGTGTTGTAATGTTTAATTAACTACTAATTTGAAACAACCCAATAAATTCATTAAACATCTTACATTTGTGGATTTAAGAAAAAGAGTTAAACGCTAACACACAGTAACATTAGAACATAACTTTCATCACACTCAAATGTATTTATATTCTAACATAAGATAATAATCAAGAATGTGAAAATTCTTAAGAAATACAAAATATTCTTAACTTTTTTTCTTAAGTAAGAAAATACAAAACTGCAGTAAGGAGGAATTTTATTCTTAAGAATGTTTTGGGAATCCTGCACCAGGATGTTTACAGTAACTAGCTTAACCAGCAAGAATAACTTTGTCAACCTCCTTGACCAAAAAAAAAAAAAATCATACTGGTTGACTAGTTTCAACAGCTATAGACTAGCTAGAATAGCACTAACCAACAGCGTAAAATAGCACTACTTCTTCATTTCCAGTGGAACATTGATGTGACTGCTGAACTCTGGGAGTTCTGGAGTATGTGGAGTATGTCATGCTAACATATGGACAACATCAGCGCTACGGGAGCCGTTAATATGTCCTTCTTTGACACTTTGTTACTATTTCTTACAGTCTGGGCCACTGTTGTGTATAAACAGTCAGAGCTAAATGTTTTCATTAGGACATATTTTAATCCATTTCCATAACGCAAAAGAGGAGAGCTAGTAGAAGCCATTTTCGCATCATTTATGTGATATATCCCAAGGAATCTGCAGCTGTCAAACCTTTACTTGCTCTCTGGAGATTTACAGATATACTGAGAAGACATTGCAAGCTGTCAAGCTTAAGGCATGGAAATGGGGCTGATACATCGGCTTAGAAAAGCTCTGCATGTGAAAAACATGCATGTGTTGAGAGTCACTCATAGATGAGAGATATTCTACATAGCTATTCCATGTTTACAGCTAATATCTCAAGTAAGAGGTTGTACGTCTAGGTGTATCGTGCCAGTTTTGTTTGAAAGGGTTCGAGAATCCTTTGGAAGAAAGACTAATTTGTTTCCATCATAGATGAAGAAGGGAGGATAAGAAGGGAGAAAAGAGAGTGGAACAGCTGCTCTCTCTCTATCTGGACCACAGTCATGTGGGATGTTTGTACATGGTTTCTCAAGTGTTTATAGCCAAACCGAGCCATTAATGGTACTTGTTAAACAGCTTATGAAGAAATGTAAATAAAAGCAGGACATGTATATGTTATGACATACTGTAATCTGCTAAGCATTTTGCCTTATCTTTGCCAGGACCACGCAGGCCAAGTTGATAAAATCATTTATAGTTTGTCATAAGGAGCCTCTCTAGATTATTAATTGTGGACAAGATACTCACATTGTCATTTTTTCTCATGACACCCTGCATTCCGCTTGTATAACTAATTTTCAATGTTCAAGGAATAGTTTACCTAAAAATGAAATTTCTGTTACCCTCAAGTTGTTAAACCCATATGGCAATCCACAGCTTCAAGAACACGCATTGGTTCATAAAAACTGATCTGAGCACTATACGTGCACAGTCAGCGACATCTGAAGCTCTTTGAGAGACTGGATCTCTGCTTCCTCTTGTCTTGACTAAATGCAGTTGAAGAGAAAGTGATGGTCAGATAAAACTGAGGCCCTCGCAGCTAAAAATGAAACTAACAGGGTACTCGAGATCACTCTGCTCTGATGTACACACACAGTCTATTACTACCAAAGAACCGGTGCATTTAGCATCCATTTCCTTCTTTGTATAGCTCTGGTAACATTAAGAAGTAAACAGAGGAAATAATAAGACTTTACTGAGTGTCCCGATCCACTCTTTGGAAGACACGGCAAGAGGATAATCACAGTAAAATATATACTGGGCAGCATTAGTACTCTACTACAGCTGCATTAAGCATACACTGGTAAAAAGAATGAACTTCTATAGGGCCCAATAAACCAGCACAAATGCAGTTGTAAAAATGTTTGCATTTGGTGGGTGGGAACAAACAGTCTGTCATGCATTCGGGACCTATAAGATATTATAGAAGATACATCATATGGGATGAAACCATGCTACAGCAGTATTATATGACAGTGGTGTCCTGCAGAATGACACTCTGTACTTTAACTATTTTAAATAATAATGATTATTAAACATGCAGTTTAAATATTACATTAAATGGCTACAAGGAGTATTTTCTACATTGAAGTAAAAAAAAAAAAAAAAGTAAAATTTACTATTACTGTTACTATTTAAATAAGCATTTCAATGATGGGAATTAAAAATAAAAAAATAAAAAATAGAAAAAAAAGTCACAGCACCTACAGACCTGCAGTAAAATATATACTTTCCTTTACACAGACATTAGAATGTTTACTGAAGTATCTTGTGTCTTTGAAGAGTGGAATAATGACTGTAGATAAATTCTGCTTTGCCACCACAGGAATAAATTACATTTAAAATATTTTAAAATTGAAAACGCCAACTCTGAATCAACATGCTCCAATATTAAATTGTCTATTATATTGCAATCATAATGAACACAACTTGTAATAATTGCTTTAATGAACTCATTGTTTTTTGCCAATTAATACATGATGTTGGCTAACTGGATGATTTGTACTGTCTTAGAACTGTATATTTTTTAAATATGAACATTAATTTGGCAGAGTCACCTCTGATAACAGATTACTCTTAATTGTAATGTAGAAACATGCATGTTTCTGAGAAGCTGCTTTGAAACTATATGTATTGTGAAAAGTGCTATACAAATAAATGTGAATTGAATTGAAACTGTAATATTTTTTTCCAATATTAAAGTTTTTTACTGTTATTTTTGATCAATGAAATTAATAGCAACATTAGTGAGCAGTCTTTAAAAAAAAAAAAAAAAAAAAATCTTACCTACCTCCAAACTTTTGTAAGGTAGTTTCATTTTAAATCATTTTGATTAATTCAAACCATTAATAGGCATAGTGTGTCATTAGTTTGATTGATTGATTGATTAAAAATTGTAATTGACTGACAGTCCTGATTTGGTGCTCAGGAAACATCTCATTTTAAATGTTGAAAATCGTTGTGCTGCTTAATATTTTTGTGGAAATTATTTTTTCAGGAATAGAATAAAAATTAATAGACCGTTTTAACGCTCTGGAGTCTGAGGCTGATTTGGGGCTTGGAGAAGTTTTGACATGCCCTGACATTTGTGCTTTTTTCAGTTGTTCATTAACATATAAATGACAAAAGTGTCTTTACACTGTATTCAGCACAAACTAGGCTACCATAATATGTGAGGAACATGTATGTACATGTTTGTATTTTTGAAGGAATAATGTTTATGCGTGGTTATTGAAAAAACAAAAACTTAAGTCACTGAAATAAGGCCAAAAAAGTATATTAAATCTGTGCTCACAAGACTTCTGGGTATTGGAGGTTGTAGACTAGAGTTTTTGCTTCAGAATTATGTAAAAATTATGCTGCCTACTCCTTCATATAAAACAATATATTGATTTAGTTTTTGTAAGACACTTTTGTCAAGAAACACAGTATGCGTGGAGGCGTGAATCATCATGAATAATGGGTCATTTACACATGAGAAGACAAAAGAATCGCATAATAATGACCTGAAATGACTTGCATATTAATGAGGCCTTTCAGTCAGGTAGGCTGTGAAAAAAACCCTCTGTAATAATGTCTCAGCTCATCATAAACAGCAATACTGTGAAATATTATTACAATTTAAAATAATGGTATTCTATTATATTCTTTAAAATATAATGTATTTCTATGATGCAAAGTGTCTGAACAATTATGTTACCTCTATGGCATTTCATATAGGCTTTTAGCTTAAAAGCATGCACATTTGGAGAAATATTGATGGATTCTTATATATTTATGTCAATTTTCTATACTGAGGAGTAATATTTATTCAATATTGTCGTATATAATATTTTAAGTCTGTTTTGCTGCAATGTGAAAAAAATCCTGCAAAACGCGCCGGCGCGTTTTCGGACCTCAGGGAGTTAAAGAACAGCATTTACTGACAACATACAGACCCCCAAATAGTAGTGTACAGTAGTTTTGAACGGTAGTGCATATCAATATTTGCTGAGAAAATCCTCTAAATGAACATCATTTAAAGACATTATTGTGGCAAGCAAGCAAGTGAAACGTTGCACTGACATTATATATATAAAAGTAAATTGTGATTCAACTTCCAGGTGAAAAACACCTACTACATGTGACCCAATTAGATTCCTGACCTCAATTTAATTGAGATGCTTTAGTATTTACACCAGACATCTAAAGAATATTGCTGAAGTGAGATATTTTTGTTAAGGAATTCCTCCTGGTTTGAGTCCAGTTGAAACAACCATTAAGTTAGGAAACCTTTAGTTATAATTGTATATAGAATATATAATATAGTCTCCAATGTGTTACAATAGTAATTAGAGATATTACTATTGTAACATATATTACAATTACATATAGATATTAGAGATATGTTTAGAATGTGTGGTTGAGTGAATTCACCCAGTGAATTCACCCAGTATTAGTAAACTACACTGATTCTCCCCTCTAGTGTGTGTATCTTCTGCAAAATGAGATTTGTGGATGAAAGCCAGAGCACGGCGGGCTACATGCGTGATGGCGTGTGGTGGGAGAGAGGTGACGGAGTGCTTGTGTAGTTTTGGCGAGCAGGACAGCAGGGTGCTTTCAAAACAGCCTGAGCATCATTAACCAGTAGGGATGATGTATGACTTGCATTACCTACACCAAATGTGATGACATTAATGAAGCATCTAAAACAGCACCAATGAGAACCTAAGGTGTATGTGTATGTGTGTGTGTGTCACAAAAACGAACATGTGTGTGTTTATGTGTGTGTGTGTGTGTGTGTGTGTGTGTGTGTGTGTGTGTGTGTGTGTGTGTGTGTGTGTGTGTGTGTGTGTGTGTGTGTGTGTGAGTGTGAGAGAGAGAGAAAGAGGAATCTGTATATGACTGAGGGGGCAGAATCTTCATCCAGCTATTGTTACATGTGGTAGAATTCAGTACTCCCATGAGAACAGGATTATATGTGTGTTCATGGGATATGAAGGAAGAATGAAGAAGATAAGTAAAAATTTTCCTTAATATTATATCTTTAATATAGTGGTATTCAGCTGATTTTGTTTCAGGACTCAAGCCCCGTTCACACCGCCAGCGACACGATCCCACAAAGCGACAGGATCCCATTCATTTCAATGGAGCGCTGGCGACTTCTAGTGACAAGAGCGACAGTGACCGTTGGCGACAGAATGTAGGCGTGTCAAATGATGGGAGACAAGCGGCAAAAGTTCAGATATTTCAACTTTCAATCAGGAGCGAATTTTGACTGTACATACATGGATATAATAAAACAATGCGTGGAAAAGAAACTGTCGGCAGTTTTGTGAGTTTGATTCATAAATTTTGTGTTAATTATATGATGATGTGAGCAGTTTAGCACTGCTGCAGTTCATATTACAGTTTTCCCTGCAATGTGTTGATTATTAGGGACAAGAAAATTGATTATTTGTCAAATTCGAATGACATTTTAGTATTTTTTGACAGTATGAGTGAGCTTAATTTGTTGATAGACCGATTGTTAATCTAGTTAATGATTTAATGCACGGAGCTCTGCAGTCACAACACTCTACAACAGCAGACTGTTACTTTTAATTATTTTAAACCTAATTCCTTGTCAAATTAGAATGATTTCTTAGTTTAATTTATCATTTGTGATTGCATTTTCTATAGATATGATCAGACGTGCAGTCTACCAATGATTTTAGAGCGACAGCACTAGGAACGCCCACAAGCGACTTCACAGTACAGAGACAAGCAGCGAAAAAGTCGCTAGCGGTGTGAACGGGGCTTCAGATTTGGAAATCAAGTGTTGGCTCAACACAGTACCATTTTCAGCCCAGGCTCATTAGAAAAACATACCTGTGTCAACATTTTTGCAAAAAGCAAAATATGTTGCACTGTGCACGTTTCACGACAGTTTCAAAGTGAAATCAAAGACTATAAATATAGAAAGATGGTTCAGTCCTATAGTTACGAATGGGAGAAACTGCAACGCGCAATATGGTGAAATACTTCTAAGTAAAAAGAGCCAATCGCTGACTGATAAAGTCATTGTGTCACTGCAGCTGCCGTTAGAGGCTCCAGTTCCCATAGAAACCTGAGACTCGCGCTTAGGACTGCACATGTGCGTTGGCTCGTCTAGTCCGAAAAAATAAGCTATTTGAGCATAAGAAACAACATTTATGTGACAGTTCATGTCAGATTTTGTTGCTGATTTTAAATATGTTATTTAAAAT
This sequence comes from Megalobrama amblycephala, assembly GCF_018812025.1. Classification (NCBI taxonomy): domain Eukaryota; kingdom Metazoa; phylum Chordata; class Actinopteri; order Cypriniformes; family Xenocyprididae; genus Megalobrama; species Megalobrama amblycephala. The sequence goes on from NC_063050.1 coordinate 45,069,617, forward strand.
CAGCAACAAAATTGAGTTGCAAAACTCAACATTATTGAGTTTTGCCAAGTATTTTGAGATTTCAGGACTCCCCCATTCAAATAGATAGGACTTGCCCGAAATAGCTGTCCAGAGGCATTGCATATATGGCCACTGAGTGAACAGACTTTCCTTGACAGGGACTTTGGTGGAATGTCCATCTGAGTAGCTATAAAAGCTTGTTAAGTTTTTTTTTTTTTTTTCCCCGGTACAGATGAGGGTAAATATGGCAATGTTTTATTAGTTGGAGTTTGTATGTATCACCGTATTTCTGAATTGAAATGTCTGGTGAGTGGCACTAAAAGCTTAATGCTCCATCACGTTTAATAACATACACCTACATTAAACCCTAAACCTACCCGATAGTGTTAACAAAGCAAATGTGTCATAAAAACACAATCTTAACCATGGCTCTTCACATCGCAAGTACAATTCTATACCAGCTGAGCTAGTGAGAAAGCTTATTACATCAGTAAAACCAAACATATGGAGCTTAGTATGTGATTCAAACTCCAAAATATATTCGTTTACAAATCATGTACTATGGTAAAAAGTGTTTTGAGGTCATAACATAATTGTGCAAGAAACCGTGTAAAAACAAGTCTTTATTGATAATCTGGTCCTGTAATCATAATTGTGTGTGAAAACGATTAAAAATGCTTGCTGTTTTACAAGTGTTCATTTCTGTTAGAAACTGCAGTGATTAAACGTATTGGTACACATTTTGCGTTTTGCAAAAATGTTGACACGGGTACGTTTTTTCCAATGAGCCTGTGTTGAATGAACTGCACAGGCCCAACAATATCCAAGCTAAATTGTTATTGCTAAATTACTAACATGAAAAAGGTTCTCAATTTTGTAATTGTATAAAAAAAATGAGGCAGATGGAACAAATATGAAAATAGTATTAGTCATTTTACCAAATGACAGATCAATTTGGTAATGGGAAACAAATATAGAGTCTTTAACATCAACAATAAAAGGTGTAAACTTTATGTTTGCAACTAAAAAGCTACATTACAGTTCTAAGTAACAAGGCGCTAATATTGTTATTATTGAAGTGGTAAAACTAACAGGCTTTGTTACTACCCAACACTGCTAAAACAGACACAAGCAATCGCACACAACCTTGTTACTCCAACAACTGCTTAGAAATGGCCCAATACTAGTTCTAGTTACAAAAGAAGGATGCTATAATAATATTTTAAAAAAGACCAAGTAAAAAAATACAAAGAGAAAAAAATGTCTTGGATATTAAAAATGTGTGTTAAAATACTGTACCTAAATAATATATAAATAGCCAGACAGTTTGCCATTTTACCTACAGTATCTGCTGAGCAAACAAGCCTTTGTGAGCATGTTACAGTGCCCAGTGTTCCTCTGCTCCTGATGGGCTGGGCATGAAATGACAAAGCACAGGATAAAATAGTAATGCTAATATTGATAGTTTGTCCATTACAGGTCAGCTAACTGTCCTCCGGAACAGTTACAAAGCTGTTAGTTTCGATTTCACAAGGCCGATCAATACGTGGGCATACTGTTTCAATTTTGCCTGCATTGATTTTCTCTATAACACCACAACCCTGCCGCATTCATCTCTTTGAAAGAAGGGAAGATTTGATTTACTGAAGAAAAATTGGAGCGCACATCACAAAGGTTTCTGCCGGCGTGGGCTCCTGACACAGAAAAGATGGATGTCCCCAGGCAGGGGTGCCTCCAGCCCCGAGGAGCTCCATTAGAGATCACTGGAGCTGCTGCTGGAAATGACTCGCATTAGAGGAGGAGAGGGAAAGAATGAGAGCGAGAGAGAGGGTGTGATGGTGGGAAAAGATGAGAAAGGAAAGTGAGAAAAAAGATAAAGAGACAGTGTGAAAAAAGAAGAGAATAAGCAGGAATCTCAAAAACAACTGGCGGTTTTCACAAAGAGAATACAAAACATGAATTATGTTATTTTTGGTCTTTTTTTAACAAATGCTCAGTGAAAAAAAAAAAAGAGGTTCTGTATTCTATATGAGGTTTCCCATTTGTGAAACCCTGTTATCATGTATTTAACATGTACATTGAGTTTAAAAACACTAATTGGTGGGGTTATCCAAAAAAAAAAATTTTTTTTTTTGAGAAAATATTTTGTATTTAGTTTGTAATTACTGATCCACTTATATTTACCATACAGTAAAGAGAAATAGTCTTCTTACAATATATTTGGCAACAGGGTTGAAAGTTTGAGTTTGATGAATGCAGACAACACTACAATTTGATGTTACCTATTAGATGTATTAATTTCAATAAAAATTGTGCAAAATCATAACGGAAAATGCAACGTTGTCAATTCGTACGTATTTTACGAGGTGGTATTTTCATGGTGGCCTCACTCATACAAATTCATACGATTTGTCTAAACCCCAGTGACAGGTAGGTTTAGGGGCGGGTTTAGAGGTAGATCATTGATATGAATTCATATGAATTTGGCAACTCATAAAATACGTATGATTTAGCAAAAAAAAAAAACTTACGTAAATACGTACGAATTGACGTGAGATCAGGTTAGATAATGCTGTAATGGCTGTACACAGCTAAACTATGCATTCTCTAATTCTTTGACCAAAAAACAAAAAAGAGTCACCAAAGTTTACCTTATTCGTTGAAAAGTGTCAACCACAGATTGTGCTTCATATCTGTGAGTTTGTGATAAATGCTGCAAAAATATTCCCTTCCTTCACGCTGTCTATTCTGTATTTCATTTGCTCCTATCTTCCTCATCTTCTCCCTGACAGTGTTTGAGGGCGTGGAACTGCTCTGAGCGCAGTAGCAGAGTGAATTTCCATGCTACATTAGTCCTACTATCAGAATGCAATGAAGGAGAATATGAGAGGAAGACTCATCTGTCCTGCGAGACTCCCACTCCTCCTCCTCTTCCTCCTCTCTATCATCTCTCTTTCGGCCAGCCACTTTACTGGTGTGTCATCTACATGAGAGATCATCTGTCTTTTGCCCCAAATAAACATGACCACACGAAAAAGAAAAAAAAAAAAAAAAGAGAGGGAGAGAGAGAGGGGAATGACAGGCGGCCAAAAGAAAGAAAAAAATGAATGCTGTCAGCAGCCTCATTTGTGGGCACCATGTTCATTTTGTCTGGTTTTGGCAGACGTTAGCGCCACATGTTCACCTGCGTCACCAGACAAGAGGGCGGTAATAGATGGACAGGTGGATGCAGCTGTCTGTCATTCTGAGATCCAATCAAAAAAGAAACGACATGGACAGTGCAGAATGGGACCGTCCCAGATCAGCAAGTGGAATGTGTGTGTGTGTTGGTATATATGTGTGCCTTTTCCTTTGTTTGCCGAAGTGCAAAGCCCCATGGACCTCTCTGACAATGCCTCCACAAGCGAGAGAGGGAGGGAGCACGTGAGGAATGAAAGCAGGAGAGAGAGAAAATCACCTAACACCTCAACTCTCCAGAGGACGGGGCTGCTGTAAGCTGGATATTAAGACACAAATTGCATTCAGGCGGGTCAGTAGGTGTCAGATGATATTAGATGCCTGCCATGAGGAAACAACAACTACCATCAGCCAGGGAGGAAAATAATATTTTCATTTTCAGCCTTTTATTGAATGGAAACTTTGGGGAATACGTCTTTATAGGGGGGAGCTAGCGGGCTTGCAAATTTAACACTCCCAACAAAAGGGTGTAATCATGGCAGCTGAGTGCCCTTTGAGGGATCTGATTTCATTTTCATGAAGGTGAAAAACAAGATTTTGCTTTTGTGTGTGTGTGTGTTGTCTCGACGCTTCAATGCTGTTGTTTTCTTTTGTTATCTTTAACGGTGAAAGTGTGTCATTTCTAATGGTTTTACAGCAAAACAAAAGCGAACAAGTGGCAATCTCTATAAATGTGGTACACTTTGGTGTCCCATGAATTTAAAAAAGCATTAGAAGCACAAATCCAATGGTTTTCTTGTGGGAACTAATCAATAACTATAGTCTAGTAAAATATCATCTGAATTTGGCCTGTCAGATCACTTCTTCGAAGGGGTTAATATTCTTGACAAGCTGTATCCAACAACTAATATTACACCGCATCATCATATTGACACAATCTGTGGAAATGATTTTCATAAAAAAAAAAAGTTCATTAAAAAAATGTATCTGTATTCCACATTTTGCATATAAGTTTTGCTTTTGCAAAAACTAAACAAAAAATTAACATTTGCTCTGAAATTCTAGCTCCCACCAAGTAATAGTTTAATGTATATTTGCAACTCTGTTATCCATTGCAGATTTTTTTTTTGATAAACATTGTATAATTATGATGATTATTCATTGTTTATCGCAATAAATGTTCAACAGTTTCAATCACTATTTTTTACCCTTTTTGTGGTCATTTCCAAGTGAATTACTCCCTCCCACCTTTACAAACCATTATAGGAACAGAAATTAACCAAATGTAGACATGCAGCTGCAAGTTGCATGTTGCATTGTGTGTGTGTGTGTGTTAGTGTGTGTCCCTTCTTTTACTTCCAGATGTTGTTCGCTCTTCTGTAGTTACCGATCCCCAGCTCTCCAGCATTTTTGCCCATGACCTTCTGGGTAATTGAGCAGAAGTATTGATGTAACAGCAGGGTCTGATTGTGATTTATTAAACACACTCTGAGACTGTGCCAGCGTCACCAAGCGCCCATCGCATGCTATTACAAAAGTCATCAATAGCCCAGCTACATAAAGGCTAGTAATTGGGAGAGAGCCAAGAGAGAGAACAGAGCACTCTGCCATTATATGACTGCAGAATACTGAGGAAAGAACAGAGAGAGAGAGAGAGAGAGAGCACCAAAACAAACCGCAGACAGGTCTCAATATCCCCAGAGAACACATTTTGTTAGGAACACAAAGGACAAAAAAGAAAAAAGCAATTGAACTGCAGAGCCAATGAGCTTCTTGGGCAGCAAACTGGATTAGAGAAAACCAGTGCATGTCTGCATCATTAACGGATATTTCTGTGTGTTTACAGAAATAAATACGGCTATGTTTCCTTCAGTAATGGCCAGGTAAAATTTGCTGGCTTTTATCCCATTCCAACAGCAATGCATCATGCACAGAAACTGAAGCAATAAGACATAACCCAGGCTCAGATCCATGACTGTAGGACTCTATTAGAGCCCATAATGGGCGGAAACATAGGTTTATCATGAGAGAGGTAAATAATACAAGGTCTAATGGTTATGGATGATTTGGTATGGGGTACAGTAGGATACAGGTATACTATAAAACAGAGGTGAGCTGAACTGTGGTAGGAAAAGACGACCCGCCCATCACTATAGACCGACCAAAGTCTGTTCACTGACTGTTTGCATGCATCCACAAAATAAAGATATATACTGATATTGACAAATAACCCAGTCTACGTGAATAGCAATCTCTTCAAAATGTTCTATAGATATCATGATCCATCAAATTGGTTCATCAAAGTTAAAGGATTAGTTCACTTCAGAATTAAAATTTCCTGATAATTTACTCACCACCATGTCATCCAAGATGTTTATGTCTTTCTTTCTTCAGTCGAAAAGAAATTAAAGTTTTTGAGGAAAACAATCCAGGACTTCATTGAGGTACAATGGGTCGAAGGTTCAAATTGCAGTTTAAATGCAGCTTCAAAGGGCTTTACACAATCCCAGCCGAGGAATAAGGGTCTTGTCTAGCGAAACGATTGGTCATTTTCTTAAAAAATACAAATTTATATACTTTTTAACCACAAATGCTCGATCTTGCACTGCTCTGCGATGCGCCAAACACTGCGTAATCAAGTTGAAAAGGTCATGCGTGACGTAGGCGGAAGTACCGATCCAATGTCTACAAAGCAAATGTGCAAAGACTAAGTCAAACGCCCTTAACAAAAAAAGGTAAAACAACAATGTCAGACGATTTTGACGTTGGAGGAGAAAATGAGATGGGAGTTTTTTGCCTTACCACGGTACTTCCGCCTACGTCACACGTGACCTTTCCAACGTGATTACATAATGGGTGGCGCATCGCAGAGCAGTGCAAGATAAGCATTTGTGGTTAAAAAGTACATAGATTTTTATTTTCTTAGAAAACGGCAGATCGATTCCCTAGATAAGACCCTTATTCCTTGTCTGGGATCGTGTAGAGCCCTTTGAAGCTGCACTGAAACTGCAATTCGGACCTTCAACCCATCGTACCCTGGTAAAGTCCACTATGTGGAGGAAAATCCTGGAATGTTTTCCTCAAAAACCTTAATTTCTTTTTGACTGAAGAAAGAAAAACATAAACATCTTGGATGACATGAGGGTGAGTAAATTATCAGGAAATTTTAATTCTGAAGTAAACTAATCCTTTAAAGGTGCTCTAAGCGAAGTCACGCATTTTTAGGCCAAAACATTTTTTTGTCACGTACAGCAAACATCTCCTTACTATCCCCTAGCTGCCTGTCCCCTGAACACACTGTAAAAAAAACGCGGTCTCTGTAGTCGCCACAAGGTCCGAAAACGGCAACAAAAACAAACTGATGCAGCCTGGACCACTTAACATAATAAACATGCTCCAGCCAATAACCGACAAGCAGCGTCAATACGCAAGCTACTTACATTTTAAATGCGCGTTCATGACTGTTTCAGGAAGCACGGGGGGGAGGGCCAGGAGGAGTAGGAGGGAGGGTCTAGCTAGCCTCTGTTTTGTTTGACAACACTTCGAACGTCAACAGGAAGTTACTCCGCTCAGAATCGCTTAGAGAGCCTTTAAATGACTGCGGTTGTACCTGAAAGCAGAGCAGCCCCAAGCACCGTGCTTGTCTGTGAGGATGTTTACAATCTTCTGGATGAGCTGGGTGGACGTGACGTGATCCCGGTACTTGGCGGCCCTGATCAGATGATCGCACATCTTCTCCTCATCACGTTTCTCAGCGGCATACTGAGCACATTGAGACTGCAGAAAGAAGAAAACAGCAGTTGTTAGTCATTACGAACTTATATTCATTCATTCTTTTTATCAATTAACATATTAAACCTTAATTCAAAAACTGTATTTAAATTATCCTTATTTAAAGGCTACTATACAAAACATGTACAGTATAACACCTATCACATACAAACAAGTTACTTGGAGGCATACGTGTACTCCTGTGCTACATTTACCCGAGAAGAATGCTGTCCATCAGACCAGGAGTAGGAAACAAAGCACACTACATCATTAGAGTGCGTGTTGATGCCTGAGTGTACATGTGCATGTGTGTGCGCGGTAACTCCATACACACAGGAAACAAATGGAACTCTGGGTCATTTCCAGCCCGTTGTCACAGTGATTAATAACACTGGACATGTATTTGCTAATGCCTTTGGGCTACGCTAAAAAATGTAGAAACTACCCATAATACACGACGAGACATTTTTCTTTGTCAGAATTTCTTATCAGAAAAGCCTTTGAACTCAAATGCAATCCTTTAACCGAGCACCTCGCACTGTAAATATCACTTTGAGAAAACTTAAATTCTGTTTTATCTGTTCGTACCAAAGTAGAAGAGTAAATGAATAAGCCGTCCTTTGTGAAAACCAATGTCCCAATCAGAATCAATAAATCAAGAGATGAGCAACAAAGCTAGTGAGATGCTGGTACAAAATCAACCCAGAATAAACGAAAACAGCCCACAAAGCACAAAACAACACGGCTTCGTTTTTCCTCCGTGCCTCTTATCTGATTCTGATGCAATGTCTAGCAAACAGCAATCAAGCGGAAAGGTTACATCAACCACTAGAGCTTGTTTTAATGTAATTCCCTCTGCTTCATCCATTGCATGTTATGGCCCTAAATTAAATTAGCCTTGGACAGCACCCATCTCAGACAACAAATACAGCAAAGGCAGCGGTCTGGTGTGGAAGCGGCGGCAGACGCAGAAGCCTGCCTCGGCAAAGTTAGTGGTAAACGCTCCAAAGTGCCTTCTAATGGGCCCTCCTCTCCAATTTGAGCATCGACTCTTCATGTATGACAGAAAATCCATAGAGATAAATCACATTAGGGAGGCTTCCCTCTCCTAATTATCAATCTGTGTCTCATTTCGCTGTTCTTAACTCTGCAGTGACCTTAAAGCCATGAGAAGAGGATGGCGGCATAAAAGAGAGATAAAAGGTAAAGGGTGAATGTTTAAATGTGAACCTATTTGGATGTCTGGCGTAACAAAAGAGCGGGAATAAAAGAACGGAAAGAAAGACAGCAATTTGTCTCTGTTCAGCGTGGAAGGTCACGTCTGGGTAAGAAATGGAAAACTCTAGATGGGTAACATTCATTTTGATGAAAGAATGGAGGAAAAAATGAGAAAAATGGTTCACAATATAAAGTTTTGACCACAATAACAAGTGCACAGAGATTATGAATGAAGGTTATGCAACTGAGTGCTTTTATTAAATATTATAATTGTAATATAATAATATTATTCTGATGAGACATTCTTAAGTTTAATCTCTGAAGCACATGAAATATGTGAAATTTGTAGAATTTATTGAAATAAAAGTTTATCAGAATAGCTTCAGAAACAAAAAGAGCGATCATCCATATTTTTTTCATTGTTCCCTTCAACGAGTGATTAACACATTATTAATTAGCTGTCATGAGTTCAAACACTTTGGCATAAACAGGCACTTTATCAACTAGTGTCAACGGCACCAAATCCCTGAGCTCCATAATGGGCTTCGTAATTTTCATGAACTTCCTGACAAATGGCTTCCTTGCAGCTGAAATTACAGGCTGAATTATAGGAAACATTCAGGTGAAATACATAGCGGTGACATTATCATCACGTTTGGGGCTGTAATTCTGTAGTGACATCATAAGACTTTTGGAAACCCTACAAGGTGAACTTAATTCAAAGGGTCTTGCACATGTTTGGCAGTCCGTTGAAGGGGGAACCACAATCTCCAGTCAAAGTGCAGTTGAAGTACAAGCCATAGCGGCAGAAACAAAACCATGAAAGTAATGTGTTTATGACTTCAGACAGAGTAATAATCCACATCTCCAAATGTTCTGTGTTCTGGGGAACTGAATCGGACAGGGTCAGCACTGATTTTCTTCAACGGACTACACCCATTAGAGCCATATTATTACAAAGGAAAAAAAACTATCGTCTATAGTAGTCTCAAACTATTTAGTCAGCATTGCAATAAAAGGTCAAAATAAAATGCATACATGCATTTTTTGAGTGTAACCAAAGCAACTGAATTATAATATTATAAAATATTTAAATGTATTTATTCAAAATACATCAAAATAGAGCTGTTAAATTTAACATGATTAAATGTTTTTTTTTATTCTGATCTGTATGATTTTTAAAAACGCACAAGTCATTATACAGTATCAGATCATCTACTTACTAGAATATGATCGAGAAAGACTCTTCATGGGTAATTTATTTATAAATCAATCGTGGTAGTGACATTTAACAAAAATAGTCATTTACATTTGTTTGCATGTTAAATTTGAATCATCATTGTGGGTGATGCTCAACTTCTTGGAAAAAAATACGTTTGCGTTTGCAGTTTGCAGAGCTTACTAATTGTATGTTGGAGTTTTAATTTGTTTTCTGAAGTGAAAAAAAAAAAAAAAATATATATATATATATATATATATATACAGTCAAACCAAATATTATTCAGACACTATATATATATATATATATATATATATATATATATATATATATATATATATATATATATATATATATCAATTGTCAGAATTACTGTATTTGCTGCATGTTTCCTCTTGGAAAAACTCAAAAAGGTCTTCTGAGAAAATGTAATTGGTTTCTGAAATCTTCTGAATGTGTGATGTTGCATCTACGGCAATAGGTGTTGGTATAAAATCCAGCAGAAAACAAAAATCACTCTTAAATAATCTCTGCACGTTCAGAATTCACAGCTAAAACCAAAGCACAATAAAATAACGATGACTCTCCTGTTTACCAATGAAAGCAGATCCCAGCATTTGTCTGTAACAACATATGAACAATCATGGACAGCAGTCTTACCCTCTCCTCCCTAAACAGGGTAGCAAGGTTAAACAAAATAATCATCATCTGCCAGGGACCAGAACTCATTATGTTCCATCAGTCCCCGTGTATGTGAGTTAGTTAGTGTGACACGACATGCATGTAAGTCTACACATTACACACAGTTAAGGGTTTGCGGTGTTTCTTCTAGAACGAGTCTAAGCAGTGAAAACAGTGGGGATCTTGTTAAACTGCTTGATTTGCACTCTGTTGACAGTGAAGTACACAGCACCATGACTATCATCTTTCTCTCCTTGCCAGTCCCTCCCTCAGGGTTTCATTTACACCAGGAAACTGTCCTACTGATGCCTCCGTCCTTGCAGCATCTGAGGGAATGCAAATACAGTGCGGAGGATATGCATGCATCGTTCAGAGAAACAAAATGAAAAATGAAGGAAAAAAGTGTGTATGCCGTGTCATTCGGCCAATCAAATCCAAGAGATTTTCATTGCACTTGATCTTTTGACCCACTTTCTTTCCGAATTTAAAGTCACCACATAAAAATTGTAGCCAGGGGAATTCAGACAAAAGCAAGTCAGGAAAGCGAAAAGTGACAACCAAGAAAAATGAAGGCTTAAAAGTACAATAGTGAACAAAAGTCACAGAATGACAAAGGCTGACAGGCACTTCAATTCCGGAGCGATACTGCTGTCAGCCAACGCCTCTCTGTATTGATTTCCCTCCATCCCTTGTTCCCTCGGCGATAGATGGAGAAGGAATCTAGTGTGAAGCAACTACAGAAAGAGAAAAAATGTTGCCCCCCCTCCACCCTCCTCCTTTTCCAGAGTCAGGGTGACCATCAAGGTTAACACAGGTGCAACAACTTATCAAAGTATCTCTGGCTTCTCTCTTCCCCTTTTCTCCTTCCTTTATTTCGTGCTTTTAATGGACTAGTCACAATGCGTAGATGGCAGATTCTTCATCTTTCCTCCCACCCCCTCTCCAAAAAAAAAAAAAAAGCATTTCTTTGGTTCCATTACTCTACATGGGCCACGGGCAGCTGACTCCTGTAACTTCAAGGTCACGCCGTGTGAGAAATTGTAGGAATTAACTGTCCTTTTGAGGTGAAAAATAGTCAAATGAAGGAGATGTGCGGAGAGTGAAAAATGAACATGTCTGCTGGAAGTCGGCGAGGAGCAGGTGTGGATGAATGTGAATGCAGGATAATGTTTATACTTCTGGTAAATAAAAGAAACGCATATGGTTCTGAACCCATTGAACAACAGATTATGAACAGAGTGCTACTGTTGGGAAGGTGATAACAGGGCAAATAAACAGTCTGAAATAATATCTTCACAAGCAAGAAAATAAAAAGTTTGTATGTGTGTGTGTATATTATATATATATATATATATATATATATATATATATATATATATATATATATATATATATATATATATATATTTATATTTACACACACACACACACAAACACACACATATATATATAATAATGTGTTTAAAGAAAGGCAACAAATTAAATATTATTTTGGTCATACTAGTAAAAAATATGTGACCCGTGTTGGCAAAATGAGTCCGAATGCGCACTGGCTAATTACAGGCTACAAGCAAAACAAGTCAAAAAAGGCCAATTATCTTTATTTGTATGTTTTCTGAGAGGAGTACCTTTCAATTCAATTCAATTAAAAATTGCTTTATTGGCATGACTGTAAATAACAGAATGTTGCCAAAGCTAGAAATGCACATATATAATGTATATACATAAAACAATAATAAAAAAACATCAAAATAGAATAAACTATTATCAAATATTAAAGCACTATCAAATATTATAACATAACTTAAACTTAAATTAACAGTGTAACAAATTAGAACATGACTGAACATTTGATACCACAGTGTTTTAACATCTATACACACACGCATACTGAGGGTCACTGTGGTGGACGGTAGGGAAACACACTGAGGTCAGACACACACATTACACACATTCACCTGCTGTCTCTCAGGCCGTGGCACGTCCACACATATCTCACAGCCAGTGCTGCTGTCTGTCCCTCTCCTAATATTATCTTTATTTGTTCTACTTCAGTCATGGCAGTAAAGTTCTTTATTGAGTTGCTTTCCTTTGTCCATGAAAAGTGCTGTTTTCCTCTGCTCGCTTCACAACTTCACAAGCAGCATTACAACTTTGTGAATATTCATAGCGAATTCTCGATGGCATGAGTCTGAACCAATGAAAAGTGATTTTTCAAACTCATGCTGATGTAAACAAATTGATCTTACTTATGCTGACTGACAGACCCGAAGTGTGCACACAAAGATGCCTCAGACAGCGCCAGATCCAGATATACACACATAAACAGAATTAGAGTACTTCAAAATATTGAAGTAAAATATTGGGGGGGGGGGGGGGGGGGGGGAGTTTAATACATATGTTTCCTACAGATATTTGCTTTTGATGAGGTGTGTGCCAAATTTGGTGTTATTAACAGGGATTTTTTAGTTATGGTTGCTAGGTGATTTTGTTTTGGAACTCGATTTTTTTCTCAAAATTGACTTTGCTGACTATCGACTTCAAACAGGTGTACCTCAGTCATTTGTTCTCTGATTCCAACAACTCATACATCATTTTTAAGGTTTTTAATAGAGATTGTGAAAATAATAACTTATTTTCGAAAATTTGCTCATTGTGACTCATTTTGCCAGCACAGCTCACATATGATGTTGAATGTGTTGAATAATGTTCTTGGTGTTTCCTTTCTGTGACAGGGTGGCTCAAAAATAAGCTACGAGAGTTTATATTGAATATACCAGATACAATTTATTGTCTAACCAAAATACCAATAATATCCCGAAAAAAAAAGACTTTATGCATAATGTGGGACTTTTAATTTTAAACAATTCTGAAATACAGAGTGACTCTTATTTTGAAATGTCTTTACTATTTCCAATTGCTCATTCAAACAGATGAGGGAGATAATATATGCACCTTTACAACCATCTACAACATATAATATATACACCATTAAGTAAATATTGTCATAATTGATCAACAGAAGATCATAAGCAATCACTTGGCATAAGTGTGCAGTAGTCATTGATTGCAAACTGCAAGCCTGTAAAACATGCAACAACACAGTGTTTTAAATTTGAACTTGCAGCACTTACATTTATTTAAATCAAAGTCATCTGAGTTTTAATAATCACGTTAGGCCGTATCACGATTGCTTTTTTTCATCCCCAAATTTAAGACCTCTTAAAATGAAAATTAAGACTTTTGTTGTACCAGTTAAGATATTTAAGACAGTTTATGTTCTTAAATTTGATCAAACTGAATTTAAGATTGAAATAACGCCACTTTTTGTAATGTCTAATCGCAACAATGCAATGTCTGAATTATCTTTTCTCAGCATATATTGATTAATCGATCAGTCAAACCGCATATCAAATAATTAAAATGATTAGAAATTCTGTGTAATCCCTCAGTGTTCTTAGTGTGAGAGTGTAGCGAGAACTACTAGAAGCAGAAGGGCTCTATTCACGAGAGTGTCATGGACGACATACAGTATAATGACCTGCTGCACTGCCATCACCTGGGGAATTAATTAAAGAAAAATGAAGAGAGGACAGAAAGAGGGAAAGAGCATGTATTTCACAAAGCCATTATTTGCAGAAAAGATTTACGGTGAAGCTAAAGGACAGCTGCTGGCTTATCAAAAGGCACAAGTATAACCTTATTGAAGCCCTAGGTACACCATTTCTTAGATTTCCTTTTGTTTGGCTAGTACAGATAACTGTCAGAGGCTGGAGGATAAGTGAACATGCACGCTGGAATAATACAGGGTCATGAGTCTCATTTCGTAGTTGATGTCATTAACTCCTGTTCTTCTCTTACAGGAACACAGACACTAAACGCTAATGAAGTGACCCATCACCTCTCTTCACACACACTTCAGTCGGGAGTCAACTCAATTACACTACATCACTTCAAGATCAAGTGAAAGCTAACAAAAAAAAAAAAGCAAGACAGTGAAAGAGAAAACAATGACCTCGTTCTATCACATCTGAAAGATCTGGCCCTTTGGCCCAGTATCCTCCACATTTCATTTCTAATAAAGAAAGACTCTCATTAAAGAAGGAAGTCACTCTCTCTCTTTAAATCTGTCCTTTCTTTTCTCCCTCACAGGTATCAGCCGCCATCGTACAGTTGTTACCGGAAAAATCTTTTCCGTATTAGAGATCCTATTAGAAAGAGAACACTAAAAGATAATTGGATTTCCAGCGGTTATCTCTGTGTCCGTCAGGACCCTGCTGTCCCTGTAATCTCACTCTCAAGGGGTAAAGATAACTCAATCCCAGAGAGGATGGATGAGTGTATATATGTGTGTGTGTGTGTGTGTGAGACACAGAGACAGGAGGGGAGCGGGGGAGTGTATAAAGGCATATGTTATCCATCTAAGTAATAAAAATGTGTCTAAATCACTGGTATCCACCATCATCTCTTCTGGTGGATTTGAACCCTGACAGAGAACAAACATAAATTTATTTTTATTTCCTAAATAATTCAGACTACAGAATGCACTGGAACAAAGGCTGTCTTTAATGCTGCCACCTTTCTCCTAAGACCCATTCCTCAAATGAACAATACACTACACGTAGAGGTCCATGCTTCACATACGAGCGTGCAGTTACTGAATAATGTTCAATAAAATTGACTGTTTTCAGACTTGTAGTTTGTTTGCTTTGTTCTGAATCATACAATAAACTGTCATAATGTTGCATTTTCTCCTTGGTTTAGTTTACAGTGAACCACAGACTCCTATGATCTACCAGGTACGCTTCATGGTTATCACAGGGATTTTGGTTATGTTTGGTCTCTGGAACAGATTGAAATGGAACCGGATCTGAGTGTGGTGTTCAAATATGCCTAACTAAGGGAGAAAACACACCTGAATCAAATGCTCCATATAAACTAAGTGTAAAAACACTGTAATGCATTATCAAGATGAGATTTATCTTCTAAAAAATGTTTGTTACAATTATTAAGATAATAACTTTGACTTTCATTTGAAAGTCATGTTTCTAGTATCTGTAAAACCGCCTTCTTCCATCTAAAAAATATATCTAAATTACGACATATGCTCTCAATGACAAATGCGGAACAGTTGGTTCATGCATTCATGACCTCAAGACTAGATTATTGTAACGCTCTACTGGGTGGTTGTTCTGCTCGGCTTTTAAACAGACTACAGTTGGTCCAAAATGCGGCAGCTAGAGTTCTTACTAGAACCAGAAAGTATGACCATATTAGTCCAGTTCTGTCAACATTACATTGGCTCCCTATTAAACATCGTATAGATTTTAAAATCTTGCTACTTACTTATAAAGCTCTAAATGGTTTAGCTCCCCAGTACCTAAGTGAGCTCTTAATGCATTATAGTCCTTCACGTTTATTGCGATCTCAGAATTCAGGCCAGTTGATAATACCCAGAATATCAAAATCAACTGAAGGCGGCAGATCCTTTTCCTATTTAGCACCTAAACTCTGGAACAATCTTCCTAGCATTGTTCGGGAAGCAGACACACTCTGTCAGTTTAAATCTAGACTAAAAACACATCTCTTTGCTCTTGCATACACATAACACATTATCAATACATTAACATTTTTCAAATCCGTTAAAGGATTGTTACGCTGCAATAATTAGGTCGGCCGGAACCGAGAACATTTCCTATAACACTAGATATACCTGTACATCAGAATAAGAATGGCATCTACGCTAATATCTGTCTCTCTGCTTATCCTGAGGTTTGCCGGGTGCTGGATCCAGGCCGTATCCAGATCAGATGGAGAACCTGTGTCTGGACCTGACTACAACGTAGCCCAGGAGACAATGGGCCTACAGATCCAGTTCTGGCTGCATCTATAATTCAGATTTTTAATCCCCGTATCCGCTTACATATATTTATATATAATCTATTTTTAATCTCTATAATAAAAATGTATAATTCAGATTTTGATCTCCATATCCATTTACATATATTATATATATCTTCCAAGGGGTTTTTTCCCTCCTAGGACTTTTTTCCCAGTGTTAGCACGCTGGGTTTTTCTCCTAGGGGGTTTTTTCCACCCCTGGGAGTCAGCCGACATTGGCTTAATGTAGCACCATCTTGTATATGTTACATATTACCACGCTTGTTTGTACAGCTTATTTTTAACCACTTCCCTTTTTTCTGTGCTTCTAATATGTAAAGCTGCTTTGAAACAATTACCAATTGTAAAAGCGCTATATAAATAAATTTGACTTGACTTGATTAAGAGAGGAACTATGACTTCATGTCCCGTATTCTGACAAGACTGGGATTTACATAGCTTTTACTAAAAAGGAAGTGTCTGCTGTCTGAATGTGGCCATTACAGAGACTCATGTGCCCTGGATGCATAACAAAACCCATTGACATAAACAAGACTTATACATGATTACATTATAACATTAGGTATTTAATAGAGGGGATGGAATTTAGACTAAGATCAAACCTGTCACTAATATAAATGTTCAATCTGAGTAGTTTGCGATAGTAGTTTATGGGCCAGATGTACTAACAGCTTGCACCACTGCAAATCCTCTATTGGCTTTAAAAAACTACTGTCGGGATTTACTAAAGACACGCAGTGGAAAATTAGTGCTGAAAAGGCGTGAACTGAGTTGTTTTTGCAGATGACCTTATTGCATATGCATTTGTAGGAGTTTCCCTTTCAGACGCAAAATTTATGGGAGGAGAGTATATAAATGAATCACGCAGCGTGATTTACTAATGTTTGCACAAGTCAATTTACTGGTTTTTCTTTGCGCCATTATTTAACGCCCAAAAAAAAAAGCATGTCTTAACCCATTTTGCGAAATGGCTGCAATTGTTGCTGCCAGGAGGAGACACTGCAGAGAACAGAGAGCGCGTGACAGAAGGAAGGAAATATTTTTCACTCGTATTAATTTCTTCCACTCCTATTAATATCGTTTCCCAAGCCATGTTGGTCTATATATACATATACATATACATATATATACATACACACACACACATACATACATACATACATACATACATACATACACACATATATGCATATATGTGTGTGTGTGTGTGTGTATGTGTGGGTGTGTGTGTGTGGTGTGTGGGTTTGTATTTTTTGTTTATCAGATTAATTGTAACAATTTGCGCCTGTGTCGACCCGCACCTGATGAGCATCAGCTCTGCTTATTTGTGACCAAACACTAATTTGCACTGCTCTTGGAAGATTGCGTTGGTCATTATCTAAATGATTTGACTGCGTCTGTGTTCTTTAATTTGTGTGTCAGCAGTACATCACGTGCAAAACTTACCACTCCCATCAGCATATTTGGAATTGCGCTCTCACGCTAATTTGCCCCGTTTAGTAAATCTGGCCCTATGTATGTATTTATGTATTAATTTATTTATTCATTCATTCATTCATTCATGTTTATTTTTTTTTTACAGATGTTGTGCTATCATTACCTGAAATTTTATTTAACTCAGAAAGTTGTAAATCCTGAAAGAAGGTGCACTAGGCAGTAAATCTTAGAAATCAGCTAAAAAATTTGGTTTATTCGCAGTATTCAACAAAAAATAATACACCATAATTACAGACATTTCTGTTGGGCAGGATTAGATTTCTCAGAGGACCCATGAGTTAGCCAAAAAAACCGCAGGTAATTTTCTCAGTAATTTTACCTAGGTTGAATGAGAAAAACACAAATTAACCCTACCTCCTCAAGGAAAACTAGGCCTGTTCGAATATAGCTAAAGTGACATAACTGTTGATCACAGTCAACTAACAGGTAAATTAACCTCATTCTGAATGTAGTCAAGGCTACAGCATTAGACACAGTAATTCATGAATGAAACAAATGTTCAAAAATAAAAAAATAAAAACTTTTCCAACCATTCTGGTTCTCATATGTCTCATATTTCATGCTGTTCCCTTAAATATCCAAATCCTGTGCAAACTACTCTTCAGGATGGAGAGGCAGTGCAATTCCCCCAGGGGCATCTTTCACTGGCCTGTTATTTTTATTGTGGCCGTGCAAAATGAAACCAGTGGCTCATAGAAGATGGCAAGAGCCGGAATGGAGGAAAATCAATACAGCAATATCAGTGCTGCACTTATCGGAGGCTTACTGCTTTTCAGGGGTCACAGAGGAGCAACTATATCTAAGTGAAAGGTTTCAATACTGAGATACAGTCTTGATAAATCTGTGCTATGTACAGACATCTAGTGAGAAAATACACTTAAAAGGAAATTAATAAATAATTGAACTTTGACAGCAGATGTATCCACTTTTGTTTTTCAGTTAATTTTTTGTATGCAATTCAGGATTTTTCTACAAACACCCTGGATGAGACAGACCTACAGTTTGGGAAGCACCAACTTAATCATTGCCGTTTTTTTTTTTCTTTAAAAAAAAAAAAAAACAAGGCCCTTATCAATGTGTTCCATAACCATCACATTTAACTGTGACCCAACTAACCATGGCCTACAGTAATTTGCCCTTCCCTCAACAAATGACTGTACATGTACTGTAGCCAGTGTTCTCCTTCAGAAGATTCCCAGCTATCTGCCTGCCTGCCCAACAACGGTTTCTCTTATTAAAGTAGAGTTTGGGTCACTGGATTGCCACAGTTTATGGTTTTCGTCATGGAAAGCTTCAGACTTTAGACTCGGAGTGACAAAATATGGCATAATATGGCCTAGTCATGTGAAACAGTCTGAGTGAATAACCCTGCTTCACAAGAGAACAGCATTATGGGAGATTTCAAGTAGAGAATTTAATAATACTGTGGCCTTTTATTCATGTAATGTTGAAGGCATATTTTCATATTTAGCTGAAGAGTGTAACATCTCAGTGTATATTTAGCATTTTATATTAGCATCCATCCAACTAATGTGCCTGACATTGATTATTGGTGCATTTTTTCCCCACATTTGGCAGAATATACAGCAGCATTTTTGAGAATAATACATTCTCCACCGTGCAGTGAGTGAGGCTGGAAAAGCAGAAAGAATCGGACCAGAGGGGCCAATTAGAGTGAAAAAGGAAAGCTAAGCATGTCCCTAGAGTTCGGCCGTCCTCCACTGAGCGTCTGTAAGAATTTGGCCAATCCTGGGAATTTGGGGCAGCGGGAATGATGAGAAAGGGTGTTCCGAGGTTCCCTCTAAATGTCACTGTGAGGTAAGGAAGCTTGTTTAAGCAGGGTATATTCAACCAATACTGCCAGCTTTCAGCTGTTGTACAGGGCACATGCCTGCAGGCACTCTGTAGTGTTGAGTATTACTGCTGTAATGGCTGTGTCATTAAATCTGTTGTCATTTACAGTGTTGGGGGTAACGCATTACAAGTAAGAGAAGTTACGTAATCAGATTACTTTTTTCCAAGTAACAAGTAAAGTAACGTATTACTTTTAAATTTATACCAAAATATCTGAGTTATTTCTTCAAATAATTAATGCAAGTTACTTTGTTTTCCCATTTATTGACTGTTGAGTCATGTTGAGAGGATTGCGAGTAACTGTAGAGGCATTGTATGCACTGTGTAAACATGATGGTTATTGTAGTTCTAGACTAATCTCACTTGAAAAAAGCAGAATGAATGAATGAATGAATGTATAAAGACTGAAACGCACTCTCAGAATATTATGCAAACCTGCAATAATTAAATTTGTTAGATAAACATACTTTATGTATTTAATCTCAAAGAAACAACAATAACATGTTTTTTTCTGAATTGAAAAAACGTGCCTGAAAGCTGTTGACCCTTCTTCTAAGACGCATTTAAGTAAAGAGTAGCTGAGAAAAACACGTTTTCTGATTCAGTATCTGCACTGAGATGAGATGTTGTGAGGCTATATGTCAGTGTCATTATTCTAACGTTATTTTCTTAACTAGTTACAAAATAAAGTCTCTCACCTCAAAAAAACGAACTTTCCCGTCTTGCCAGATGTTAAACTGTGCTTGTAGCACAAAATAAATTACGAGCATGCAACGTCGTAGTCACGTTGTCAATTAGTAAGTCATGAAAATAAAAAGTTAGATTGCTTGTACTACATGTGTTAGCTGAGAAGGATTTGCATTCAGGTATGATGCTCATTCTATTCATCAGGAACAGTGTCCATATTATGTTCCATTACCAGTTCCTGTTAGTATTGTGTATTTACCATGGTAACTGTTGTTTCCATAACTCCAAAATACCACTTAATTTTGTATATTTTTGAATGGCTGTGGTGGCTTATACCAATTAACTAACTTTATCATATTAACAGAAACTAGTTTGGGACTGCAATTTAATAGCCTTACATTATACTGTTTATTCATCATTTAGTATTAGTCATATTCTTACAATTTATGTGCATGTTCAGTAAAGTGGGACAGTACTTGTGTGTGTCAACCACTTTTGTGAAATAAATTTGCTTGGTTTTTAAAAGCAAATTTATTATATTTTTTTTAATGAATTAGGTTTTTTTTTTTTTTAAAGTGGGTCACAGCCTAATGACTATGGGGAAATGTGGGTCCCATGGTCAAACCAATTGAGAACCACTGATATAGAGCTCACAACTAGGAAAAATTCAACTCCGTTCCTGTGGTGGCGAATAATGTGATTCTGATTCTTTGAGCTGATAATGAGAACTGGAGGATCAACTGTGGGAGTTTTTTTTTTTTTTTTTCCCTAAAAACAGTGAGACGTTGGGTGAAGCGTTTGAGGGAAGCTGCCAAAGTAAGTGTACAGGCCAATCACATACAAAACATGACCCTAACAAAGCGGACTACTGCAGAACCTCTCAAAGACATGATACATGATCTCCTTCCCCGATTTTACATGTTTACTTTTAATACTGTACTTCAAATGTTTTCCTCTCATAGTTTCAGTTCAGAGACCCTGCCTTGAACCTTTCTGAAAGCATAACATTTTACAACTGGAGGGTGGGAGATGTTGAACAGAGCAGAGCCCATTCCGCCTTTACACTGTCACATCCTGCCCCAGTGCCAGACAGAACCAGAGGGAGGGATGGGAAACGAAAGGAAACTAGAAATGAAGGTGCTGTATACCTGTCACTGGTGAAATTCTCACACAAAGGGAGCACAACAGGCAGAACATGAGTCCGAGGGGAATCGTGGGGGGAAAAAAGAAGCAGGTAGACCGAAATAGAGAATGATCGGAGGAATGAGAAAGCGAGACTGCAGTGATAAAAGAGGTGATGTGTGTGCGTGTTTGGCGGGGCAGCGGTGGAGGAATGCCCCATGGCTGTGCTATAAGGAATAAATCAACTGTGCTGCTATGTTTTGGTAAGATACATGCCAAACGCAATCTCTCTAGCCAAAGCTTGAAACCTTCTTCCATATAAGTTGTGTTTGAAAAGAAAACATTTGTTCTCCCTCACGTTGGCAGCTTCTCAGTTCCGACAGACAAAACTTTCTTTTTTAATATCCTCACAGGGGCTTAACAATTTCATTAAATCTTACAACAGTTTTTTAAAATTGTAAATCAACCCTGAAACAGAATACATCTGCATAAAGTGAAAGTGGCTTGTTTGTACAATATGTCAAGAAAATTTAGTTATTGCTTCACTCAGCTGCAGCAGAAGTCTTCAAGATCCCACGAAATGAATTGACTTGTAATTTTTTTTTTCTGGGTTGATGTATTTCCTGTTGAAACAGTAAGTTGGGGCAGGACATATCGAAGGGATTGTCCTTTTTATACACTGCCATTCAAAAGTTTTGGGTCAGTATTTTTTATTTATTTTTTTATCAGAAAGTAAAACTTTTATTCAGCAATAATGCATTAAATTGATTTAAATTGATTTTTACTTTGTTACAAAAAAATCTATTTCAAATAAATGCTGTTCTTTTTAATTTTTCAATTGATCAAAGAATGATGAAATAAATGTGTCAAGCTTCCCACTGTATATTACACACTTTTTTCAACATTGATAAAAAAAATTGGAAATGTTATTCGTGTTTCAAATTTGCAGATTAGAATGATTTCTGGAGGATCATATGACACTGAAGACTGGAGTAAAAATTAAAAAAAAAAATTACAAATATAATACAAAAAATATAATAAATAATTTAATAAATAAAATCTCACAATATTAGTGTTTTACTGGTTTTTTTGATCAAATAAATCCAGAACTGGTGAGCAAAAACAATCTTACCAACCTTAAAATTTTGAACAGTAGTGTACATAGCCAATAGTTTACGTCACAGCCGTGAACCATGATTTGCTACTTGCTATTTCTAGTCAGAGAAAAGTGGTATTATAGGGAGAAACATTCTAATTTTAGACACCATTTGATTGGACAAAATCCTGTCAAACGCAACATGGGTCATCTGTATTTTTGGCCCATTTAATAGTGCAGGAAGCACTAGCAGTATTTAATTGGTGTCCATCAAATCATTTCATGGGGTCTTTAACTATTGGAAGCTTTCATTGACTGCAGATAAGAACTCATGCAGACTGAGTGAGTGAGTGAATGTATGTGTGTGTGTGCGTGTTTTTGTGATTTATGAGGACGCAAATTTGTATAATGACATGGGTATTACACTGGTATTATGACGTAAACATGAAATATGAGGACATTTCATGAGTCCTCATATTTAAAATAGCTTTAAAAACATACTAAACAATGTTTTATCAAAAATGTAAAAATGCAGAATGTTTTCTGTGATGGGTAGGTTTAGGGGTAGTGTAGGGGGATAGAATGTACAGTTTGTACAGTATAAAAACCATTACGCATATGGAATGTCCTCACCAAGATATCAAAACAAACCTGTGTGTGTGTGGGTGTGTGTGTGTGTGCGTGTGTGTGTGTGCGTTTTTGTGACATATCAGGACACAAATGTGTATAATGACATGGGTATGACATAGGTATTACAAAAAGAGGTGACTTATGAGGACATTACCCCATGTCCCCACTTTTCAAAGGCTTATAAATCATACAGAATGAGTTTTTTTGAGAAAGTAAAAGTGTGCACAGTTTCCTGTGATGGGTAGGTTTAGGGGTAGGGGTAGTGTAGGGGGATAGAGAATACGGTTTGTACAGTATAAAAACCATTACGCCTATGGAATGTCCTCACAATTCACAAAAACAAACCTGTGTGTGTGTGTGTGTGTGTGTGTGTGTGTGTGTGTGTAGGTGTGTGTGTGTGTGTGTGTACCTCAAACTCAGCATGTTTGTGGATGTCCTCTGCTCTCTGGCGGCTCAGAATGAACTCGGCCTCATTAGCTACACGCACCAGATGGTCCTTCATGGTGTGGCTCAGCAGTCTGCACATCAAAAACACATTGAACATTAAGAGTTCACAGCTGACATCACATGATTCTATCTGAATTATTTTCTACAATGACGCAGTTTGTGTTGGTAAGATAACTGAATCCACGTTAGGATTTCATACAGATACGATTAAACTAAATTGGAAAACAAATCACACACATACTTTTACATTTATTAAGAACTGTACTGATCGTAAGAGATGCAACAGACGCATTTACAGACATAACAGATCCACAGATACTGAAATTACTATACCAATAACCCAATAACTATTTTGATATTATGGCTGATATTATAAATCTATACTACTTTATTAAAAAAAATTAAAATAAAAAAGTTTGCATGCTACAAGTGAATTTAGCCATTACGTTATAATGTACAACACGTAAATATAAGCTGATGAACAACCAATATTGGCTGATACAATAAATATTCATATTAATAATAACAATAATAATAATATCTGCCAATATCTGCAATAAATAATGTGGTATTGATATATCATGCATCCATAATAAAGCATTTATTGTATTGTATATAAATTCCATGGGCTCACAAAATAGCAAAAGGATATCTTCCACATCTCTCAACTGTTCATCTGTGAAGTAAACTGCACTGATTTAATAACACAGTTGTTAGGCCATCAAAGTGCAAACAGTACGCTAAACCAACTTAACTACACCATGTAAAACAAGCAGAAAATCATATTTAGCACGGCAGCTAAAACCACCCCCACTAAAACAACCAGCGATTGATTTGTAAATGATACGTATCTAACAAGATACGGATGTAGGGGGTGTGGAGAAGGGGGCAAGTCTCACCCCAGCTCATGTTTCTACATATGTAAGAACAGCCTTCCTTGGATAAACACACACACACACACACAGTTTCTTATCACAGGGCATCTGACGATTATAGGGGTTGATGGTAGATGAGACGTATCCTGCTTTTACTGCTACTGTTTGTCAGCCCTCATCAAAACCTGAAGCTGTTCTGTCTATCTCAGAGTCTTGTTTGTGAATCAGCATTGCTTTTTCTGTCCATGGTGCCCTGGGTTAGCACAGACGGGGAGGAACCTGATCTTGAAACAGCACATTTACACCCCGGGCAGATTTGTGAACAACACAAGCCATGGCCTAATAAAACATTCCCCCCAGGGACAGAGATGAGTCTCTCAGCAGGTCAGGAGGCTCAGGCCTCTGCAAAGTGGAAGAATAACAGGCGGAGGGTGGAGGGCAGAAACTCGAGCCTGGTGTGTCAGCGGTGGGCAGCGGGGGAGCGGACGTGCCAGGGTCTCTGCGGTGACCCTCTCCCACCCCTCTCACCCCGACTGCCATCAATAACACAGCCCACTCTCTGTGACTGCCATTCTATAAGCCTTTCGCTTTCCTGTCTTTATCTGTTTTTACTTACTTTATGCTATGACAATCTAGAGAAACAAACAAAAAATTTGATTATAGTTTACACAATGGTGATATCATGAAAGATGTAATTCTGCACATTGCACCACGTGACATTTAACAACCTGAACTAACCTTGCCTTGTCATAAAAAGGTCAAATTATCTAATATTTTGAAAGACTTATTGACCATGACACACAGTCACGAGGGTCTTCAGGGGTATATAATTTGCTGTTTTATGGGTTTTTTTTTTTTTTTTTTTTTTTTCCCCTACATGTTGGTTGCAACACACACTTGATTTGGCAGACAAAAGACAAATATTAATATGCAGTTTGGTTAAATAAATATTTTTTCTTTTCTAATAAACAATAACAAAATATGATGACAAAATACTTTATAAGGTATATACTTTTCAATAATTTCAATATTTTAATGAATCTTTTCTTCTTTTTATATAATATCAGCAGAGACATTTTCGACTTGCTCCAAAAATATTTAAATTTATAATCATAAATTATAAAAGTTATATTAAATAAATATTAATATTACTTATACAAATCTTATTTCACGATATGAGAAATTTTATTTCACAATAACATATCACGTTATAGGCCTAGTTTCTTTAGTAATTTATTGTAGTTATTAAAAATAAGAACAAAGCAGCAAATAATACAAACAACAGGATGAATATAATAGAACAATTTAGTTTTTTTTTTTTTAGGTACAGTAGGTTTAACAGTTTATGTTAATACACATGATGGACATTTTGACATAATTATATGCATATTTGGTCATTCAAGCACAATAAACAGCGAAAGAGAATTTGTATATTATTATTTTATTCTCTTTATTATGTGTCTTGTCTTGTCGCTGTTACTCTGTTGCACTGTGGAGCTTCTGTCACTAAAACAAATTCCTAGTATGTGTAAACAACATACCTGGCAATAAAGCTCTTTCTGATTCTGATTCTGATTCTTATTCTGATTCTGAAGAGAACTCAATTCGGGAACACATGCTGTCTGAGGGAGGTGGCTTTCTGCGTATTTGCTTCAAATGCGTGTTAGTCAGCACGAGTAATGCATTGAAATGTTTTTTATATATCATGCAATATCATGCACACCCCGCTTTCTTCTTCTATGCAGATATATTTACATACCACGATATAAACAATATAGCAAAATCTGTACAAAAAGTATTCTCGTCACTTATTAAGGTTGAACATTAAGGTTGAACCACTGTAGTCACGATGACTATTTTAACAATGTCTTTACTACTTTTCTGGACCTTGAATGTGGTAATTTTGTTGCTTTCTATGGGAGATAAAAAAAAAACCTTTCGGATTTCATCAATAATATATTAATTTGTGTTCCGAGGATGAACGAAAGCCTTATGGGTTTGGAACGACATGAGGGTGAGTAATTAATGACAGAAATTTCATTTTTGGGTGAACTAACCCTTTAAGTGAACAGTTGAGAAAGTAAACATGTGTAACAGTATATTGGATCCATGCATTAGTCTTAAAGTGACAGCAGCGTAATATTCCTGCAGCTGTCTTTGTTTTTAATATTAATCAAACAACAGACTCGCTGCAAAAAAAAAAAAAAAAAAAAAACAATGTATGAAGACCAGTGAAGACTATGCAGTGCTATTTTATATATTTGATTACTTTATTTAATTTCTGTACCTAATCTGCATCTAACTTTTGTTATATTGGCATCTTTTCTATTGTTTACTTGTGCTATTGCTTGTAGTTTGATTATTTGACCTTATTTTATTACAGACTGTTTATTTGACTTTAATAGTGTTTGAAATTTATATTTTATATTATATTTATGTAGAATTTTTTCATTTGCATTGTTTTGCATTCCATGTAAAAAAAAATAAAATAAAAATAAAAATGTCTAGCAAGTAAAATAAAAAAATTACTAGCCAATGGCTACTTCAGAGTGTCCGCAGAGGGTTGGTATGTATGCATGCATTTGATTTTTTTTATACATTTTTGAATAAATTAATGAAAAAAAGAGCATCAAATCATTGACCACCCAAGAACAATGGAATGATCATCCCATATAATCACTGTACTGCACCGCCACAGTTTTTATTTTTAGTTCTTTTCTTTAAGTCTAATAAGAATTCAAAGAGTGTTACAAACTCTTTTGATGAAAATCAACTTGACTTTGAAAGCACTGTGACTAAATCAGTATTGATCATCTTAATTTTAGTGCAGTAAGCATTATAATGGCATATTTGATGTGAACTTTTACAGCTAGGATTACAGTGATGTCTCTGTGACAGGTGCTGGTGTGCCAGATGTTGTCTAAACCTTGACCCTACTTTCCAAAAGAAAAGTGTGTGCTTAAAGAAGAGCTGTAAAGATGGCCAGCAGTGAAGGTGGAGGAGCCTCGGTGCATCACTGCATTCATTAACATTTCTGGAGCGCTCATCAGCATGGCAGCATTCATTAACATTAATTTCCATTGCTAAGATAGAAATGAGAGCCATCTGAAAGATCTAAGGGCTTAAAATTGAAGACAGATCCTTCCATCCCAAAGGGAGTCCGAGTAAAAGAGTCCAACAGATGAGACATAAACCTGTCTGAAAACAGCAAGATACGAGAAAGATTTCCCAAGAGGTGGAGAAGAAACTAAGGCGCTGCTGCCCTCTCAGAAACACATGGGAACAAGCCAAGTTATTGACAGACGCCTTGAACTCCAGGTCACCCTGTTGATCCCCTTTCCACATTACATTGATTTCCTCCCAAACAGGATCTGATCGTACACACGCGACATAGCATTGTAGGCCAGGAGATAATGAGGAGGTGGCTAACAAAGGGTCAGAGGATGGGATTAGATAATTACCTGCCCTCGTTCACCAGCTCGATGAAGGCCAAACCCGCATTCTTTTGGATGGAATTCTGCCACTCCTGTGGAGAGAAATAAAAAAGACTTTACACTCAGTTTATACAATAAGCAGAGAGAGGATGGTTGGGTTTAGTCAGAATAAACATCAGCATAATGACATTAATATGTAAGGATTAAAATGAACTCAACATCAAAACAGAAGCTTCATCATCATCAACAAAATCCATACAGAGGAAGCGATCACAGGGGGCAGGAGGGAAGAAAGCAAAACGGGGCTCTAACATATTTATATTGTATCTTCAATGTTCAAGATTGCCTTTAACCAAGCACACCCCTCACAAACTTTAACAGGTCTCACCCGGTTGTTGTAAAAGGTGTTAGTCTAAACAACTCCTGAAACCACAGCTTTCAGTGATGTTTAATAGCCTAGGAGCGAGACCAAATCATTGACATTTTTCACAGCTGCGCCAACCTTTCAACACTTCCCTGTGATCGTCTCAAGAATAATAATAACAACCAGGTCATGAGTATGTACAAAGTCGCTCGTGTATTCTCGGGGGCTCTTTTCACAGAGAGACTGTATCATGGAGACAGCAGCGTAACGGTCCGACCCTAATGTCTCATTTGTTTCGGCCAACAGAGAGTGCTTTAAGGTTGAGGTGCTATACAAGCAATAGTTTCATAATGATGATGATTTATTTTTAATCCCCTGCTTATTTCTAGGGTCATAAATGAAAATGAAACAGGGCAAATGTACTTGCTTATTAAGCAGGAAATATTTCACCATCTTCTGGGAGAAGAAGAAAAGTGAGGCTGAAACCAAAATAAACAAAAATTAAAAATGCCAATACATGTACTGCTTTATTTATTGCAGAGGTTTTGTTCACTATTACAGCTGTTAATTCCCAGATTATGCATTTTACTTTATAGTTCCTCAAATATTTTATGCTGGAGATTCCAATCAAGTAAATCTTACATCAGTTTTCAGACAGCAAGCTAAGTCTGATTTCTACAGTATTTACATTTCAACAGAGCCAGTACAGCAAATCAATAAGACTGTTGAAGAAAAAGATATTTCTTTACCACTCACAAATAACAAATGGAATTGCTACATAATTTTTTTCAAACAGAAACCATTGGACACTCTCCCCATCTACAACTGGTTAAGTCCAGTCTCAACCAAACAGCATAGATCAAACAAAAAGAATGTTCTGAGAGTGTCACAAAGTTCAGAGAAATTCAGAGAAAAGAGAGCATCTTAACACATTAAAAATATACTAGTGCTGTCAATCGAATAAAAAAAAAAAAAAATCAATCGCACATTTATTCTGTAATTAATCGCAATTAATCACGATTAAAACATTGGAGTTTTTAATATTTCACAGTTACTCTCCAAATTAATGTAGAAACAACTTAAAAACAGTATATATACCCCCAGTTTCACAGACAAGGCTTAAACTAGTCCTAGACTAAAATGCACGTTAAAAACAGTAATGTTTTTTTTTTTTTCTAGTGTATGTTTATAAAAGCTACTTAAATATCGTAATTGAACTAAGGCCTAATCCTGTTATCAAACACTTTAGTCTTCACTGCATAAATTATAAATTAAATACAGATTAATCCTTATAAAAGCTACAATTTTCTCTGTTACCTTCGTTCTTTGATTAGCATTAATGACAGATATCACAGCAACTGGTTTATTAGGCTACTGTCACTTTAAGAGCTGCCACTGCCGCACATGACGTGGATCTGATGTGCATCTTATTTTCTCACTTAACTCTTTAAGTTCATTTTAGATGTTATTTATCTAATTTAAGACTTCTCTTATGAGGATTCTCGACAAAATGGGTATTTTGGCATTATTCTGTGTGTTATTGTTTGTTGAGGCGTGAAAGAGAACTCGATACGATGACGCGCGCCTTCCTGTAAGCACAAGTCGTGTGTGTCACACAGACACGACATTCAAAGACAGTGTGTTCTCATTTGTTTTGTGGTGCTTGAATGGTTTAAAAGCATTTGTGTAATCATAGTGTAATACTAGCCAAATTATGATGGAAGAAATGGATACTGTGTTAAATATTTTTAACGCGTTAAACTGAAAAAAATTAATACAGTGCTCAGTGTAAGTGAGTACACCCCCTTTGAAAAGTAATATTTTAAACAATATCTGAATGAACACAAAAAACAATTTCCAAAGGTTAATAATTTTGCAACATCTATCTCTTTCCATTCTTCAAGAATGACCTCTTTTAGAGACTGTGAAGCTCAACTTGTCTCTTCCCCATAGGTGTTCGATTGGGTTCAGATCAGGAGCCACTGAATCACTTTCACCCTGTTCTTCTTCAGAAATCCAACAGTGGCCTTAGATGTGTGTTTAGGATCATTGTCATGTTGGAAAAGTGCACGACGACCAAGGGCATGGAGTGATGGTAGCATCTCTCAGAATTCTCTTTCAGTATAGAGCAGTTCATCTGTGAATTCATGATGCCATCAATGAAATGCAGCTCCCCGACACCAGCAGCACTCATGCAGCCCCACATAAGGACACTGCCACCACCATGATTCACTGTAGGCATCATGCATTTTTCTTTGTATTCCTCACCTTTGCAACGCAATACAGTTTTGAAGCCATCAGTTCCAAAAACATTTATCTTGGTCTCATCACTCCAGAGTATAGAGTCCCAGTATTCTTCATCTTTGTAGTCTTTGTAGACATTTGTAGTCTAAAATTTAGCTTTGCTCCAGAGACTTTCAGAGGGATGTACTCAATTTGCATCACCCTAATTTGAGTAAAACTGAAAATTTTGTTCACTAAGTTTTATTATTAACCTTACTTTCATGTTATAAGTTAAACAGATGTTATATTAAACTTAGTCTTGTCAACATTTTGGAAATTGTTTTTGTGTTCATTGAGATATTGTTTAAAACATTACTTTTCAAAGGGGGTGTACTCATTTACGCTGAGTTAACGTGCCAATTTTGACAGCACTAAAACATACTCATTACTTTTATAGAAAGTGGACATTTAAAAAAACATTTCTTTTTTTCGACTGAATCAATTCTGGGTATTACTGTAAACTGTATAAAATGGAATAAGAAAGGGAAAATAAATGTTGCAGGGTGAATGTGAAAGGAAAATGGGGCAGGATGATGTGAAAACAGGAAGGTGCTTTTTCAGACCAAACAGCCAACTAAAGTTCAGTAGATTACATTGTGGGGAGAAACTGCACATATACTAGGATCTTTTGTTAGGAGAAAACGCTTCAGCAGCTGTCATCAACCAAGCACACAAATACATTTTCGCTACAAAGATAAATGAATGTTCGATGGGTGAGGGAAAGGCATTATTCTTTAATTAAAGGAAGCAATGACCCCAATCAAAAAGCCTTAACGATCAGTGCTGTGCGTTGGGGACAAGGCTGACGGTTATTGGATTTCAACCAGTCATTGTGATAGGGCCCTGATACGGTTTTATGGTATCCAATGCTGTTTCCATTCTGACCTGATGAGTGGATACAGGCAGCCATTTGTGACCTTTCCACTCTGACCCTGACCTAAGAGAGGTGCTTCTACAACCCAGCCACCTCTGCCCTGGTCCTGTCGTTACAGCAACCACTCACGCTGATCCATTCATGTCATCAAGACCGGGATTGTGTTCTAAGATAGAACATGACTTTTATCAGCCACACAAAACAGCTCCTGGGAAAGTTTGTATCGTAAAGATAAACTCGTAATGCTAACCTCTGTGATTCAAACCAGTCTTAGACTCTTCATCAAGGACATTTATAATTGACCCATTTCCTTCAGTCTCGATAAAACAACAAAGACTAGCATATAGGGAACACTTCCTCAAGGTCAAATCCATCCAAACACACTTGCGTAAAATGTCAGTTTCAATTTTATTGATGCTCAGGTATATAAACAAGCTATCCGAGATTGAGACTTCTGGTACACTGATTCAGGACAAGCAACTCAAAATGTCTAACATACTGCAAAGACACATCAACTGAATAACATCAACTTTTCAAGTAAAAATGATCTAAACATCCTTTTAAAAAGATACATTTATTTGTAGGACTTGATCCCAGAGAAAGATTTTTTTTTTTTTTTTTTTTTAAATAATTGCATTTGTCTTGTTCCACTGGAAATTTTTATACTTGTTTGTATTTATTTATTGGTTAATTCATAAGTCAATTCTCACTTGGATTATTATTTTTATCAAAAAATATTAAAAAGATAAATTATAAAAAAAATCTGAATATGAACAGTCAATTCTGACAGACCCTGCATATAATATATATACGAATGTATGTGTTCCTCAGCGTCAATGAATCCTCAATATCTAACTTTATATTTACATTTACCTGCATCTTTTCCATTAAACAATCACACTGCAGGTTAATCAGGCACAAAACGTGTTGACAATGCTGCAAAATGTGCAATTATATTATAATACGCTACATTGTCCTTATTTTTTAGTGAAGAGATCTATGCTATATAGTCTATGTGATGAAAACAGAAGCTTGTAATACAGAGCTAAGGGAATGCAGAGGGAGAAAAAGAGAGAGAGAGAGACCTGGTGACGCTCTTACAAAGTACTTAGTGGAATCTGGATCGGGATAGTGTGAGCGTGTGTAAACACATTCTGATCACATTTGTAAACAAAATCAGTGTAATGTTGTGTGCCCATAAAAAACATATTGCACAACATTTCCTCACACTTTAAATTAATGCTTTGATTCAATTTTATATTTTTTTTTAATAAAAAACAAAAGTAATTTTCTTCTGAAACACACAAACAACATGCTTCCATAGAGAAGTCATCCACTGAGGCATTCTTTTGTTTAGTTTTGCCATGATAATTACCGTGGCGCTGCATTCCTAATCACTGCTGATCAAGAGAACGCAATTACCCTCAAACTAAAACACAACTGAAACACAACTGAAAAAACGCAGACCTACAATGTAACGTTTTGCCTCATTCACAATGGCAAGTCAAGGAAATGTGCATGCCGTTTGGCTTCGTTCATTGAAAATAAACAAGTCGCTCTCCAGTTTCCAACCCATCAGTTATAATCACAAGTATTTGTTTGTTTTCTGCAGGCTGGGGGATTGAAGCTCAGATGAAACAAAAAAATTATCCGTCACATGTAAGAGCACTGTTTCAGATCATAACGAGCAGGAGAAGTTTACGTTACGGCTTGTCCACAGAGCACAAGGCGATTTATGGCGGAAAAGTGGCTACTGTACAGCTTTGATCGACGGAAAGAGATTCTAGATTTAAAATGTCAGTGTAGTATTACTTACAGGGAAAACCTTCAGTAAAGTATTTCTACCTAAAAAAAAAAAAAAAAAATACAACTTTCCAAACAAAAAAATTAATGTTTCCATAAAGTATCTACAGTATTATTGCAATGCTATACTCACTGCGGTTTTAAAATCAACACTGAACAAAATCCAGCATGTTCAGAATTACGCAGCTAGAATCCTGACTAGGCATAGAGCAAGTGATCACATCAGGTTTTGTGTTTATTCTAAGATTCATTTACTTATATATGAGGCTTTGTGTGGCCTTTTTAATTTAATCTTGTAACACTCTTGTTTTCTATCTGTCCATTGCACTTGTATTCATTAGGAACAGGGCATTTTCTTTTTATGCTCCAAAATTGTTACATTTTCTACGTAAAAAATGACATCCTCTTCGTTCTTTAAAATCTAATCTTAAAACTTGATTTTATATATATATATATATATATATATATATATATATATATATATATATATATATATATATATATATATATATATATATATATATATATATATATTTGGAGATTCTTTTTTATTATTATGTGTGGTATAGTTGTTTATTTTTTATCATAATTTTGTACACCTTACATTACTACAACATTATTGTATAACAGCATACTTATTTTAAAGACCCCCTGTGGTGATAATTAAGTTTTTAACGTTGTTTATGTCTATGTGGTGTTTTTAATATGCTTTGTGCAACTAGACAAACCATGTACAACTTCATATGTCAACACTATTGCAGAGTATTTTCTCTTTAAAACTACAGTGAAAAAAGACGCTGGTGTCTGTGATGTCACAAACTACCTTGTAACCAATCACGTCAATGTGCCGGCAGGCTTTCGCATATAATTAACAGCGCGAACTAGCAGGGAAGTCTTAAGTGAAGCCAGGTTATCCCGGTATATTTTTCTGATGATATGAAAAATCGTGTAGATTTAGCAATATGGCTGGTGTATGATGTATGATAAGATGTTATGATGAACTATATGCCTTTCTTGTTGTTTAAAGCCTTTGTAAGGATACTGATTTCTAGAAGGCAGCTGTCTGACTCTGACATGGCGAACAGGAACATGGTTTGTAACATTAGCAACACATCATTAGCTGTTTGATAACATAGTCAAGCAAAAGGCTAATCATATTAATTACCGTTATGTGTCCGATGTTGTAAAGAGCGATATTGTGCAGCGTTTACCTTAGTAAGTTGACCAAGTGGATCTCTGGACTTGGAGGTGGTGCTAATTTGCATATTCATTGTTTTGTGTATACTAAATGAGGCAAATGTGTAGAGTTACATTCAAGCTATTTTAAGGCATGAAGATTTTTTTTTCACAGGAAAAAATGTTTAAATATGTCATTTTGGTGATTAAAGATGAGTTTTAAGGGATAAAATTACTGACTACATGAGGACTTTAAAATATAAAGACAAGATATCCTCCTTTGTATCTTCAGAAAAACATTTTAATATTCTTGATTTTTTTTATTAATTATTTAATACTGCCCTTCAATTAGTTTAATTATTATTATTTTAATATTCTTTATTATTATTTTTATTATTTTAATATTGGCCTTTAAGGTGGTTAATTATAAATTATTATTTAATTATTCTTGATTATCTCTTATTATTTTTACCTTTAATTATTTTAATATTGCCCTTCAAGGTAGTTTATTGTTGAGGGGCTAAAACTTTCACTTGAAGTCCACTTGTTGAGGTCCACTTCAATCAACTCATCGTAATATCAAAATGGCATCTGACAGCAGGTCCAGACAGCTTAATTTACTGATGTGACAAGCCGAACACTCTACAAGTCCTGTGCATGTTCTCAGATGTTATCTCTTCTAAAGCAAACACACAATCCCAAACGGCAAAGGGCCTGTGTTTCTGTGAGGACACTCCACACAAGGGGACTTTACAAGGGGAGCAAATATTTACTCTGACTACATTTAAAGACCATAGAGGATTGTGGTTAAATACACAGATGTGATTAGAAGCTTCCTTATGATGAGCTGGGCTTGGAGGTGTCAAAAGATGTCTAAAAATCACTCTTTTTTTTTCTCTTTTTTTTTTAAGTGTTTTTTTTTTCTCTCTGTTCAAGGTTTAGGAGCAGGGTGATGAGTGAAATAATCTAACTTGACAGGAATGATAATAGCATACATAAATCTTGTTGTTTTCCTTTCTGGGCTAAAGAAATGATTATTATATGTTCAGCACATGGTGAAAATGCACACAGTGATGATATGATTTTGTAAATACACATATCTACGGATGTAAATAGTGACACAAAGGGAGCACATTAGAAAAGATATTCTGAATGAGGTATACCAGGTCAACATCAACCTACTACCAGGATCTTCAACAGTTAAAGGAAAAAGCTAGCATTTTACGTTAGTCCGTCAGCACCATTTTAAAAAAACAATTTGCCTCAACAATATGTCTCTTTCCCAGCCAACGATATTGCAGAGAGTGAATTAAAAGTCACTCAAGTCGTAAGCTTTCCTCATGCCGTTCCCTCTCACTTCCTGTCAGGAAGAGCCCCCTCTCCGGACGCATAGCTCGCATCGGCAGGGCGCCGGCAGAATTAAGTGCCAGTTGGTGTTAGTGTGTTTTCTCTGGGCCTCGATGGAGCCCTGTGTTCAAAGAATGCTGAGAGCAATGTTATCCACCGGCACGGAGACCCTCGTGGGTCGTTGTCTGGGGCGGAGGAGGGAGGAAGATGGAGAGGGGGAAAGACAACACGTGGCCTGGGCCTGCGCTTGAACCTTACGTATATGTTATGCCTCTCAGCGGGGTCCAGGTCCGACTGTGAGATGGGGAGGGAGAAAGATTCAACCTCAGGTTCAACCACATTCCTCTTCAGTTCTGCGACGTTTATGGAACTTGCAAAGTTAAAAATGGCAGGACTAAACGAGACGAGTCTGCACTGAACTTCAAGCACATACTGCCAATGTCCCTGAATAGCTTTTAATTTTAAAAGGCCACTTTTAAGTCCTAAACCAATTCTTCAAAGAAATCAATCATGGTCAGAAAGCCTGCTGGTCTGAGCTGGAGGAATATATATATATCAGGGGTCCTCAACTCTGGACCTCGAGATCCATTTTCCTGCAGAGTTTAGGTTTAACATGCATCTCTGTAGATCTAAAAAAAAAAATCAGAATGGTGATGGGCTGAGAGAGAGAAAGTGTGTTTACTGACTTTACATCAAGTATAGTCTAATTTAGATTTTCAGTAGCTGGGTTTTCATTACAGATTTGCGCAAAACTTTTGAGATATTTTCTAAATGTCGATAAAAAACTATTGCGAAATTTCCATTAACTGATGTTATGCGTCTAAAACATATTTTTTTCCTCTCGCGATAAGTAATTCCAAAAATCATGGAAAAGTAGGTTTAAATATACACTGAAGCCACTGAACTAGCCATTATTTTTAATCGAAAGAGATGTAGGCATGTTATCCAAGCATTAATGGCAAGGAAAGCCCATTATACTTGGGAGCGGCTACGTATGAGGTGTTTCTGGTTGTTTCTCCCTCCTATCTGCTTCGAGGTCTTGATCAATTGTGCCATTTATTTGTTGTTTAGAATCCAGTCTTCCCGTAATTCTTTTGTCTTTCATGAGTTTAATAAAGAACTCTGTCTTGTCTTCTGTCCAAATGTACAAGAATGAATGACTTTTACGTATGCCAGGAGACCTGTAAATGAAAAAAAAATTCATGTTCCATTTTCATGTTTCCATTGCAGTTTTGCAAAATATTCCTTTTTCGAACTACCTGAAAAAAACAGCTTATGCAAGCATAAAAACTCCCATATATCCCGCAAAAAAGTTTTCGCGAAATTGACGTGTTTCCATTGGGCATATTTTATATAGGAGTTTATTCGAAATTGACGCGTTTCCATTGGGCATATTTTCAATTCGAAATTTTAAATGGAAATGCAGCTATAGTTTATTTGTTGTTTAATTCATTTTTACATCCATTTGCAGTATGTTTATCCTGCACAGTGTGTAAGAAGAACTACCGTAATGACTCTTAAAAACAGGCACCTTTCAATTCATACTCATATTAATAGTTATATTTTCGAAACAAACCGGCATATTCAA